>NC_030852.1:11494192-11579573 GCF_000208745.1 Theobroma cacao
TTGATTTTCCTTGTGATTTTCACTACCCATGCATTTTTCTCATTTCCATGCAAAATTAGAAAGTGGGTATGGACACCCATGCTGGCCAAACCTCCATGGATGAGTTTGGAGCTTGAGTTTTGGTTGATTTTAATTGAATTAAGTGATTTTAGTTAGGTTATATTGTAATATAGCAAAAATAAGCTAGAGAAATAATTTTCTCCCATTGAAACCCATTATGCTGAATTTTCCAAGGAGGAAAGTAAGCTGATTTTGATGATTTTAGAAGGTTATTGGCTGATATTTAATGGTTAGAAATGTTGGAGAGAAAATGGGACAATTTAGAGCTAAAATGGAGCACGTTAGCAATTTATCGGGTAAAGTGTCAAAAATAAGTTAATACCGCGTTCAAGCCATTTTAGGCTATTGCATTTCATACCATGCATTAGTATAGGATTTAAGTCAATTATATAGTGATTTAGCATCAATGTGGTGAATTGTGTAATTTTTGTAATGTGTCTAGGAAGAAAGCCTTCAGGTAAAGGCAAGGAAGTCATACCCGACGAACAGTGATCGAGGCACCTAGAAAGCATTTAATTTGTACAAACGATGGGTAAACCTATTATTATTGTAAATTATCTAGAGTTTATTTTTAAATGCTCTTTATGTATTTTATGAAACGAAAATGAGATTAAAATGGGACTTTTGATGTTTTAGAAATAAATGTGACAAATAAATCTATTGTGTTGATTATCTGAAATAAGAAACTTTTGATTATGAAATTGAGTAAATGGGAGGCTGCCAATTGTCTTGAAAAATATATTTTCCTATGAATGGCTTATTATATATGAGTATATGTGGCTATATTTTATAATTGCATTGGGAATTTATGTAAGCTATCTTTTACTATGCAGGTTGGGTAAATAAATAAAAGTCACGTTATACTATCGAAAATTTATTAAAGTTGGTGGGGTTAGTCACTACAGTGACGAGTTTCCATGGACTGCCTATTAGAGGGGCACGGTAAACTTGGTTATATAGTTACTTCGGTTGTAGAGGCAAGGAGGGTAACTCTCGGGGTAGTGTTAGAGCTTACTTCACGTCGAACCCCCACATGAATGTGTAACTCGGCCAACGCCAAGGAACGACTTGTTTTCAAAACTAACATGTGTTTAACATGTAAATATCTTAACAACCTTGGTGGACTCGGTTAGATACCTCAGCCAAGGTATCCCCAAGGATTAGTTTTTGGCTTGAGCCCTGTTTCTAATAAAAGTCATAAGCCTTAACAACTGTTTTGGTAAATTACAAATATTTTATGTTTTAAGAAATAAATTGAAAACCTTATGAAATGGTTTGTGATTTGTCGTTTAAACTCACCTCCATTTTAGTTGCCTTTAGATATTTATAATAATGTCTGTTTACTCATTGGGATTGCAAAATCTCACCCACCTCCTTTCTAAATATTTCAGGCCTGTGGTAGCTTGTAGATACCCGATTTTGTCTAGGATTCCAGTTGACCCCTCTATCTCACAAACAGTAGTTTACTATCACCAACGCTTGGTGTATTTATGGGTCACTTGTCATTGTAATTATTATTATACATTATAACTTTGTAAATTATTGTATGTATGAATTTATTTTACTTCCACATTACAAAAGATTACTTACACATGTTTCTATAAATATTGTTTTATATAAAAATGCTATATTTTAATCAATATTTTGAATAGTAATATTTGTCTATAAATCCTTTTAAAAACAAAAATAATAAAATAATTTTTATCTTTTGATTTACTTGAGCCGAAAACGACTAGTAATTGCTTAAAATGGAATGTTTAACAACAATTGCTCACAAGAAAGGCAAGAAACTGATACGTAAGCCTTGCGGGGTTTCGATTGGCATTCCGGGTAACGAGTGTCAATCGGGACGTCGCGGCGGTTGTCATGGGCCCGAGGGAGGTTCCGGGTCGTGACAGAGTGAACTTGCATTATATGCTTTATTGAACTACTTGAAATATTTTATTGGTTTTTCTTAAAAATTTGCATGGGAACAAGACCTTGATGAAACATTTTTTTTGTGTTGTGAAATGTGAATGTGATGAATTCATGTGTTCCTACATTATGTGGATATGTGTGTTATGCTTTGAGTGATAATGTTGTATAATAGCTATAACCGTGCACGTGATGGTGCCGGTGGTGTGCAATGTGGGAGTGCACATGCTTGTAATGATGTGGACGGGAGTGCGTGTGATGATATTGAAATGTGCATGTATGGAGTGTACATGATGATATTGCCTTGTGCGTGTAGGGAGTGCACATGAGCTGAGTAAGGCGGCAGTGGTGTACATGTATATATATATATGCTATAGACAAGTTATGAAAATAAAAATGTGATTGTACTATATGCTACAAAATGCCTTTCCGCTGCAGCGAGAAACCCTCTGTTTTGCTTATCTTGATTGGATATTTGCTGTAGTTTTCACTCTTTTCAACTCCATTGTGGATTATAAATCCTTCACCTTAAGGGATTAAATAATCAATGGTTGAATTAAGGGCTTTACAAGAAATTAAACTAAATTGCATTGTTTTTAAAATAAATGCATCGTGTTTTCAAAATCTTTTCGTATCGTTTGCTTGTTCCCTTCCTAAGTTCACTCACCGAGTTTATACTCATCATTTTCAACTTTATGTTTTAGTTTTCAAGTTCGAAGGTAGTTAGATTCCTAGGCCGAGGTGCTTCCTCTTATATATTTTTTGTTAGGTTGTCCGGAGTCACTGCGCTGATGGTCAAGGTCTTTGTATATGCACATATATGTTTAATGTGAATTGTTAAGATACATTTGACAAACTATCTATGTATATTTTAATTTATGATGCCAGTGCAAATATTTACTTGGGTTCTACGAATTGTCTTCGAAGAAATTAGCATTCGAACACTATTAAGTATAGATCTTAAAGAAATATGAATGATAGATGGACTAATGTACAGATTCATATAGGAAGGCTTGCTTGGGCCTAGTGGGTTGTGCCTATTGGGTCCTTGCGCCGGTCATGGCCTTGGATTGGGCTGTGACACGCATACAACATATCGAACTTGAGATTCCTCAAATTTACTTCAACTACCAAATCTCACGACCTCATTAGTTCATCAACCCGAAGATGAAATTAGACACTTATCCTTCCTTAAGTGCACTTTAAAATCAAAGAATCATTTATTTTCGATCATGGGCTTTATGCCAAACAAGGTAGGTTTTTAACTTCTTTTACACAATTTCAAATGCACAACCTTCATGCATAAGCTATAAATTTTTCTCGAATCTCCATAAATCAGAACTTTATACTGGAGCTATACCAGTACTAATACGTTCTATTCCATTAGCCTTTAGGGGATTAAATCCAAGGCACATTTTTCTATTTGTGTACTTCATAATAGCCTAACAATTTTCAACTTACAATTAAGCTAGTTCAGATGCCCCGCCTCTTAGGCTATATCAAAAACATCAAGTTTGATTACGATATAATAGAACTTTAAGAACTCATACCAAAAATATAAACACTTACCTTTAGGCTAACAGAATTATAATCAACTTATTCACTACCACGATCACCGATGGGTTATCTTAGTCATTACTTAATGCTATAATCGCTGATAGGATATCATCATTGAATCAAATTATAACCAACTCTGTCTGAGTTCCTTTTCACCCATATGCAACATATATATATATCCATATATATTTTCAAAAATTTCAACTTCAAGTAATCTTTAGGTATAGCAAGTTCAATAAACCACTTTTAATATTAAAATAGCCATCAAATTTAGTTTAAAATCATCTCCTCTTACATTTAATTGAATCATGCTCACCATCATGTGGGGAATACTCAAAACCGGTTTATGTGTTCTATTTTCATATCAGAATCAATCACTAGTTGACATCATCCTCAAGCACCACGTATCTTAAAAGCCAATTTTTCTTAGCCAAAATTTATATTCTATTATCATGCTTCTAAGTCATAGCTCATTACCAAAGTCTTTGCTCGTATAGGATTACTTAAAATCTTAAATCATCAACTATTTCTAAGTGGATCTCTACAATTCCCGTAGCGTATTTCTATTCCCCTACCAAAGGTAGTATCATTTAATCAAACCATATCATCCTCATTCTCTAAACATTCATAACACAATTCAACCTTTGCCTACCCTTATCAGGCACTTTACCTTGATAATTATTCAAAATAAATTCGAACCCGGTGGGGTAGGGAAGCGTGTTTCACAATTTATGCCTTACATCTACAGTGTATCAAGACCGTAACTTCATCAGGTCTGCATAATGGCAAGATATTTATTGCCTTAGCCCAATATTTCCAAGAATCCTTATATTTGCAACATATCTTCATACCTATGTGACTTATCAGTCACGAGCCCCAACTTGGCTATATAGCCATTTGTTCTATGAACTTTAATGTTTTTTCAATGTGAGAAATCTCTCAAATTTTATCTCATCAGAGTGTCCACAAGGTGGATGCAAGCCCATGACTTATAGTTCAATGGCTAAAGCAGTGAACACTATCTCACCGTTGAAGTTCTACGCTTTATCATATTATACAAAAATATAATCTCATAACTATGACAATGAAATTCTAAGGTTCCACCTTTATCTACCAATCATAGCTCCCTTTTATGAGCATATACTTATACAATGTTTGATTGTTCACAAGCCATTTATGGCCATCCAAATTTGACCTCTCATGGTAAGTCGAACTATTATATTGTTCTTATGCTTTTTGATACACTTCCCAAAACACTTAAACACATCCTTTAAGAAGATTTCGTTGAGGATCTAAACAATTAAAGGCTTAATTTCAAAGCCACTCCTAACTTTAACAATTCAATGTATGCCACATAACATTTTAGTTCATTGACCCCATTGGGCATTATTTTAAGATCTTCTAAGGTGTCCTTACTCTTATTTTAGACCAAACCAAACTAACTTAATATTTTTGCATTAATTATCCTTAAGCTTCTTATGCTTGTTATAACAAATCCTTATTTCACCCATTATTCATTTTAATGACTTTGTTGGTGTATATAGGGCCTTTAGCCTGTCACAATGCATTCCACATATATGCTAGAGCATTTTCAATATCATGCCAAACTTATAATCATGTAACCACCAGTGAGACTAAATTCCTCTATAGAATATCTTCTTCCACATTATGCATGTGAATCACAAAATATACCACATTCAAGTATATACCTATATATTGATAACCTTCATATATTTCATGATCATGGAAACCACAATTTGCAAAACAAATTTTCTATCACAAATACACAATCGAAACATTAATTTCAACATATCTATTTCACCTTTTACGGTATGCCAAAATCGTCGTTTAGGCATATTTCACTACTAACAATCATATTCCTTTACCATAACATTTAGAACAATTTGATTAAGTAATTGTCCCCCAATAACTCTTAGTTACGTATATATCAAATTGTACACCACTTACCATCGAGATCTTGACTTTACTCTTCAGTTCTTAACCCATTACATTTATAAAGTGAATAATTTACTTAATTATTGTATCTCGCCTTTGCAGTCATAAGATCAAAGTTTCTTAAACTTGGGATACAGAAACTACCTTTTAGAGCATATCCAAAAATCAACATCTTCTAAATCACTTACCTTTGGAGAAATCAAATTCAAGTCTAATCATTTTCATCATATTTTGCATACTAATCCAAATAAACTCCTAAATTGATCTTTAAAGCAATTTGTAGATCAAGCTCAATTAACATAGTGCACTTACCCTTATGCCCATAAGTATTGGTTTACACCTCCCTCATTGCTTAGATTTATAACCCTCAAGCGAATCATATCAATCACTATTCATTCCAGTCAAATTACGCTCCTTATTACTATTTCACACGTGCTCCTTTATATCAACCTTAAATGCAATCCATAGTCATCTAATTTTCCTTCCATTGACAATCATGGGCTTAAATTATAGCTTCATCAAATGAGTAAGTTATTACGGTTCTATTAGTCCAGCTCCACTTTCCTCCATTCTTTGTTGGAGGGATACATCATTATAGTACTCGTTCATTAAGAGCATTTGCTTTAAAATCTTTCCAACAACAGTTCGTGTCTCGGGTGGCATCTTAAACCCGGACAACGACACCACTTATAACCTTTATATGACGTTAGTAATAGGTAGGTTACTAGGAATAAGAGTTCATATAGCCCCCTATCTATAACTTGTGTTGCAGTCACAAATCATAAACAAGACTCTACACTAACTCCGACAACTTCGCTAACTAACACAAGAGTTCCTAGGACTCTACTAAACCTAGGCTCTGATAACAAGTCTGTCACAGCCCAATTCCAGGGCCATGACCGGTGCAAAGGCCCAATGGGCATAGCCCACTAAGCCCAATCAAGCCTTTTTATATGATCCTGTTCGTCATTCTTAAAGCCATAATTCTTAATTCTCGACTATAAGTATTGCAGTAATATATCATGGCAATCAAATACTTATATTATATCCTCCCAAAAATAACATCATCCATTGCCAACTCATAGTGGTGTCACCAATCAAAATATACATACGTTGGTTATAACATAAGTTTTAGCAATTTACATCAAATGTACATGTACACATGCAAAAGACCATGGACTACCAACGAAGTGACTCTGGATACGGGTACGATTACTGAAGGCCGTAGTACCTACCAAAGTGAATACAAGTGGACACCTCAATCTAGGTGCCAACTGCCTCCAAATCTAAAAATATGAAGTTGAAAAGTGTGAGTATAAACTTAATGAGTGAACATAGGAAGGGAACAAGCAAACGATACGGAGAGTTTTTCGAAAACATAATGCACTTGTGTAAAAACAATGCAATTTTATATTTTATCAACAAAACTCAATGCCGTGCTATTTTTTCAACTCATTTTAAAACATATAGGAAATTCAAGCAAGGCAAGCATAGCAGAGCAAATCTCGCTGCAGCGGAAAGGCATTCTCATTGCAGCTAGCTACAGCGAGAATGAATTTTTGCTACAGCGAACTTCAGGAAAAATTTTGAACCAATAACCCGAGAGTTTTTCGCTACAGCGAGAATGCATTTCGCTGCAATGAAAATCCAAGTAGGCATTTTACCCAACCACTTTAGAGTTTCTTGCTGTTGCGAGAATGCATTTTTGCTGCAGCAAAATCCAAAGCAAGGATTAAGGCCATCCACCTGAGAGTTTCTCGCTACAACGAGAAGGCATTTTCAGTGTAGCAAAATTGCTAGGCAGATGAAATTAGGGGAATTCCCACTGCTATAAAAATCCAATCTTGTTGCAACGAAAATCAGATTAAACACATTTGACAATAATCAAGTTTCAACAGTCAATGCAATCACATATTAATTCCAAATCTCTCTACATAGTAAATATATATATATATATATATATATATATATATATATACACATATATGCCACCGCCGCCTCCCCCAGTTCATGTGCACTCCCACACCGTACATAGCCGGAGTCATCGTGTGCACCCCTACATTGCGCACAGCTAATACCATCATGTGCACCCCCACATCGCGCACAGCTCATGCCATCATGTGCACCCCCACATCGCGCACAGGCAATATCATAATTCATACTCCCGCACCCCATCATCGTCGACATGTGCATTCCCACATCACACATGCGCAGTTATAATTACCACACAATATTAACTATCAAAATACAACATATATATATCAACATAAGATAGCAGCACAAGGGTTCATCATATTACACATTCACAACATACAACGTTTCATCAAGGGCTTGTTCCCATGCATATTTTGAGAAAAGTTTAGTAAAATATTTCAAGATGTTCAACCAAATACATATGCATTTATCCCAAAACAATTTAATGGAAGTTCACTCACCTTACGATAGTGGGATATTACATCGCTATTAGTTCAGAGGCGTATCTAGCTATTTCTACTTCCCAGTCACTTGTTACCTCGCCCGGTACGCCACCACGGTAAACTTTCCTAGCAACAAATTAAATTCAATACGTTTAGTGTATATCATTTCCACTTCTCTCTCTCATTCAATCATGAATCCTCATTCTACTAACTTACATCTTGACACGTTGTTGCTAAGGTTCCTCATACCCTTTGCTTGCATAATTCTTTAGATTATAAGTATCGGCAACTTGTTTATAACATTAAGTGCCCATTTCAATCTTTCCAATGATTTTTAGTCAAATTCGTCATATGTTTTCTCAACACAAACCGCATATATGGCAGCAATTATAAATCTAATTTCATCAAGCATTTTCTAAGTTTACATGCACCACAATTTACATTCATATGCTACCCACACTTGCACAATTATTTCCTCACAATATTCACTAACTTTAGGCTTTAAAACATAGTGTTAAGCTTACCGCTTTCCTTTTCCACTTTGAGTTCATCATGTACCCACGGGTTTATTGGCTTGTATGTCACCAATTTTTCTCCAATCAAGCAAATCTTTGCTGCTACAAGACATTTCTCTTAGTCACTAACTCATTTTCGAAGATTACTCAAGCTAAAGACAACAATCCTTACCTTTCCTTGCTTGAATCACCAAAACCAAGCTTTTTTTCTTCCTTTCTCTTTTTTTTTCTCCTTTCTTTCTTTCTTTTCTCCTTTCTTTCTTTCCTTTCTCCTTTCTTCCCACTGATCTCATCTATTTTCTTTCCAAGAGTACGATTTTTCCTTGCAAGACAAGGCCATTTTTCACTTCAAATGCATGGTGGCAAGGTGAAATGGTGTGGGAGCATGAAAATGGCATTGGGAGCATGGAAGATGAAGAATAAAATATCTCTTGGCTGGAGATAAGAACCAGCCATGGGATAAAAATGAAGAGTCAAAGCTTCTTTTGGAAGCTTTGACCAAACTAATGGTAAAATTACTATTTTGCCCTCCAAGGTTTTCACCCTTTTTAATTATATCTTCCCACAATCTTTCAATTCCAATTTCCCTTCATTTTTCTTCCTTAACACTTGTATCAATAAAATATCAAGTTTATGCTTCAACGCGGTATCACCGTAATATTTAAATATTTACTTACCCACTCTAGCTTTATTTAATAAGGACACGTGGGCCCCATTAACCTTATCTTTCTCTGAAATTTCCTTGTCCCTCTTCTCCCCCACTTAGATTGACCATATACTCCTTTTTCGTGGAAAAATTTCAACACTAAATAAAATATTAATATTTTAATATTATTTTATTTCAAATTTTTTCACTTGTCTCATTGATACCCAAAATATCTTATTATGCTCCGATTCACTTCCTACTCACTTTAAACATTCTAAGTAACCTCAATTGGCATTCGAGAAGCTTTATTAGCCACTGTATCGAAGTACTGGGTATTACAGTAGGCTAATCCATTATTGGCCACCTAGGTATTACTTATTGCATGGACCTCATTGGCTCTAATCAAGGTGATATTTCAAACTCTATTTGTTATCTAAAAGCACTAGTAGCTTGTGTCTCATCTTTGCTCGCCTTCACAAGCACGAAAGGTGATCGCTCGTGTGAGTGAGCCAATCTTAAGCTTGTTGACATATTTTTATATCTTGTGTGTCATTTAATAAATAAACATAAATGCATCAACAACGAAATGAGAAAATGCATAAAGGTTATTAATGTTCCAAATAAAAGATTTAATACAAATGATTTGTAACACCCAGTAACCTCGTATAGAAGCCAATAAGACCTTATCGATAAGACAGAGGGTCAATTGACGTAAATGTAAGTGCCAAAGAGTGGTGATGGGTGAAAAGAATATTTTAGAATAAAATATTCTACATGATAGAAAAATAATAATTAAATAATAATATTTTATTCCAAATGGATTAGCGAGTTAAAAGGTGATTTGGAAGTGAACTGGGACAAAGTGAGACACTTTGGGGCTTGAGGAGACAAGTGGTGAATTTTAAAATAAAATAATATTTTATTAATAAAATAATATTAAAATAATATTTTTTATTTATTGTTAAAATTAGTCATGAAGGAGGACTATAAGGCTAGTCTAAGTGGGGGAAAAGAAGTGAGAAAGAATTTAGAAGAAGAATGACGTAAGTAGGGCCCGCGTGCCTTTATTTAATAAAGCAAAAGCGGGTAAGTATATATTTAAATATTATGGTGACATCTTGGTGAAGTGCAAATTTTATATTTTATTTGTATAACTGTAAAGGAAAAAGATAGAAGAAAATTTGGAATCAAAGAAATGATTGAAGGACCTAATTGTAAAAAATGAAAAGTACGGAGGGTCAAATGGTAAATAAGGAAAAGTTGAGGACTTATGTGCAATTACAATATTTGGAGTCAAAAGGAAATTAACTAACCAAGGAAAGTTAGATTATGTGGGGTAATGAAATGTGCATGTGAATTCACTATTACATGCAAATTATAGCATGCAAAAAGGAGGAAGTTAGTGGGAAACATGTGGGACCCTCACATGCATAGTAAAAGGAAGAATAAGACTAAATCTATTTGCATGTAATGAGATTGGTGCATTAGGTGACCAAATGAGGAAAGAAAGATGTGGAATGCATGTGACTTAAATAGATTAATTAATGACCAAATAAAATATAAGGTAAAGGTAGTGCATGAAATAGGATTAGAGGAATAAGGTGGTGCATAAAATAAATAATAAAGGAAGAAAGGATGGGATAGTGAAGGTGGCGGATGGATAAGCAAGTAAGGATAGATAATGGACCAATGTGGAGGAAAGGAAATTGGTGCATGAATACCCATTGGTTGGCAAAATGGCCAAATATAAATCAAAGGTGAATTGGTGCATGGATTATGATTAGTTAAATGGGTGGCCATATAAATACCAAAATTCAAGAGTAAAAGAGAAATGTGAAATAGGCCTTAGAAAGACATGAGAGCAGGCCATTTAGAGAAGAAAAGAAAGAAGAGAAAGCTTTGAAAAGTTTCACCCGAGAGGAAGAAAAGAGAGAAAGGAAAGAGAAGAAATGAGAGAGTTAAGAGGAGGCTCGATTTGAAGAAAACCTAAGCCAATCGTGAAGATTTCCTTCCCTTTACCTTGTTGAGATTTGATATATCACCATCCAAAAAGAGATTTGAGACTTGAAAGAAGATGTGTGGCTCAGTTTTGTGATTCAAGTAAGGAAAAAGTAAGAGAATGGCTTTAATTTAAATGTATTCTTGGAAATTTGGATTGGTAATGTTGGGTTGTGTTTATGGCAACAACGAAAAGCTTGATTGGAGAGGGTTTAGTGACATGCAAGCCATCAAACTCTTGGATGCATGATGGATTCAAAGTGAAAGGGAAAAGGTAAGCATGGTATTGTGTTTTAAGGCCTACGGTTGGTAAAAGTAACAAGAAAATAATGTGTGCACAATGCTGGCAGCTTGATGATTAGAACTTGGAAGAATATTGGAGTGCATGTGTGGATCAATCAATCTCAAAGGTAAAATGAATAATACCTTAAGCGTAGTTGAAAGATTTTGAGAAAATGGGTATTGTTGTGTTGATTGAGATCTTGAAAGATCCATTGTGACGAGTAATGAATGTTGAAACGATCTAGAAATGCATGAGCTAGTTAGAAATGTTAAAGTTGTTCGTTACAATATTTATAAGAATAAATATGAGCAATGTGGATATTGTTTAAGATGCTGCATATATATAGATATATACATATAATTATGTGTATGCATGAAATTGGAAATAATGTGCCCAGTCGAGTATGGTGAAAAATAATCATTTGAAGTGTGAATAGTTCTTGATAATGAAAGGAACAAGAATTTGATACATAAGGCAGCAAATGTGAGCTGAATTAGGATGATGAATACTAAGTATATTAAGCTTGGTTTATTGCTAGAAAGTGAGCAAGTAAGGAAGGTTTGCCTTGGTAACATACCGAAAGAGGTAGAGGGCGACCGGCAAGTAAAAATAGCTAGAGACGCACCAGAATCGATAGTGATGTAGAGTCCCGCTATTGTGAGGTGAGTAAGGGGTGTCTATTTCAAAAGATCTATACACTATATATATTGTTTTACATTTAATAAATGTTGTCGGCTTTCTTTAAATGCAATTGTGGATAGCATGAGTTGTTAGCCTTGATGGGTGATTTTGAAATGGATTTGCAATGATTTATACACTGTTATTGTGGAAAGCATGAGCTAGTAGAAACCATAGGAAATTTTGGATGCAAGTTGATTTGGAAGTTGTTTGTTTAGACTATATATATATACATATGTGTAAAGTGTTTTAAAAATTAGGAAACAAGCCCTTTGGCACTATTTTGCATCAAAAATTGATGCCTTGTATCTTTGTGTGATATGTATAGTTAAATGTACTTGTCGAAATGGTTTAAATGCAAACTTTTGAGAGCTGGTTTTAGTCCGATCTTTATATAAATGTTTACACCATGAATTTAATGTGAAAAGCAATTTGAAAGGTTATCGAACCTTGTTTTCAAATGATTTAAAGCAAAAGTCTCGAAAAAGCTAGATTTGGTTTTGAAAATGGTTTTGACAAACCGAGAGTGTTGAGAGTAGGTCGAATGTCACATCGAGATAGTGTGACCCTTGTGCACAAGTGAGCTCTAGATAGAGAACCTTTAGGTCACCGACAGGCTATTAGACGTGGCTAGGGCCACGGTCTGCGATATATACGTGGCAAGGCCACGGGTTGAATATATGGCTAGGCCATAAGTTGATATACATGGTTACGACCACCTGATTTCTCTGATATCAGCCAACATTATCGAGGCTGCCATGGCTATGGGAATCCGATGGAGGAGGACCCCCTGGATTGTTATTACGTGGAAGTGGGTCCATGAGTGATTACTATGTTTACCTACTCGAGAGCCTTGAGAGTTTTAGACTTGTACTCCTTTGCATGGTGGAGAGTTAATGTTTTTCGTAGCTCTTCTATTTGCTTGCAAGCTTTCAGTGCTTTATAAGTTGATTTTGAGTTGATATATGTGAATGTGCACAATTATTTTTACATGCCACACATTTTGGGAGTGTGCGTGATTTTATACGACTATTGCGTTTTTAAAGGCAATGGATGATTTCGAGTATTGAAATTTATTTTACTACGCTTTATTTTCGACATTATTTTACAAGGCACAAACACCCTACTTGTGATTTGGTTTTCTAAGATTATCATTTTATAATCTGGTTTTGTTATTCAAATCATTTGCTTTAAGCTTGTTTCCCATCTATGCCCTACTCACGGAGCTGATGATCACTGAGTCTGTGAGACTCACCCCTTTATCTCCCTTTTACAAGTAGTGATCAGCCTAGCGTTCATTCATCGACATTTATTGTCCACCGCGGATAGGTAAAAGCATCGCATAGCACTTTATTCCGAGTCACTCCACTGCTAGAGGTCGAGTCATTCATAGCATAAATTGGTTGTAAATAGTGTTAATGCAAATGTTCAGTTGGGTATTACGACTATTGTTCAATACCATACTACAAAGAGTTATCTCATTCAAAGTAATTTCATAGATTGATGGCTTGAATATGAAGTAATAACTAGAGTTTCAATTAAGGCTTGTTCAGGATTTGGCAGGTTCTCTCACAATACTCAAATGTCGATAGCAATCGAGGAGCAGTCGTTACATGATTAAATAAAACAATCACCATTTACAAAGTTCTAAAAACTTAACATGAGTCATATAGGCATCCCTAGGATTAGGTTAAGTCAAAGCATCTACCACCTATGACTAGTGAAAATATGTTTCTAGTGAAAATATGTTTCAAGATCATTTCCTTTTTCGAAATTAAATACTTGATGACATTGTTCTATATATTAATGTGTTTAGTTCTATCATGTAGCCAAATTATCACAGTGAATGGTCATTGGATTTGAAATGCAACTAGTTACATCAACATGTTGAAAGAAATTCCCTCAATCAAATAACTTCTTGTATAGTTGCTTAATAAGCTATAAAGGCCACTTCCATAATGGATAAAATAGTGCAAGACCGTTTCTTGTTGCTCCAAGAGATAACACCACCATTGAACAAGAATGCATGGCTTGAAACAGATTTGTGCTTATCTAAATCACCTCTCGATCAACATCTTTATAGCCAATTAGGTTCAGGTTTGAACTGCTATAGCACATAATGTAATCAACAATTCCTTTAAGATAGCACAATATCATTTTCACTATTTTCTAATGAGAAAGTCTTATGTTTGATTGGAATTTAATAATCAAACTAACTACAAAGCTAATATCATGTCTAGTGCACATCATTGCATATGTCATGGGGTCATGCCTAGGTGCACTGTTCGGTGCTCAACCATGCCCTCCGAAGTCACTTTGGTGGCTAAGCAACCTTAAATTGGTCAAGGGTGGTTTCCCTTAATAATAGTGTCATAGCCCAAATTTTGGGCTATGACAGGCGCATGGGCCCAATGAGCATAGCCCACTAAGCCTAAGCAAGCCTATTTAAGCAATCTCGATCATTAATCCCAACCATCATTTCTAAAACCACATATTGTAATTCTCAACTAAAAATATTTCAGTAACATTTTATAGTGACCCAATACTCACCATTTTATTATGTCAAAATAATGTCACCCGTTTGCCAAATCATAATGGCATCAGTAATCAAATATACATATTTAACTTATAACATGGATCCTAGCGGATTACATTACATATACACGTTCACAGGTAATAGACTCTTGACCATCAGCGGAGTGACCGTGGGTGAAGGTATAGCTATTGAGATGCCATAGTACCTACCAAGAGGACGAGCATACGTGGACACTCAATCTAGGTCCCAACTGTCTTCGAATCTAAAAACATGAAGTTTAAAAATGTGAGTATAAAACTCAGTGAGTGAACATATGAAGGGAACAAGCAATCGATAAGGAGAACTTGGAAATCATGATGCACTTGTTTCAAAAACAATGCAATTGATTTAATTTCTTACTAAAAACCCCTCATTTCAAACTTTGATTAATAACCCCATAGTGTTGCAAAAACTCATGATCAATCCATGAAGTTAAATGGGTGAAAAATATGTCAAAATCAAGCAAGGTAGCAAGCATGGCAGCAAGTTTATCTCTGCAGCAAGAAACAGTCTCAGTTTGTATATGTTTCGATTTTTCTAGAATATCTCCCACTACAGAAGTCCAATTGACCTGATTTGTGTACCATTAGAAATAAAAGAGGAAGGGCTACAACTTTGATGTTTACCACTTTCCCAGTTCTGACCAGAAGGTGGTAAAAATCTTTGTCAAAGTGGAAATACTGCACCAGAATTTTGGGACCACTTGAGAGTTTCTCGCTGCAGCGAGAATTCTTTTTTACTGTAATGAGAAACAGGGCTAGTTTGTGCCCCCACCACCTGAGAGTTTCTCACTGCAGCGAGATTGCATTCTCACTATCAGTGAGAAAGTTTCCTCGTAGTCCATACATTTTTGTTATATGTACCCTTTCACTACTAGATGAGCCTTGTATCTCTCAACGAAACCATTCGCCGTGTGTTTCATGTTCAGGACCCATTTGTTCTTAATAGTCTTATGCCTTGGTGGAAACTCAATCAAGTTCTATATTTGGTTACTCTTCATAGACTCCAATTCTTTATTCATTGCGGTTGCCCACTATTTTGTAGCAAGGGATGGAAGAAGCTTATTGAATAATTCCTGGTTTAGCTTTATCTTGTAGAGGAATCATGAGAGCTTCCCCTTTGATTCCAAATCAACGAGAAGAGATACTTGAACATTTACTTCTAGATAGCTTAATTAAAGCATCCTCATCTATTAGAATAGATGAACTTGATGGTAAGTCACTCCCACTGTTTTTGAGAGTTTTGAGGACTTTCTTTCACAATCTCAATCAGGCTACATGATGCATCAATACATGGATCCTTTATTTTGTAAAGATCTATCTCTTTTTCAACTTCCCCTCTACTTGGTAAATCTTACTTTAAGAAATACATGTCTCATGACTCAAGTTCATGTTAGGAATTTGAGAATATGGTGTCTTGGAAAGCAAGTATATTCTTATCTTCAATTCCATTTATTTTATTTATAGTGAAAGTACATTTTAATAATAAGACAAAGAGTTAGTTTTAAGTAAGCATTTATTATCTAGTTATAAAGGTGCCAAGATTCAAATAAAGAATTAAAATACATTTATATCAAGAAGCATACATAGGAGACATATATTTTAATAGAATTTAAAATTGTTCACATTTGAATAATAAAGCTGGTCACTTTATTATGTTAATACTGTAGTGTCTAAATTACTTCCAACGAAAAGAATGTGATTCACTTTAAGGGAATGATGAGTCTCAAATCATCGGAGTAGTTGACTTTAAGTAATGACATTATAAAGTGAATTGGAATCACGTGAGTCTTAAGTTTAAGTTAAGCTATTTTCTTAAATCTTAATCTCATACTTATTCATTCGCTTATGGTAGAACCATAATCTTGACAAATAGTGGACTCATGTTTTATCTCCTTATAATCTTTGATATACCATCGCCACTATCATCTTAATGTGTTGATCTAGACTTTGTACGTTGAGATTATAATTGAAGTGAGCAACCAGGAACATATATCCAAATAGTGTAGTTTATAGTGATTTTAGGAAGATTGATGATTTAATCTAGGCCTATAGATTAATGAATTAGCTACTCATCATATCTTAATACTCAAAAGATTAAATCTCGAGTATTGGATCATCAATTGGATAAAATCTGAGACTAAGGGACAAAATTGATATGAAGGGTAAAATGGCAAATTCACCTTTTGTCATTGGATGGCTATGAGGGTTCACAGCATAATGTTTTCAATTGACAAACCAACATTAAATTTTACATATTGGATAGTTCACGTAATTGTAGATAATCAAAGAGTGCAACCATCAATCTATAGTTAAATAATTTCATGGTTAATAAAGTAGAATTATTTTAAAAAGATTAAAATTAATTCTAAGTTTATTGGAGGTCGAAATATCTATGTTCAATGTGAATCCCCACTTAGCTACATAGAATTCAACTTGTTTAAGATGGAATGCGTGTTTAATTATTTATGCAAATTAATGTTCAAAATTGGTAACTATGTATTGTCTTAATATAGAAATATTTTTTAAGACAATAGTTGTCTTAAATAGAAAATATTTTTTAAGATGATTTTTTATTTATAATTAAAAGTATTATTGGAGGAAATTTAATTATAAATATAAGAATTAAAACTGTTAATTCTTTATTTATAATTAATTATAATTGTGAGATAATTATATTACTCCATGTGTGATTAGGACTTTTTTATTTTATTATTAATTCTTTTTAATTAAAAATGGATAATAATAAAATAGAATAATCCTATTTTGACATGGACTAGCAATTATAATTAAATAAATAAATTATTTATTAATTATAATTATAGATCGTAAATATTAATTTAATTTTAATTAATTAAATTAATAAAAGGAGTTTTAAGAGAGAAATATCTCTCTATGGGGTCGAAAATCACATTATAAATATGTGATTTTGGCCAAAACCTTAACCACCCTCTTTTGAGATAGCCAAACTCCTCGATCTTTCTCTTTAGGTTCTCTTCTTGCTCCATCAATTTTCTACAAGCCTCCCGCAAAAAAAGATTGCAATAGAAGAAATTGAGAGAAAACTATCTAGTTACCATCTTGAATAGTATTATACACCAATCACACTCTAGGTTCGATATTGAAAGATTTTTGAAGAATAAGTGGTAATTCAAATTGGTCAAGAATTCCGACAATTGGAGTGGTGGCGAATTATCGGCAATTTTGCACACGTAAATGCACGTGCCGTAACAAGTAATACAGTGATAAGAAAGTATCGTTTCCCAAGGGAGTTGGTTTAATAATTGTTTGTAAGTGCTAACATTAAAACAAATCAATTTTATCCAAGCAAATCAAGATTTAAGAATTAAAATAAAACTTAAACTTAACTATCTAAAATTAGATGAAAGATTGCAAGTAAAATTTGATGAATATTCAATGGACTAAAGTCTAGGATCATGGTTTCATTCAACATTTCACTTGGACGATTATTTCTCTAATTACTTAATTCAATGGGGGTTTATGCTAGTCTGGACTCTTAATGCTTGTATAATCCTATGTCTAGGTGTTTGTACAATTACCTAGATTAATTGGGTCTCTATATGTCTATAGGATTATATTAAACTAGGTTCTTTAGGCACAATTTCTACTCAGACTATATATGGCATCTAGGCATATGTCTACCCTAGTTGCTAATCAAGGCACTTAATTTCTAAGTGATATGAACACATATTATCCAAACCTAGGTCTAATTCAAATGAACTTTGTCAAGTCTCATTTAGATATCACACCCATTTAGTTGGTGATCAAGCAATCAATGGTCAATAAATTTTTTATTTGAATAAACATCAACATACCCATTCAAAACAAGTAAAAGAACAACAATTAATCCAAACTACTTGTAGAAATCTTCCAAAATCCTAGATAAAAGCTATTTAGCTCATCATATTTACAACAAAGTTTAATATTCTCATAAAACAAATCATTTCTATAATAAAAGGTGGAGAGAGAAAAAGAGAAAACTTGTGAGAGAAATGAGCTGCTGTAGCAAATGAAAGCAAATCTTCCTTCATTTCTCCCTCTTTCCTCTTTTGTAGAAAGCTGCTCGTTTTTCTCTGGACCCTAGCTCTAATGTCTAGGTTTTAGGCCCCAAAAGAAACCTCTTTAAACCCCTCTAGAAAGAATCACCAAATTACATGTCAATGCTACGATGCCAATGCTACTGTCTTGGAGTGCTTTTGTTGGCTAGAGTGGCACCACGACGCTGGGTGCATGACACTGCAGCGTTAAGGCTACTGTCCTATAGCTTGGTGGGCTGACCAGGGCTGTAACACCCCATACCCTCGTGTAGTAGTCAATGTAACTGTCTCGGTAAGACAAAGGGCTAATTGATATGAATTTATGTGCTAAAGAGTGATAAAAGGTGAAAGGAATGTTCAATAGTGAAATATTTTGCACGCACAAAAATAATAATTAAATATTAATATCTTTGTTGGGGACGAATTAGCAAGCTAAAAGATGATTTAGAAGTGAATTGGGATATAATAAGATGTTTTGGGACCCGAGGAGACAAGTGAAAATTTTTGGAATAAAATAATATTAAAATATTATTATTTAATCGGATGCCGGAATTAGTCATAAAGAATGATCATATGTCAATCCAAGTGAGGGAGAAGAAGTACGAATGAATTTTGGAGAAAAATGATGTAATGAGACCCACGTGTTTTTATTAAATCGAGCTAGCCCAGGTAAGTAAATATTTAAATATTATGGAGATACAGCATTGAAATGCAATTGTGATATTTTGGTCGTACACATGTAAAAGAAGAAAGATAGAAGGAAATTAAAATTTTTTTAAACATGTAAGAAGGACCAATTTTAAAATATGAAAATTGGAGGGTTATGTAGTAAATAAAATAAAGTTGAGGATTAGGTGCAAAATGTGTTTAAAAAAAAAAAAAGAGAGGCAAAAGGATATAATTGGGCAGCCGCCCATGTGTAAGGTGTGGAAGTTAAAAATCTTTTTTTTACTTTTGTTGTTATGTGAGGTAGGGGTCGGCCAAAGT
The DNA here is from genome assembly GCF_000208745.1 of Theobroma cacao. Lineage (NCBI taxonomy): Eukaryota > Viridiplantae > Streptophyta > Magnoliopsida > Malvales > Malvaceae > Theobroma > Theobroma cacao. The sequence continues at coordinate 11,513,836 of NC_030852.1, forward strand.
GGAGAAATGGAAAAAAAAAATAAAAAAAAAGGGGGGACATGACAAGCAAGCTTGTCATGTCTGCTTTCCCCCAAAATGTAGCCACATAAAATAAAAAAAATTATTTGTCTTTTATTCCATGCATTAGCCGGTGATAGAGAAATAAAAAAAAGAGTCAAAGCTATTTTGTTTAAAGGAGGTGTTTGAAGGTAGGGGGCGGCCGTTGAGGTGAAAGAGAGAAAGAAGTCTATTGTGAGTAAGGAATAAAGAAGATATAAAGGAGGAGGAGTCGGCTGGAAAGAGAAAGGAGAAAAGGAAATTCTGCCACAACCAAGGAGTAAAGAAAGAAGAAAGGAATGAGAAGGAGAGAATAGAGAAAGAAAGAAAGGAAGGAAAAGAAAGAAAGAGCTGGACTTTGTGGCGACTGGCTGAAAAGCGAGAAGAAGCTGGACTTTCTGGTGACCGATGATGAGGGAGAAAGGAAGGATCTTGTTACCGGTAGTGAGAGAGAAAGGAGGAAGGATGGTGGCTGCAACTATGGTGAGAGAGATCGGGTAAGGGAAAGGTAAAGGGAGCATAAAGGGTGGAAGAAAGAATAAAAAATTAAAAAAAAAGAGTACATGTGATGTGATTGGGTTACATGAGTGGCAATGCAATAAAGAAATTAAAAAGTAAAAGAAACATGAAAAATAGGCTTTAGTAAGAGTCAAGTGCCGACCATCTGAGGAAGGAAAAAGAAAAGAGAGGTCTTGGAGAGTTAGAAACCCAAGGAGAAGAAGGAAAAAGGAAAGAAAGGAAGCCTAGAAACATTTTACCCAAGAGCAAGAAAAGAGAGAAAAACAAGGAAGAAAAGAAAATGCAAAGGTAAAGGAAGTGAGTTGTGCGGAAGTGCCGAACGAAATAACAAGCCATTGATAAGTAGAAATAGCAACGTAGTATCCCGCTATTTCGAGGTGAGCAAAGAGTGTCAATTTTAAAATTTTCATATTTATTTATATAAATGCGCATGATTTATTTTACATGCAAAATGTCGAAAGCATGAGTTGGTAGATTACTAGGAAATTTGTGATTGCTATGATTTTTAAACGTGTTTTGAATATATATGTATAAATTATAAGTAAAGTGTTTTAAACCAGGAAACAAGCTTTTTGAGATGGTTTATATAAAAAATGTGCATTATATTTGTACAATGTGTATTCATGATTATAATGTTATTCACCATGCGAATTGTTGTTTCAAAATTCATGCATAAATTTTATTTTGTGAAAATTATAATAGATTTTATCATACCCTATGTTGAATGCTTTGGAAATAATTTTGAGACGAGCTTCCAAGGACAAAACATAATTTCAAAAATGGTTTTATAAACTGAGAGATTCGAGAGTAGGCCGGTTGTCACTTCGGTTAAGTGTGACCCTCATGCACGAGTGACCTCTAGCTAGAGAACCCTCGGGTCACCGACGGGCGGTTAGGCGTGGTTTCAATGACAGAAATCTTTTATATACACTATTTTCTTTTTAAATGTGATGCTTGAAATATTTGATTTGAATAAGGCTATTCACTTGCTTAATTGGGGAAAATTCTACCTATATGGTTTCATAATACTTTTTAAATGATTCCAATGCATAAGAAATTCCCTATTTGTACATAAGGCACAAAGTTTCGTTTGAATTAAATTGTTTTCGATATTCATGCATTTTATTATTCAAACTTATCAGTTGTTTGCTTGTTTCCCATCTATGCCCTACTCACGGATCCGATGATCACTGAGTCTGTGAGACTCACCCCTTTTTTATTTCCCCTTTTGCATACAGGGATCGGCCTAGCGTGCAATCATCGGTGTGTACGGTCCACTGCGGATAAGTAAAGGCATCTCATAGCATTTTATCTCGAGTCGCTCCGCTGTTAGAGGTTTTGTTGTAGCTCCATGCTATTTAAGGTGTAAAAGATATTGGTCTTGATATAAATGACAAATTAGAAAAAAAAAATTTAGATTCCATTGTATATATAAATTTATGATTATATGATTTAAAAATTGCGTTGTTTCATTGTGTCTATGATTCAAATCATGACATGAAAATATATGTGATTAAGCATGAACATGGATTGGTGGTCATGTATAACGAGTTATCAAGAAAATTCTATTAAGGCTTGTTCGGGACTTGACAAGATCTCCCGGAGGTCTTGGATGCTGGTAGCGACCGAGGAGGGACGATTGTTACAAGGTTGGTATCAGAACTCTAGGTTTAGCTGAGTCCTAAGATTCCCTATGTCTGTCAGCGGAGTTGTTAGAGTTAGTGTAGAGTCCTATTCTGGGTTTATGGGTGCACAACACGAATCAATGGAAGGAGGCTACATAAACTCTTCTTCATCTAGAAGCCAACCTTTCTCTTATTACTTAAAAGGTTAAGAATTAATGTATGTTTGTGTACAAGTTTGAGGTGCCCTTGTGACACAACATGAGCAACAACAAAAAAAAATGGGAAAGGTTCCCTAATGCTGAAGAGGGATCGATGGATTCCACTGCTCGGAGTCATTATACCCCAAAGGTTGAAAGCGTAGCTAGTAATCCACTCTGACTTCCTGATGAACGGATTCCACCGGGAGTGGAAATAATGCTTCGCAGAGGGAAAACTCTTGAAAGTAGTGGTAGCCTTAACAGTAAGGACAGCTCTGATGTTCGAGAATGCATGAACAAATTACTTGAGGAATGGTATAAGAAAAAGATGAAAGAGGCAATTGCAAAGGGAGATACTTGTCCAAGAAAGGTATCTGCTATCCGAGACTTCCCTCCTAGTTGTGGAAAAGGTGTTGCACTTGTGAGTAGGGAGGAATATGAGAGGCAATAGTAAGCTTAGAGGAATAAGGTCAAAGACGATAAGGAGGATCCTAAAGAGGACAAGGAGGATGACTAGTAGGCAAGTGTGAGCCCTAGCAGTGATACTTTTAACATTATATGTCTTAAAGGAAAGGAGTAGGATTGTGCAACTATGAGATGTAGCTGAACTAAAATGTGGTTGTAAATTATGTGTTGGAAAATTTAGGATGTGAGTAATCTTGTGTGCATCAAACTAGTTATATGGTAGTTAAATTAATGATTTGCTTGAATGTTTGGAGCTGGTTGTGCACGGCTGAATGAGATTAGCATTGGTAAAAGTTATGAGTTCTTAATCATTTCTTAGGGAGTATGAAAGTTGATGGGATAGAGGCACCTAGTGCCCTGATACTAGGTGAAGATAATTGACATAATATGTATCATTAGAAGTGATGGTGAAAATATGGGAAGAATAAATTCTTAACTTTTGAAATAATAATGTGAGCATAAGGAGTTGTGGAATACTAGAAATGATAAATAATTATGAGTGGTAGTATGTAATTGAGAATTCCTTACATAATATGGTAAGGATGTCGCTAAGTGAGGCTTATTTGATTTATAACAAGTGTTAAGAGATAATATAAATGTAAGGGTATTGGCTGAACCTTAGTATTGAATGTTGTTATGCAGAGATTTAAACAATTAGGAGAACGATACATGAATTGAAAGGTTTCTTTATTGCCTTACATATCATGGCATGTAAGAAAAAGGGAAGTTAGACAGTTATTGAGATAAGCTACGATGTGAAGGATCAAGAGAAATATTAAGTTAATTGAAGATGAATCTTAAGAGATAAAGGGATGACAATATCAAGCGAGGAAATTGTGAAGGAATTTGAGGTTGGCATAACAACAGAACAAACTTATAGTATCATTGGGAAGATCTACAATTTTATTATGATATAGTTGAAGGAAAAGAGACTGGTAATAAGACAAGGTTAATTATGTGGCATATTAAAATCTAAGAATATAAATTGAGGTGTGAGTAGAAGTGAATACTATTAAAATATCTCTGAGAATAAGTGAATGCTTTTGAACTAAATCTGTTTGAAGGATTAAAGAGCAAATAAGCAACTAAGTGTTCGACAATGTATAAGAGTTTTGAAACGAATATACCGAACTACAAGTGTTAAGAATAATGGTTAATAGTACTTTAAAATATTTTATATACATGATAAGAAAATGTGGAACTTGGAATTGTTAAGGAGCTTAATGGTTAAAGCATAAGTCATGAGGTCACTCGATGTGAGATTGAAATTGGATATTGGCAATAATGTTGAGGGATACTTAATTAAAATCTATATTAAGTTTTATAAATAGCAGCGTTGACTGTGTAAAGGCAAAAAGGGAAAGTAATGGTATATTGGTGTAAAGGAATAGTACAAGATGATTGAAGGTAATCCCCGATAATGAAGCTGGTTAATGAAATTCCCTAATGTGGAAATTGGAATTCAAAAATGCAAGGAGTGTACACGACCTCGATGAATCTAAATCTTAAGTGATTAACTAATATTGAAATGAATATGGACATATACGATGGACGTACAATAGGTAAATGAGAAACGAAGATGACTTTTAGGAATTGTGATATTGCATGAGATGCAGTGATCCAGTAAAGATGAACCTGAAGGGTCAATAAGATCGTAAAGCATACATGGGTATCGAAATATAATTGGATGAAAATAATATTTAGCGATTGAGATGTGGATAATGACATGGTGATGTAAAGATACATGGTATAATGAAACTTATACATATGATTGAAAATGATAAGGAAAGATTTAAGCCTGTAAATTATGTGAAATTATGCATAGGCATAATGTGGGTTCATATGGATCATATAAGAGTAATTTGGAAATTGATCATAATCTAGTGTTCGTGGATTAAATATGATCTTTGGAAGTGAAATAGAAGGATAAACTAGAAATGTCAGAATTGAGAAAAGTAAAAAGGAAATCTAATCCGAATATAGTTGACAAGGGTCTCTATATATGGTGATGAATATTGATATTTAAATGAATATATATAGGTATATGTGGAATTGTGTGTGTAATCGGTGGGAGTGAAAAATTTTTTTCGAGTTTTGAACACGATATGTCTGATAAGTTGCATAAATGGTACAATGATAAAAGACAAAAAAAAATTTGAACTATGTGCATATAAAAGGGAATTTCGGAATAATAGTCAAGATGGAATGATATGATCAAGATGCAAGAATAAATAAAGAGTCATTTCATAATTATGCTAAAGTCTTTATGCGGCAATAGAGCTATGGATGGAGAATAAATGGTGATAGTATTATAATGCGAGAATTTGGCGGGATGGAGTAAGAAAGATAAAATTTAATCTTGTCAAGGATGGTCAAAAAGTCCTAAGTCATAATAAGGATAATATATTTTAAATCATGAAGGACTAGAACTACTGAAAAGAATTTAATGGCGAATGAAAGAATTACAATTAAAGGTAAAGATTGATGAATAAACTACCTTTCCATACAATTTGAACCATATTAAATTAAGAATGAGGTAGAAGTACGAATTTTTGAACATGTAATTAACGAAAAGATGGAGAGGATTAGAGTTGCATAAACACAAGATAGACATGAAGTATGTAGGAATAATTAAAGGTGTTAATTTTCCCCTAACGTTGAGAATACGTACAGGAATGAATATGACATGTTTATGATGCTGTAAGTTACCTAATATGGTATAGGGATGGAATGAATAATGAACATCGAGAAGTTGGACAGAAACGAAGTAATAAGATGGTGATTAGGTATACATAAATGGAATATATGATCGAAATTGGCATGATTGAGATGGAGAAATGTTTAAAATTAATAATGGAGTTTAAGGCATACTCGGGATCATAGTAATAGGAGAAGACGATTGTGAAGGGTATCATGGTTTTGAGTCCTAGGATGACAAGAGACCTAAGTAACATGTTCTAATTGAACAAAAAGTAAATAAGGTGGATAAACCAAAAATTCCTTATAGAGGAAAGGATAAAATAAGATTCTATAGTGGAATTAACGACCTAACGTTGACATAAATTCGGTGACGAATTCTATTTAAGTGGGGGAGATTGTAACATCCCGTACCCTTGTGTAGTAGTCAATGTAACCGTCCCGATAAGACGAATGGCTAATTGATACAAATTTATGTGCTAAAAAGCGATAAAAGGTGAAAAGAATGTTCAAGAGTGAAATATTTCGCATGCGTGGAAATAATAATTAAATAATAATATCTTTGTCGAGGACGAATTAGCATGCTAAAAGATGATTTGGAAATGAATTGGGAAATAATAAGATATTTTGAGACCCAAGGAGACAAGTGAAAATTTTTGGAATAAAAGAATATTTTATTTAATAAAATAATATTAAAATATTAATATTTAATCTTATGTCAAAATTAGTCATGAAGAAGGATCATATGTCAATCCAAGTGAGGGAGAAGAAGTACGAATGAATTTTGGGAAAAAATGACATAAGTGAGACCCGCCTATTTTTATTAAGTCGAGTTAGCGTAAGTAAGTAAATATTTAAATATTATGGAGATACCGCGTTGAAATGCGATTTTGATATTTTGGTCGTACACGTGTAAAAGAAGAAAGATAGAAAGAAATTAGAATTTTTTTAAACGTATCGAAAGGACCAAATTTTAAATTATGAAAGTTGGAGTGTTATGTAGTAAATAAAATAAAGTTGAGGATTTTGTGCAAAATGTGTTAAAAAAAAGAAAGAGAGGCAAAAGGAAATAATTGGGCAGCCGCCCATGTGTAAGGTGTGGAAGTTAAAAATCGTTTTCTTACTTTTGTTGTTATGTGAGGTAGGGGCAGCCCAAAGTGGAGAAATGGAAGAAAAAAAAAAGGGGGGGGGGGGACGATGACAAGCAAACTTGTCATGTCGGCTTTCCCCCAAAATGTAGCCACATAAAATAAAAAAAAAATTATTTGTCTTTCATTCCTTGCATCAGCCGGTGATAGAGAAACAAAAAAGAGTCTAAGCTATTTTTTTTAAAAGAGGTGTTTGAAGGTAGGGGCCGACCATTAAGGTGAAAAAGAGAAAGAAGTCAGTTGTGAGCGAGAAAGAAAGAAGATATAAAGGAGGAGGAGTCAACCAGAAAGAGGAAAGAGAGAAGGAAATTCAACCAAAACCAAGGAGAAAAGAAAGAAGAAAGGAAAGAGAATGAGCGAATAGAGAAAGAAAGAAAGGAAGGAAAAGAGAGAAATAGCTGGACTTTGTGGCGACCAACTGAAAAGCGAGAAAGAGCTGGACTTTGCAATGATCAGTTGAAAAGAGAGAAAGAGTTGGACTTTGTGGTGACTGATGGTGAGGGAGAAAGGAAAGAGCTTACTGCCAGCGATGAGAGAGAAAGGAGGAAAATGTGGCTAGCATTGAGAGTGAATGAGGAAGGATAGTGGCTGCAACTATGGTGACAGAGATCGGGTGAGGGAATGGTAGAGGGTGGAAGAAAGAATAAACAAAAAAAAGAGTACATGTGATGTGATTGGGTTACATGAGTGGCAATGCAATAAAGAAATTAAAAAGTAAAAGAAACAAGAGAAATAGGTTTTAGTAAGAGTCAAGGGCCGGCTATTTGAGGAAGGAAAAAAAAGGGAGAGGTCTTGGAGAGTTAGAATCCTGAGGAGAAGAAGGAAAAATGAAAGGAAGGAAGCCTTGAAACATTTTACCCGAGAACAAGAAAAGAGAGAAAAACAAGGAAGAAAAGAAAATGCAGAGGTAAAGGAAGTGAGTTGTACGGGAGTGCCGAATGAAATAACGAGCCATTGACAAGTAGATATAGCAACGTAGTATCCCGCTATTTCGAGGTGAGTAGGGGGTGTCAATTTTAAAATTTTTGAATTTATTTATAGATATATATACGCATGATTTGTTTTACATGAAAAATTATGGAAAGCATAAGTTGGTAGATTTCTAGGAAATTTGTGATTGCTATGATTTTTAAACGTGTTTTAAATATATATGTATAAATTATACGTAAAGTGTTTTAAATCGGGAAACAAGCTTTTTGAGACGGTTTATATCAAAAATGTTCCTTATATTTGTGCAATGTGCATTCATGATTATAATGCTTATTCACCATGCGAATCGTTGTTTCAAAATTCATGCATAAATTTTATTTTGTGAAAATGATAATAGATTTTATCATACCTTGTGTTGAATGCTTTGGAAATAAATTTGAGACGAGCTTCCAAGGACAAAACGTAATTTCTAAAATGGTTTTATAAATCGAGAGATTCGAAAGTAGGTCATGTAAAACCCAACCCTATAAATACATGTCATGACATACATGCACTGAGTAGCATGTTATTATGCTAGGAAAGCACATAAGAAAAGACGAAACCCGATATCGTACCTAACGGTACACTTGAGTTGATTTAACCTCGAACTAGTTCAAATAGGAATTGTAGGATGAAATTTAATATTTTATAGTCCAGGAATGACTAAAAATGATTGTTCGGAGTTCGAGGGTTCATTTGGGGTAAAATTAGAAATTTTGATATTCAAGGGCAAAATCGTCATTTTGCCACCTAAGATAATAATTTGATCATGGAGTGAAATTTTTGACCAAGATTAACTATTTGGAGTATAATTTAATGATAGGAAGTGAAAAAGTTTAATTCTGGTGATTTTTGGAGTGTAGGGGCAAAATCGTAATTTTGCCACCCACGGACAAAATTTGAGATTTTGAGAGAATTTAGATCAAATTTGACAAATTGGAGAATGGTATGAGTATAAGGGATGAAAAATATGTCTATGGGCAATTTTTCAATTTTTGGGGCAAAAATGTAATTTTTGACTTTTACGGGGGCAAAAGTGTAAATTTCAAAAATTACTCCACCGAGACTTTGGATGAGTCTGAGAATTTTATCTAAGCTATGAATATATGAGACAAGTGTATGGTGAAAATTTGGAAACAAATGGATGAAATTTTAAAAATGGGCCAATGGGAAAGTGACATGTGGCATTTTTTAATGATATAATATTATTTTAATGAAAAGTCAGCCCATTTAAACCCAAATTTTAAGTGCTGGCCGGCCATAAGGAAGAACAAGAGAGGAAATAGAGAGGAAAGGAAGAAAAAAAGAAAAACCAAAGAGAAACAAGAAAATTCAAAGGGAAATTCGCGGTTTTCGACCGTTTACGCGTCTAACGGTAAGATTTTTCGATTTTAGCTTGATTTCTACCTTTCCTATGCCTTTATTTCCATTTAGCATGCTTGAGGAGAGAGATCAAAAAGTGATATCAAGGGCTGGACGAAATTCTAGGGGAGAGAAATTGAAATTTTTAGGTTTTGATTTTTAGTTAAATTGATAGTTTTAGTTAGTTAAATGTGTTTAGAAATTAAATTGGGCAAGAAATCATTAAATTTTCACAATACCCACTCTTGGCTGGATGCTCAATGCTGTACAATGATGATGAATTGATTTTATTCTAAGGGAAATGAAGAGAAAATGATGAAAAACGATTAAACGTGATAGAAAAACAAAGTAGAAAATTAACCGAGTTAATGTCCCATTTTTGGCCGAATTTTCCAAGGAAGGGAGTGAGCTGATTTTGTTGTTTTTAGAAGGTTATTGGCTGATATTTAATGGTTAGAAATGTTGGAGAGAGAATGGGATGATTTAGAGCTAAAATGGAGCGCGTTAGCAATTTATCGGGCAAAGTGCCAAAAATAGGTTAATACCGCGTTTAAGCCGTTTTAGGCTATTGCATTTCATACCATGCATTAGTATAGGATTTAAGTTAATTATATAGTGATTTAGCATCAATGTGATGAATTGTGTAAATTTTTGTAATGTGTCTAGGAGGAGAGCCTTCCGGAAAAGGCAAAGAAGTCGTACCCGACGAGTAGTGATCGGGGCGCTTAGAAAGCTTTTAGTTTGTACAAACGGTGAGTAAACTTATTATTATTGTAAATTATCTAGAGTTTATTTTAAATGCCCTTTATGTATTTTATGAAATGAGAACGAGATTAAAACGGGATTTTTGATGTTTTAGGAATAAATGTGACAAATAAAAATATATTGTATTGATTATGAAATTGAGTAATTGGAGGCTACAAATTGACTTGAAAAATATATATTTTCCTAGGAATGGCTTATGAGAAATGAGTATATGTGGCTATATTTTGTGAATGCATTGGGAAATTTATGTAAGTTGTTTTACTATGCAGGCTGGATAAATAAATAAAAGCCACGTTATACTGTCGAAATTTTATTAAAATTGGTGGGTTAGTCACTGCAGTGACGGGTTTCCGTGGACTGCCTATTAGAGGGGCACGGTAAACCCAGTTATATAGTTACTCCGGTTGTAGAGGCGAGGAGGGTAACTCCCGGGGTAGTATTAGAGCTCACTTCACGTCGAACCCCCACGTGAATGTGTAACTCGGCCAACGCCAAGGAACGGCTGGTTTTAAAAATAAAAATGTGTTTCACGTGTGAATATTTTAACACCCTTGGCGGACTCGGTTAGATGCCTCGGCCAAGGTATCCCCGAGGATTAGTTTTGGCTTGAGCCTTGTTTTAATAAAAGACATAAGCCTTAACAACTGTTTTGGTAAATTACAAATATTTTATGGTTTAAGAAATAAATTGAAAACATTATGAAATGGGTTGAAATTTGTTGTTTAAACTTGCCTCCATTTTACTCGCCTTTAGATATTTATGATAATGTCTGTTTACTCATTGGGATTGCAAAATCTCACCCAACTCCTTTCCACCCATTTCAGGTTCAGTATAGACTGTAGATAGCTGATCTCATCGAGGACTACCATTGGATCTGCATTTTCCAAACCGTAGGTTCACAGTCCTCTTTACTTTTGTTTATTCGGGGGCCCTCTTGTTATTGTAAATTAAATTAAATATTTTGGCTTACTGTATTTCAGTATGTATAAATTTATTTAGCTTTTACGCTATAAAAATTATTCACGTATAACTCTATAAATATTGTTTTATAAGAAAATAGAATATTTTCCTTAATATTTCTTTTATTTTCTTATTATATTCAAATAACCGTAATTTCGTTTTAAATGAAGATTTTAGACTTTTAAACTCATTTTGAATATGAATTATGTGTTTTGTACTTGTATATTACGTTTTAGCCAGTTTCGAAATTTTTGAGAAAAAAATGACCAAAATACCCCTGTGTGGCGAAAATTTTATTTTGATTGTTTTTGATCTAAAATAGTAAATATTCTCTAAAAACTCGATATTTAACAATGATTGCTCACAGGAAAGGAAAGAAACTGATATGTAAGCCTTGCGGGGTTCCGGTTGGCATTCCGGATAATGAGTGTCAATCGGGACGTCGCGGCGATTGTCATGGGCCTGAGGGAGGTTCCAGGTCGTGACAGGTCAGTTGTCACTTCAGCTAAGTGTGACCCTCGTGCATGAGTGAGCTCTAGCTAGAGAACCTCCAGGTCACCGACGGGCTGTTAGGGGTGGCAGGGGCCACAGCTTGTGATATGTATACGTGGCTCGACCACCAGTGAATTACGCGGTTGCGATCACTTGATTCTCCGATGTCAGCCAACATCATTGAGATTGCCATGGCATGTGCGGATCCGGTGGAAGCGATGCTCCTGGATGTTATTACATGGTAACGGGACCACGAGTTTGTATTACTATTACTTACTCGAGAATGACAACTCTTTAGGTTTTTAAACTTATAAATTTCTTGCATGGTGAAAATGATATTTTATGATTTTCTGCAGCTCCCCTAGTTTTACTGTTTTATGAATTTTACCCCTCGCGTACAAGGCAATTTGTGAATTGTGTATAAACCTGATTAATATTTGATTTCGTGGGAGCTTGCTCAACTCCATGAAATTTAAATTGAGTATGAAGTCAAATGGTTTCAAAGACAGAAATCTTTTATATACACTATTTTTTTTCTAAAATGTGATACTTAAAATGATTTGATTTTAATAAGGCTAATCACTTGCTTAAATGGGGAAAATTCTACCTATCTAGTTTCGGAATACTTTTAAAATGATTCCAATGCATAAGAAATTCCTTATTTGTATATAAGGCACAAAGTTCCATTTGAATTAAATTGTTTTCGATAATCATGTGTTTTATTATTCAAACTTATCAGTTGTTTACTTGTTTCCCATCTACGCCCTACTCACGGAGTCGATGATCATTGAGTCTGTGAGACTCACCCCCTTTTTATTTCCCCTTTTGTAGACAGGGATCGACCTAGCGTGTAATCATCAGCGTGTACGGTCCACCGCAGATAGGTAAAGGCATCTCATAGCATTTTATCCCGAGTCGCTCCATTGTTAAAGGTCTTGTTGTAGCTTCATGCTATTTAAGGGGTAATAGATATTGGTTTTGATATAAATGACAAATTGGAAAAAAAAATTTAGATTCCATTGTAGATATATATATATATATATATATATTTATGATTATATGATTTAAAAATTGCATTGTTTCATTATGTCTATGATTCAAATCATGACATGAAAATATATGTGATTAAGCATGAACATGGATTGGTGGTCATGTATAACGAGTTATCGAGAAAATTCTATTAAGGCTTGTTCGGGACTTGGCAGGATCTCCAAGAAGTCTCAAATGCCGGTAGCGATCGAGGAGGGACGGTCGTTACAAGGGTGGTGCTGTAGTGCTGGGAGCATGGTGTCACAACACCTTGCATGCTATGCTGGTGTTCTACTCTTTCTAGCTTCAGTGTTGTCCCTACTGCAGTTCAATCACCTCCCATTTGATTTTGGCCATGATCTGATCCGAACTAGTTGAAGTGATCAGCATAAAAATTGTAGACCTTTCGCTTAGTTTTCTAGTGGTTTAAAAATCACCACAATCGGGCATCTGTAGCTCAAGTTACACTCAAGACACCGCAACATATTCAGTACACATTTGCACCTATCATGAAATAGAGTTATCATGAATTTACTATAATTCACTAAGAGAGAAGAACAAAATATATTCCTAGCATGGAGTAGGTAATATCATGATTATTTTATATTGATGCGATTGCTATTTGATTTGCATGATGTATGATTGTGAATTTTTGCTTGTGTAAATTGGATAAATTTCTTTCGTAGCTAGAAAATGTTTGAAATCCATAAGTTACACAATTACAAGCATACACTATGATCCAAATCAAACAATTCAACCATATTTCTGTCTCCTTATTCTCCTATGAACACATATCCCTTAGAGTGTTTAGATTACCCATTAAAGATACACTTTTTCCCTCTAAGCTTTAATTGCTCATCCTTGTGAGAAGCTGTGTGTGAATAAGTAATTGAGCCCTAAAGTCACAAAATACGCAAGTGAGGTCTTTTTCCAATCCAAAGCTTATATGGAGTGGAAGGTATCAATTTTGATTGTACATGGATAAAAATGTAGGGAGCAATCAATAATGCATCCCCAAAATGAAATAAAAGATTGTTGTGTGCCATCATTAACCTAACCATGTCCAAAAAGGTTCGATTCCTCATTTTCACTACTCAATTTTGTTATGAAGTCTTTGAAATCATTAGCTACGTATCCCCTATTCATCATAGAGCTTTTTAAATTGCTCAAATAGATACTTGGTACCTCGAGCAATTCTTAAAGCTATATTGCTTTTGTCTAATTGATACTCAACTAAGGTTTCATAATGTCTAAAGTAATCTAATGCTTTTGAATTATAAGAGTTCAAGTAGACATGACCAAACCATGTACAATCATCTATGAATGGAATGTAACAAGATGCTCAATGCCTTGCCCTCACATTCTTTGGGCCATAAATGTATGAACGGATTAATTGTAATGGAATAGATGCTCTTTTGGTTTTTTTGAATGATTTTCTAGTTGCTTTTCTAGCAAGACAATGTTCACAAGTTGGCAAAGACACTTTAACGAGTGAGCTTAGTAGGCTTTTTCTAACTAATCTATTCATTTTTTCTTGCACAATATGGCCTAATGTTATTGATTTCTCACGTAAGTGCATGTATCGTTAACAAGTAATATAATGATAAAGAAGAGTGTCGATCCCACAGGGAATTGTTTTAATTCCTATTATTAACTACTAAGATTAACACACCCTAGTTTTATTCAAACAATTAAATTTATTAAAAAGAAAAATTAAAATTACTAAACTGAAACTTCAATCAACTACTAGACCTAAGATTATGATGTCCCTTAATACTTCATCTGATTATTGTCTCTCTCTCTTAACTCAGTTTAATGGATTAAGTTGCTAACCTAGAGTCCTAAATTATTTACAAGTCTCTGTCGAGTTTCTCATAAAAATACCTCTCCCAATTAATTTACTATATGTCTATGTAAATTAAATTGAAGAAAGATTCACTAAGTTTGTGCTCTAATCCTGGCTACGTATGGCTTATAAGTGTATGTCTACCTTATATGCAAATTAAACCACCTAATCAACTAAGTGTATTCAACCATACACTACTTTATTCAAGGTCTACCTAAATCTCTTTCGTCAAGGTTTAACCTAGGTTTCCAATTCAATATAATTGGTGATTAGGCAACTAGAAGCATTAAGAACAGAACAAAATAAATAACTTAAATCTAGCAAACATAAGTAAAAGAGAGATAAATAATTCAGACTACATATTAAGTTCAATCATAATCTTAGATTAACAATTTAGTTCCCCATCAAATCTCACATCATCATTGAATAAAGTTTAAACATTAAAAACAAAAGAATAAGAGAATAACAAAAAGATAGAAAAAACCAAGGATTGTATTCTTGATCTCCAAATCTCCTTCAATCCTTTAAATTCCTTCAATGACTCTGTGGCTTGACTCTTAGATGTCAATTTGGTGTTTCTTCTTTTCTCCTTTTAAAGTCCTCCGAAAGGTTGTTTTTATAGCCTTTAAAGTTAGGCCAAGTTGGGTGAAGACAGAATTCAATTCGAACTAGGATTTCCTTATCAGACTATGTGAGTCGCAGCTTTCCCCAATTAATTAACAGAAATCATAATTGCTCTAGGACTGCTATGGTACGTCAAATTTGATAAAATTTGTGACCCATTTCTATGCCGAACTGGGTAAAGTGGTAAACATGAAAGTTGTAGCTTTTTCTCTTATCTTTCTATTGGTCAAGAATCTTTTCATTTGGAGCTCTATAAAGAGAGTTATGGCCAAAATACCAAAACATGTGCAGTGAAAGCTTGTACCTTGAAATTGCTCTCCTTCTTTTACTAAAATTCTTCTTTCAAACACCTACAAAAGCACAAATAAATCAATAACAACCTATCTTATCCACATTAACACCAAATTAAGCATAAAATTAACCATGATTAGACTGACTCACCTAAAATAACTAGTTTAAAATAATTAAATAAAACTTACTAATTTATATGTATTACTACAAGAACTAAGCTAAATAACTATAAAAATTAAGCTCAAATAACTCTATATCATAGAGTTATCACCTAATCTAGCATACCATTTCATGAATTATTGCAAAAAGTATTAGGTGTAGTAATTAAAAAAATAAAATATTTGACATTAGTATAGCTAGGATAATCAATTTCTAAAATCACTAAACCATCCTAAACATAACTAGAACCATAATTAAATTGTTCCAAAATAAATATAAACTTTATTACACTTGAAGGAAAACCTAAAACCTAAGATTAACATAATTATAAACAAAAACATGTTTCACCAAATTTTTAAAGTCTAGAGGACATCATAGAGAAGAAGGGTGAGACCACCATGCATTTCCAACTTGTAAGTGCCAATGCCACACACCTTTAAACTAGTTTCATTCCCCATTTGGATGCTCTTACATCTCGTTGAATTTATTAGAAGTCTACAAATCCCACTATTGTCCAAGCTAAGTGGTTTATTGCTCTTAAATCTATAGTTCACATAAGGAAAAAAAATGACCAATTAAATTTTGGCTAGCCACAAAGCAATCAAAATAAGACATAAAGTTAGTGAGTACCTACTTTTGCTTAATGTACCCACTAGAGAAATGTCCCAGATTTCAACAGTTATAATTGTCTTTCTTACCACTATATTTGCCTCTATGGTTTTGAGTAGTCCTTGCCTTTTTTAAATAGGTCTTTCATTAGTGTTTTTCTCAATAGACTTTCCACCCTTTTTGTGCTTAAGCCTAGATCCTTTGCACAAATTAGGCTAAACAACACTAGTAATTGTGGTATTGGTATTTTTAGAAGTCTTTAGGCACTCATCCTTTAATTCAAATGATGTGATATGCCATCAAAAGTATTAACACTATCATTATGTATCACATTTGCTTTTAAGTATTCTCAAAAATTAATTAGGAAAAGATGAAATGACTGATGGATTTGGCTATGGACAGCATGCTCAAAATACACAGCGAAAAGAAAATTAAAACTTTATAACTAAACAACCAAAACATGCCTCCACTCATGGATCACCTTGGTGATATTTAACATACAAAAGCACAATATAAATTATTATTCAGAAAGTTACCTTGCCAAGTAATTTCGTAATCACAATGACACTCCCCGAAGCAATCTCGCGAACACCACAAGGACCAAAAACCCTAGCCAATCAAGTGTTTGGCCTCCAACGGGAGTACACACAATTGCACTTAAACTTTCAACAAAGGAGAGAGTTTTTAACTATACTTTGTGCTAGCAAAAAGGACAATAATTGTCATTTTTTTCTTTTTCACAATCTTAGCAGAACCTCTCTTGAAAATTACTTCATAAGCAATTTTCTCTTTCACACAAAGGAAGTGGTGGCAAAGAAAGAAAACGTTTTCTTTATATGACGAAAACTAGGTTTTCTTCAATTGTGAAAACTCTCATATGAAAAATAGTTAAAAGGTGACTTACATAGTTAGGTTAAAATAACTTCAATTTTGCAATTAAGCCCTCAATATTATAACACATTATAATATTGGGCCCGTTACTTAATTAAACTCTTTTAATTAAGTCTTTGAAAATTAAAATCAAAATTAATTTCCTTCATATTTTGCAATAAGGCCTTGTAATTATAACTATTTATAATTACGTCTAAAACTTAATTAAAAAAGTTTAATTAAGTTTATAGAAGTTAATTACCTAGCATGTGATTTAAGTCTAACTTAAATCATCACTATCCCAATTTAATTCAAATGCAGTCATTATGTGTGACCTATTAGGTTCCCAACATGTTGGCAATAGAATTGATTAATGACTTAATTGATTAATATAAATTTCAATCAATTAATTTATAATCAATTCCATAGACCAAGATTGGCATCTAGCTATGCATCATGGCCACCCAATTGTTAGGAGAGTCAAAGGGTTCTTTGACAACTTTTTAGTGTACAGTCTATCAGTGTAATTCATTCTGTTATCATATATCCCAAAGATGATAAGAGCTTGGTACAATGTCTACTCTTATTAACCTCTATATTTGTTCCTGCGATTATAGCATAAGCTTTATAGAGAGTTATGAAACCTTTTTCATAATCTCTATGTCGCCTTGGCCAAGGACTTCAATAAGCTAATGTTAACCAAGAACTGATAGGATATGTCCTCTAAAACACTTGATGTGATGATTCCTATCTTGACCACTCATTTGCCTTCACATGCTTCATACTATACCCAAAAGCATCTTGTTTTGGCATCCTTGGTTAGGCACCCGTAAGGATGAAATCAAAGCATAGCACTTCACATATAAGACATTCTGGTGTCTCAAGTCTAGGGAGTATTTACACAACTAACACATGATAAGTGTTGCATAGACACTGGAGTGTATTACCAAATGCACTTCTCATGGCGTCTCATGTTCAGTGAACTTGCTCTCCTAGGCAAGCACCTATATTCTAATTTCAAGTATCTCTATACTTCAATCTATGAGATCAATTGCTTACTTCCAAAGTAAGGAACATAGAATATACCGGTCTCTAAGTATCATTGATGTATAGACTCAATGATACATTGACCAGGAGCATTTTGAGATTATGCTTTGATGCATAAGGATCTCATAGCTGTAACCCATTACAGTTCCCTTCCAATGCATATTAATCTCATGGACTTCATCCAATTAGACTTATAACTCATTATAATTGATGTCTTATTGATAAAGGAAAACCTCTAATCATTCAACATAAATTTTACTATTGCATGATTGGAATCAAGCCTTAACCAATCTCAATTGGTTGCAGGGCTCATCCCAATAATGACTACTTGAACATGTTGCTTATCTATCAAGAGAATCTCTACTACCTTAAGCTCACAGATCAAGGTAGGCATCATTTTCAGATGTTATTTCATCGAGTGATGTCCCTTCTTATGATAAGTATTAAACTTGAGGTCTAACTTGTAAAACTTAGCTAGAAAGACCAATCTATATTTGTTATTAAAGACTTGCCATATCTCATGGGCTTATCTCATACTACTCAATATAGTAAAGCACACTCAATGACCTTTATTGTGCCAATTTTGGTACGTTTCAAGATCTCAACAATGTTATGTTGTTTTCCCAAGTTCTAGCTCGAGCATTATTTGGTTAAGGTTCTCTAAAAGCCCTTGCTAATCTAGGATATATTGGATTGTACAACACTAGATGTCATAGTTTTCACTATCCAATACTCTCCTTTGTTCAAATCAAGAACAATGTTTTTAGCAACCATCTTAACTATGTTATAAAATTGTGCAATAGATATTAGTAATTTGTGTAATACCCCGTACTTTGATATGGTGGCTAATAAAGCTTATCAAATGCTAATTGAGGTTAGTTAGAATGTTTAAAAGTAATGAAAGGTGAAAGGAATGTTCTAGAGATAAATAATCCACACGAGAGGGAGTAACAATTAATTAATAATATTTTTTTTATTATTGTGGATGAATTATCAAGATAAAAAAAATGATGATTTGGAAGTGAATCAGGGTATAATAAGGTATTTCGGGTGCTAAGGAGACAAGTACAAAATTTTAGAATAAAATATTATTTTATTAATAAAATGATATTAAAATATTAATATTTTTTTCGATGTCGAAATTAGTCATGAAGGAGGAGAATATGGCTAATCAAAGTGGGGGAGAAGAAGAATGAGGGAAGTTTGGTGAAAATAACCTTAGTGGGGCCCACGTGTCTTTATTAAATAAAGCTAGCATTAGTAAGTAAATATTTAAATATTATGGTGTTACCACGTTGAATCATAAATTTGATATTTTATTGGTACAAGTGTTAAGGAAGAAAAATGGAAAGAAATTGGAATTAAAAGATTGTCGGAGGATACAATTAAAAAGGGTGAAAACCTTGAAGGGCAAAATGGTAGTTTTCCATAAAGCTTTGACTCTCCATCCTTATCCCATGGCCGGCCATTGTGTCCAAGGCATCATCTTCCTCCTTCATCTCCTCCCAACGCCATTTTTGTTTTTCCACCATAAAAATCAAGATTTTCATTTTCTTTTCATTGTTTTCTTTTCTTTCCTTTTCTTTTCTTACTCTTTCCTTCTCTTAACTTCTTGGGCATCAAACCTGTAGCTTCTAACCCCAATTTCCAACACATCTAAACCCTAGGAGAGAGAAAGAAAAATCTCTCTTCTTGGATTTTTGCTTCAAATCTTCATTTTTAAGGCTAAAAGGTATATATTTTCAACCCTTGAACTTTTTAATTTATGGGTTTGTAATTTTTTAGACTTTATTTTCTAAGTTTCTTCAAATTTTATTTCCTTGAAATTTGCTAGGTTTGGTTGATCTTTATACCTTCAAGCACCAAGGTAAAGAAACTTCAAACTTGAACAATTAGTTTAATGGGCTTGTGAATTAGACTAGAATTCTAGGTTAAAAGTTGGGTTAGGGTGTAGATTGTATAGTGTATATTTATTAGAATTATTAAATTCAAATTATGACTTGATGGAGGTTGTTATGGCTTATTAGTAAATATAGCTTTTAACGGTATTTTGGGACTACCTAGATTAAGACTTTGTGGGCACTAGTCTTGTAAGGTGGCATTAAGGTGAGTGAACTTGCATTAAAATATTTTGGAATAGATGATTATATGCTTGATTGAACCACTTGAAGTATTTTATTGTTTTTTCTTTGAAATTTGCATGGGAACAAGCCCTTGATGAAACGTTTTTATGTTGTTAAATATGAATGTGATGAATTCATATGTTTCTACATTATGTTGATGTGTATGTTATGCATTGAATGGTACTATTGGGTGATAATTGTGACCGTGCGTGTGTGGTGTGGAAGTGCACACGACAGTGATAGTGGTGTGCTGTGTGAGTGCACGCATTGATGATATATGCCTTGTGCGGTGTGGGAGCGCACATGACGGTGATAATGGTGTGTTGTGTGAGTGCACACACTAATGATATATGCCATGTGCAGTGTAGGACTGCACATGACAGTGATAGTGGGGTGCTGTGTGAGTGCACACAGTGATGATATATTGCCTTGTGCGATGTGGGAGTGCACAGGATGATTCTAGCTATGTGCGGTGTGGGAGTGCACATGAGTTGGTGAGATGGGAGTTGTATACGTGTATACACATACCATAGGGAGGTTAGGGAAAATATTATGTGTTTGCATTGAATATTGAATGTTAAAATTTGACAAATGCTTTCCAATTAATTTTCATTGCAGCAAAAATGGATTTTCGTTGTGACAAGAATTCTTTTAATTTCATTACCCTATTTCTCGCTGTAGCAAGAAACTCTCGGGTGCTGGGGGCTTGACTAGCCCTGATTTTCGCTGCAGCAAAATTCATTCTCATTGTAGCGAGAAACTCTCGGGTGGTTGGTTCAAAATTTTGCCCTTAAGTTCGCTGCAGCAAAAATTCATTCTCATCGATTGTCTATGCTAGCCTTGCTTTAACTCTATTGCGGTTTTCACTCTTTAACTTCATTGTTGATCATGGATCTTTCAATTCTAAGGCACTAAATAATCAAGGGTTGAATTGAGCGATTTTTAACAAGAAATTAAATTAAATTGCATTGTTTTCAATATAAGTGCATCATGCTTTCTAAAACTTTCCTTATCGTTTGCTTGTTCCCTTCCTATGTTCACTCACTGGGTTTACACTCACCCTTTTCAACTTCATGTTTTAGTTTTCAAGTTCGAAGATAGTTGGATCTTAGGTAAAGGAGGCTTTCTCCTGTTCATCTTACGGTAGGTTTACCAGAACACTCCATAATAGTATCCACGTTAGAGTCACTCCACTGATAGCCAAAGTAGTTTGGTATGTGCATACGGTGGTTTAAATGTAATTCATGAGAATTGTTGTAAACACCGTATGATTGATTTGAATGATAATGTTGCCACAGGTTGGCAAATGGTAGTATTATTTTGTGAATGGTATTGTTCGGTTGCCATGATTCATTCTTTAAAGAAATTATCCTTGAAAATAATGAATTAAGAATCTTAGATGTAAATGAGAGACAAACGGTTTAATGAATAAGTTTTCATAGAAAGGCATGCTTAGGTCCATTGGGCTATGCCTATTAGGTCCATGCGCCGATCATGGCCCGAGAGTTGGCTGTGACAATTTGCTTCACAAGATAATATTTTTTGCACATAAATTTAAATTAAACAATGAAATTGATTCATAAATGATAACATCGAAAATGCACAATTGTAGCACCCTTTATTTTTATATGAGGGTAAAATAGTAATTTTCCTTGGTGAGCTCTTCACAAATATTCAATCCAAATTTTTAAATTTAATCATTAGAAAACCTTATTTTATAAATTATTAAGCCTAATTAGAAAGAAAAAAATAGAGAGAAATAAAAATGAGCAATTAACAATAAAGGGTAAAATAGTCAATTTCTTAAAATATTTTCTATTCACCTTTTTAGACTTGACCTTATTTTTCCCCTTCCAGTCGCCTAAGCCTTTCTTTTTTCTTCTCTTCCACATTTTCTCTTTCGTTCTTTCCCTCTCAACTTTCTCTCATTAACCAAACCATATTGCAACTCTAATTTTTAGATTTTAAAAGTGAAAAAGGTAAGATTTCAACTTTCTAAACATTTAATCTCATGGGTTTAAAAATCTAGAACTTTCTCTCTCTAATTTTAGTGTTTCCCCTTGATAATTTTATTTTATAGAATTATTTTAGTCCAATTTTGTTATTAAATATTATCTAAGTCTTTAATTTTCAATTATAATTTACTTATTTTTTAGTTTTTTTTATAATTAGTTTATTTTTAAGTGAGTTATTTTAATTTTATACTATTTTATTTAATTAGATTGTTATTTATTAGGTTTTATATTTTTTTTTGTAAAAGCTAAATGAATTGGGCTTAATTTTGAAAAATAAGGTGTGAAAGACTCGAAAGTCTATTCGCATATGCTTCATTTTTTTGGTCATAACTCGCCTTACAAAACTTCAAATGATTCAATTCTTTGACCGTTGGAAAGCTAATAGATAGAGTTACAACTTTTATGAAGATCACTTTACCCAGTTCTGCCTCGAAGATAGAGAAAATTGTATTCGAAAATGGCTGGATGTACTGTGCTAGGGAATTGAATTTTTTAAAGACTAACAATTGATTTTTTGGGCCTTTCATTACACTTTTAAGCCCAATTAAATCGTAGGTCAACTAGGGAACTATAGGTTAAGTTTATTAGTATAAATAGTATATTTTTAAGAATATTAGTGGAGACAACTTTTGGAGATTTAAGAAGCTAGAAGTTGAGGCAGAAACTTGGAGATCAAGACGGCAAATATTTGTTTTGTTGTCTTCCTTAGCTTTTATTTTTCTTGTTACTCTCAATGGTTGAAATTATTATAATGTTATTTGTCTTTGCACTCATGAATAGCTAATTTTCTTTTCCTAGGATTGCAATTGAGCTCACATGTAATCTGAATTTTTAATCTCTTTTTTACTTATCTTTAATGGGAATTGAATTATTTATTCCAATTTGTTCTTAATGCTTTTAATTGCTTGGCCACCTATTAAATTGATTTAGGAACCTAAACAAACTTGGGAAAGGGAGTTTAGTGTAGACTAAAATTGGAATAGCATATGATCATATTAATTGATTTGCGTATAGGATAGGGATATACCTATAAGCCATATGTAGCCAGATTAGAGCCTAAACTTAATGAATCTATTTTAATCTCAATTCACATAGGGATATAGTATTTTGGTTAAAATATATATTTTTATAAGATGAGTTGAGAGACCTTTATAAATAATTTAGGATTCTAGGTTAGCAATTCAACCCATTGAAATAAGTTAAGGAAAAGAGGTAAGATTTAGATGAAGCGTGAGGGATGTTGTAATCCTAGGCTTGTTTGATTTGATATTTACTCAAGTTATTATTATTTTGATTTTTCTTAGATTAAATTTTGGTTAAGTATTTTTAGCTAATTAATTTAGTTATTCGATATTGATTGTTTGGATAAGATTAAATTATTTTAATTTTAGTACTTAGTAAAAATTTAAATCAATTCTCTATGGGATCGATACTCTGCTTGTTTATATATTATCTATTCAATACGTATACTTGCGTAGTAGAATTTTAACTGGCAAGTTTTTGGCACTGTTGCTGGGGAATTGTTTTAGAATTTATACTAATACTAATACCAAGCAATTTAGTCTTACTTCAAATTTTATTTTTCTTGTTTTAATATTAGATTTTGTTTGCTTGCAGATATCTTTGGTCATTGTATGCAAAGAAGAAACAACTTGAATCTTGTTCCTTTTGATCCGAAGATAGAAAGAACTGTCAGAAGAAGTCGAAGGGAGAATTTGCAAGTTGTAACTTTAAATTAGACAATGGCTAAAGATAACAATTACAATGGCAATAGAGCACTGCGGGATTATGCTGTTCCTCTTTTTCAAGGTTTGCAACAAAGCATTAGGAGAGCTTCCACCAATGTAAATAATTTTGAAATTAAACCAGCATACATTCAGATGATTCAGTCTCTAGTTCAGTTTGATGGGTTACCCAGTGATGATCCTAATCCTCATTTGGTAAATATCTTGGAGATTTATGATACCTTTAAATACAATGGAGTGCTGTTAGATTGAGACTATTTCCATTTTCTTTGAGGGATAAAGCAAAGAGCCGGCTTAATTCACTACCCAATGGGCCTATCACTACATGGGAAAACTTGGCTCAAAAGTTTCTAGCAAAATTTTTTTCGCTTGCTAAGATTGTAAAAATGAGTAATGATATCACCTCATTCACACAATTTGATGGTGAGTCCTTGTATGAAGCTTGGGAGAGGTTTAAAGAACTATTGAGAAGATGTCCACATCATGGGATTCTTGATTGATTGCAAGTTCAGACATTCTACAATGGGTTTGTTAGGTCAATAAAAACCACAATTGATGCTGTTGCTGTTGGTGGGGCATTAATGAGTAAAAATGCTGAAGATGCTTATAATTTGTTGGAAGAGATGGGCTCAAATAATTATCAATGGCATTCAAAAATGTCAGGTCTAAGAAAAGCTGTTGGAGCTTATGAAATTGATGCATTTGGCACCTTAACTGCTCAAGTAGCTACGCAAATGGTTGCACTGTCCAATAAGTTTGACACACTGGAGTTCATGCAGTTCAAAATTCATTAGTAGTTTGTGAGATGTGTGGAGATGGCCATTCAAATGATCAATGTCCATACAATTCTGAATCAGTCTAATTTGTGGGGAGCTTCAATATCTGCACCTATCATAATTAGTCCTGATTGGACTCTCCCTTTTGAACTAATGTGTGATGCTAGTGATTATATGGTAGGAGCTGTTTTGGGACAAAGGAAGGATAAAATCTTCCATTCCACCTATTATGCTAGCAAGACTTTGAATAAGGCCTAGAAAAATTATACCACAACAGAAAAGGAGCTATTGGTTGTAGTTTTTGCTTTTGACAAATTTCAGTCCTATCTCATGGGAACAAAGGTGATAGTGTACACTGACCATTCAACTATCAAATATTTGATTGCCAAAAAGGATTCTAAACCAAGATTGATAAGGTGGATTCTCTTGTTACAAGAGTTTGATCTAGAGATTTGTGACAGAAAAGGAACAGAAAAACAAGTGGCAAACCACCTCTCAAGATTGAAGATTAAAGCTCAAGGTAAGGATTCAACCTTAATCAAGAAGACTTTTCCTGATGAACAAATCCTTCACGTCGGTAAGAAATGACTTCCTTGGTATGCTAATTTCATGAATTATCTAGTAAGCAATATTATTCCCCTTGAATTAAACTTTCATAAAAAAAAAGAAATTTTTGCATGATGTTAAATTTTATTTTTGGGATGAGCCTTACTTGTTTAAGAAGTGTAAAGACTAGATCTTTAGAAAATGTGTTCCAGAAGAAGAGATTCAAATTGTGCTTCTGTGAAACCTCTACCTTCATAGACGTGTAAAGGAGGTAGACACGATGACGCAGATTAGGGGTAACTTTATCATTTTCTTTGGTGAACTCCCAGAAGTGGGTTTTCAAATGTTATTAAGGTCTAAGTAGGCCTAAGGAATAAATGAATGAGGTATATAATAATGAAATAAACGAAGAAAATAGAAATAATGATAATTTCCACAATAAGGGCAAAATGGTCATTTTAGACCTCAAGTCTAAATTTTTAAGTTTTCATGAACTCGAGTACCTCTAGTCTATTATGGACCTTTTCTCAGTGTCAAAAGAGTAAAAAAGTTGAACCAAAGAAAAGAAAGAAGGTAAAGTCAACTATGCAATGGCATTTTTGTAAATAAGTGGAACTTTAGTCAACTATAGGATAAATATCAAATTTTCAAGCACTTTCTCCTCACTTCCAGCAGCTTCTTCTTCTTGTTCCCATCCTTCTTCCTCACTAAACGTTTTCCATGTTCCATGGAAGCCATCCCTTGAACCCTCTATTACCTTCTCAAAGCAACTTCAATTCTCATGTTTTGGCACACTTTTTCATAGGACTCTTTGTGCTCTTTCACTTTTACACCTCAAGAACCCTCAAAAGTCTTTCCTCAATACTTTCTCTCACTAGCTGGACATTTTAGAGAAAAAAAGAGACTTTCCATAATAGTTTGACAAACTCTTGAAAATGAATTCAACTACAAAACCACCAAGGTAAGTAGTGAGTTAGGGTTGAATTTTTAAGTTGTTGATGAATGGTCAATGGTTAGAATTGTGGGTTATCTTATTGTTGAAGGTTATTTATTTATTTCTA
Organism: Theobroma cacao; assembly: GCF_000208745.1. Taxonomy (NCBI): domain Eukaryota; kingdom Viridiplantae; phylum Streptophyta; class Magnoliopsida; order Malvales; family Malvaceae; genus Theobroma; species Theobroma cacao. The sequence goes on from NC_030852.1 coordinate 11,539,812, forward strand.
GTGAGGCTAAAGTAGTGCGAAGTAATGACTAGTCAAATGGTAATTGGAAGCTATTTAGGAATAACTAGTAAAACTTGGTTCAGGAAACAACTTTTGGAATAGTATTCATGTAAATTGAGTTGGTGTGATGCTATTGTGTGTGATAGGTTCTAACAAGACCCCACATCTCCACTTGGAGCATTAGTGGAAGTCGGAGTGAATTAAAGAATCAACAAAGACAAGTGAGTGAACTTGCATTAAAATGTTTTTGGATAAATGCAAAAGTGTTTGATTTATTGGCTCCATTAGTTTTTGATGATAATAAAACATTCCCATTTATGTGTGTCTAATACCTTTACTTGAGTGTATAGGAAATTAATATATAAAATTAATTTATTAACTCTCCAAAGAGTATTTTTTTATAGAAAAAGAGGGATAAAATCAACAAGATGTAATTGTCTAACAAAGAGGAAGCTTATTGGTGAAACAAAAAAGAATGTTGGTTGATCAAAGTTTCAAATTGAAGAAATGGCAAACTGAAGAGTTTGAGAAACAAAATCAACTTAGTCGACCAAGACAGTTAACTAACTGCTCTCTGCCAAGATCTGCAAACCAAAAATAGAATCAACTTAGTCGACCAAGTCAGTAGACTAAGAGCTCTCTGTTTGCAATTTGAACCAGAGCACTACAAGACAGATTAATGGCTAGAACTCATCCCCAACTATTTCCAACGGCCATAAACTGTCAAACTGCCATCAGAGTTGCATCTCCAAGTATAAAAGGATCTTCCAACAATTAGAAACAAGTTTTTTAAAGCCTTGAATGAGATTTGAGCTATAGAAAGTAGAAAAACCAGAAAAGCTTCACTGCACTTGTCTGCACTTAAACACCTACTCTTTGCATTTGTATTTAGCACTCAATCTTGTACCACTCAGATCAACTAGTGATCATAGGTACCTTATTTTACTACCTTTCTTGTATTCTTAAAGTGAGGAAGTCACTCTAAGGGGTTATTCAAGCTTGGGATAGCTTGATTGTTGTAGGTTGTGGTTGAGCCTTGAAAAACCAATTTGGGTTTTAGTTGAGCCTGTGAAAAACTAGTGTAAAAGGTTGTGGCAGAGCTTGGTAAAAGCCATTGTAAAGCTTGGTGAAAGCTTGTGAATTTCACTGGTGTTTAGTGAATTTGTGGAAAAATCCTTGGTTGGATAATCAAGGTAGTGGATATAGGTCTTGGACCGAACCACTCTAAATTACTGTGCATCTTATACTCTGTTTTTATTTTCTTAAGTTCTGAAAATTAGTTTCCAATATTGTTAAGAGCCAAATTGTGCTATTCACCCCCCCTCTAGCACATATTATAGGGACCAACATGATTGAATCACTTGAAATATTTTATTCGTCTTTTCTTTAAAATATGCATGGGAACAAGCCCTTGATGAAACGTTTTTAAGTTGTGAAATGTGAATTGTGATGAATTCATGTGTTCCTCTATTATGATGATATGTATGTTATGCCTTGAACGATAATGTTATGTGATAATTATAACCGTGCGTGTGCGGTGTGGGAGTGCACATGATGGTGCGCGTAGTGTGCGGTGTGGGAGAGCACACGCCGATGATATATGCCGTGTGCGGTGTGGGAGAGCACATGATGATGATATATGCTATGTACGGTGTGGGAGTGAACATGACGGTGATGGTGAGCTGCGGTGTGGGAGTGCACCTGATGATGATATTGTAATGTGTAGTGTGGGAGTGCACATGAGCCGGGGGAGAGCTGGGGTGATGCCGATAGTTGTATATATGTTTTTATATGTTATATAGAGGTTACGGAAATAAAATGTGATTGTATTGAGTGTTGAATGTTAAAAATTGTTAAAAACGTCCAAATTGATTTTCATTGCAGTAAAAATTCTTCTAACTTAATTGCCCTGTTTCTCGCTACAGGGAAATTTATTCTCGTTGCAGCGAGAAACTCTCGGGTGTTGGGGGCTTGACCTAGTCCAGATTTTCACAGCAGCAAGAAACTCTCGAGTGGTTGGGAAAAATGCTTGTCCGAGTTTTCGCTACAGCCAGAAACTCTCAGGTGGTTGGTTCAAAATTTTCGCCTTGAATATCGCGGCAGCGAGAATGCCTTTTCGCTGTAGCGAGATTCATTCTACCATGCTTGCCTTGCTTGGACTCTACCGTAGTTTTCGCTCTTTAACTTCATTATTGATCATGGATCTTTCAATACTAAGGCACTAAATAATCAAGGGTTGAATTGTGGGGTTTTAATAAGAAATTAAGCTAAATTGCATTCTTTTCAACATAAGAACATCATGTTTTCTAAAACTTCCAGTATTGATGCTTGTTCCCTTCCTATGTTCACTCACTGGGTTTATACTCACGCTTTTCAACTTCATGTTTTCATATTCGAAGGCAGTTGGGACCTAGATTGAGGTGTCCACTTGTATTCGCCTTTTTGGTAGGTACCATGGCATTCAGTAGCCGTACCCATATCTAGAGTCACTTTGCTGGTAGTCAAGGGTCTTTTACATGTGTACATATACACTTGATGTAAATTGCTAAAACTTATGTTAGAACCAATGTATATATATTTTGATTGGTGATGCCACTATGAGTTGGCAATGGATGATATTATTTTTGGGATGATACAACTATAAGTATTTGATTACCATGATATATTACTACAATGCTTATAATTGAGAATTAAGAATTATGGCTTTAAGAATGATGAACAGGATCATATAAAAAGGCTTGCTTGGGGCTTAGTGGGCTACACCCATTGGGTCCATGCGCCGGTCATGGCTCAAAAATTAGGCTGTGACAGCTTCACCGTTGCCATTCTTTAGATTATGGAGGACACTTTGGAGGAACAAGGACTACTGCGAAAGTCCTCCAATCAGGTCTGTATTGACTTACATTATTTAAGGATGCTCAAAATTTTGTTTTGCATTGTGACAGGTGCTAAAGAGTGGGTAATATCTCAAGGCAACATGAGATGCCTCTCAATAACATCCTTGAGAAAGAAATTTTTGATGTATGGGGTATTGACTTCATGGGTCCATTCATATCTTCATACAACAACAAATACATCTTGCTTGTCATAGATTATGTCTCCAAATGGGTTGAAGCAGTAGCTTTTCCTCATAATGATTCAAAGGTGGTGATGAATTTCAACAAGAAGAATATTTTCACTCGATTTGGCACTTCAAGGGCAATTATTAGTGATGAAGGAAGTCACTTTTGCAACAAGTACTTTGATGTGCTTCTAGCAAACTATGGAGTTAAACACAAGGTTGCAACTGCGTACCATCCTCAAACTAGTGGCCAAGCGAAAGTATCAAATAAAGAAATCAAGAGGATTTTGGAGAAAACAGTGTGTCCCACAAGAAAAGATTGGGCAAGAAGATTGGATGATGCACTGTGGGCATATAGGACTGCTTACAAGACCCCAATTGGCATGTCTTCATATAAGTTGGTCTTTGGCAAAGCTTGTCACTTACCGGTGGAACTTGAACACAATGCTTATTGGGCTGTGAAGAAGTTAAATTTTGATTTACAAGCAACAGGTGAGCAAATATTGTTGTAATTAAATGAACTTGATGAATTTTGCCTTCAAGCTTAGAGAATGCCAAACTCTATAAAGAGAAAACAAAGCAATGGCATGATAAGAAGATAGTGGAAAGAAGCTTTGAGACGAGATAATCAGTGTTGCTCTATAATTCTTGCTTGAAATTATTTCTAGGAAAGCTCAAATCAAGGTGGTCTGGTCCTTTCATTGTCAATGAGGTATTTCCACACGGAGTAATCGAAGTTAGGGGGACAGATGGTCAAAAATTTAAAGTCAATGGACAAAGAATGAACCATTATTAGAGAGGCGAAATTAATCGTCAAACGTCCCTAATACACTTGCTTGACATGGACTAGAGTCCAAGTCAGTCCAGTCAAAGACTATAAATGAAGCACTTCTTGGAAGGCAACTTAAGCTCCTCAACCTTACTTATTCTCATTTTGATTTTATTTCATGCTTTTTAATTTATTTCTTTTAATCTATTTTTTTTATGTTTCTTTTTGCACGTAATTGGTTTAAAAAAATCAAAAAAATAAAAAAATCAAAGCCCCAGCCCTCAAATTGAGTGTCGTAACCCTGAAATGAGGCAAATAAGAGACTGAAACAAAATGTTTCAGCACCACGGCCCTCAAAATGAGCGCCGCAACGCTGAACAAAGGGCTACCAATAGAATGTTTGAGCATCGCGGTGCTGAAGCCCGAAGCGTAATGCTTCGGGTTTGAATAAGTGAGAGTCGCGGCCCTCACTAGATCGGGGCCCAGCCTCAACCCTATAAAAACCCTTCTTTTTTGTTTCTTCTTCTTCTCCAGCCGCTATCTCCCTCTCTTCTCTCAAATATTTTGTTCTTTTTTTTCCTCACATACATATATATTAAAAAAAAAAGCTAGTTGCATATTTTTCTTTTCTTCTTCCTCTACAATTTCTACTTTTTTTTCATACTTGTTTTTTTTTTTTTGTCTTACATTCAATCCTCCCTCAAGGTGAGTTCTCTCTCTCTCTACCACATATGTGATTTTTATAGTGAGAAAAATTATGGTGTGCCAGTAAGATAACTATAAAATTTTATGATTTTTGCACATTGAATGAGTCCATTGTGTAAGTTTATTAATGGGTTTTCCTACTCCTTCATGGTTTATGCTTGGAGTGCAAAAAATTTTCATGATTAGTGCCAAATTCTTGTTACCCATATAATGGATTCATGGATTTTTTGTTTGCTGCAAATATAATTGTTAAATGATTTTTTGATGTGAGTAGATGATGGGTTTGATTACTTTTTTATGCTTGGTTGGGCAAGTAGAAATAAATTCTGGAATTGTTGGTGCAACAACATGCCATAACTGATAATTTTGGGTAAATGCATTGTCAGAGAATTTTTTTTATTTTTTTATTTTTATGTTGGACTGTTGCATTGTAAAATTTATGATTATGAGAATGTTGTCTAAATGTTGTGAGGAATAGAGAATTTATGTTGCATCTTGCAGAATGAGATTGTAAAAGAAATTATTGAATTTGGATTGTTGAATTGGACAGAAATTAATGCTTATGGATCTTTCCTATTTTCATGATTGTGCCCACAACACTACTTGCATATTTTTACTTTGGTTTGTTTTGATAATTGAATTTCTTTAGTAGGAATGGCACCCAAACGATCCAAACCAAGCTCCAGTGGCACCTTTGATAGATCGAAGTTCATCTCTGTCGATGCCTCTACGAGATATCATACATCGTTGATCAACAAAGTGCCAATTCCTAAATGAGGGATAGATATCCCCATCCTGCCTTACAAAGAGATTCATGACATGCTTCGAGACAAACATTGGTAGCTAATTAGTGACCAACCTGAAGCTATAGTGGTGCTGGTAGTTTGAGAGTTTTATGCAAATGCAATTGAGCATGTTGATGGGGTTGCATTTGTCCATGGCAAACAAGTTCTTTTTCACAATCAAGCTATCAACGCATTTTTTAGAACCCCTAATATTGAGAATAATGAATATGGGCAGTACTTGGGCGATCTTCAAGATTGTAATGAGATTATCTCGATGTTTTTGTGTTAAGGGAGCCCAATGGAAGACATCGCATGGTGAGCCAGTTTCATTTAAACAAAGTGCCATTAAAAAAGAGCTAAAAGTTTGGTTACACTTTGTAGCAGCACAATTACTCCCTTCCACTCATATCAATGATGTCACGAGGGATTGCGCAGTGCTTATTTATGCCATTGTAACACATAAATCCATTGACATTGGTAAGGTTATCTCTCATGCCATCTTACATACGGACCACACTAAACGAGATGGTATCGATTTTCCTTCCTAAATCACTGCATTATGTGTGAGAGCTAGTGTGTAACGGAGCGATAAAGAAGAGCTACAACAACCAATAATTCCCATCACCATGGGCATTCTTAAGTGATTAGAGGAATTTCCACCAGTCACTTGTATTTCTTCGCAAGCTGCCCCCCACCTTCCCAGGCAACTCCCACGTGTAGATTAAGACAAATATGTTTCCTTGTCTAGATTAAAACAAAAAATATTTTATCTTGTCTAAATTGAGACCAATATGTTTTCTTGTCTACATTAAGACAAAAAATATTTTTCTTGTCTTAAATTAAGATAAACATATTTTCTTGTCTAAATTAAGATCAAACATGTTTTCTTGTATGTTTTCTTGTCTAAATTAAGACAAACAAGTTAAAGCTACTATTTTTGTACACAATTTAATTAATCAAATTAAAACATGCATTCCAACTTAAACAACTTGAATTCTATGAAGCTAAGTGGGGAATCTATTTGGACATAGATATTCCAAGCTCCAATAAATTTAGAATTATTCTTAAACATAATTCAAGCTTTATTAACCATGAAGTCACTCCACTATAGATTCATGGTTGCACTCTTGGATTAACTATAATTATAAGAAACAGTTCAATACTTGATATTAATTATTAATTGTCCAATTGCAAACCGTATATTGTGAACCCTCATAACCATCCAAGGATAAAAAGTGAAATTACCATTTTACCCTTTATGCCAATTTTGTCCCTTAGTCTCAAATTTCATTCATTTACTGATTTAATACTCTAGATATAATCTTTTGAGTATCCAGATGTGATGTGTAGCTAATTCATCAATCCACTAGGCCCAGATTAATCACCAATCTTCCTGAAATCACTAGAAGAGATGTTAATGCTATAAACTCCATTATTTGAATATATGTTCCCAGATGTTCATCTCGATTATAATCCCAAAACACAAAGTCTAGATTAATGCTTTATGATGATCATGTTCATGGTAAATCAAAGATTATAAAGAGATTAAACACGAGTCCGCTATCCATTAGGATTTTGGTTCTACTATAAGCAACTGCATAAGTGTGAGATCAAGATTTAAATAATGATTAAACTTAAATTTGATTCTTAAATGATTCCAGTTCATGTAATAGTGTCGTTATTTGAAGTCAACCATTTCAATGATTTGAGACTCATCATTCCTTTGAAGTGAACCACATTGGTTTTGTTGGAAGTAATTTGGACACTACAGCCTTAACACAATAAAGTAACCAGCTTTATTATATGGCTGTAAATAATTTTTTAGATTTAATTAAAATACATATCTCCTATGTATGATTCTTCATACAAATGTATTTTAATATCTCAATAGAATCATGGTACCTTAATAACTAGATAATGAATACTTACTAAAAACAAACTCTTCGTCTTATTATCAAAATGTACTTTCATTACAAATAAATTTAATGAAATTAAATATGAGAATATACTTACTTTACTGGACACCATATTCTCAAAATTCCTAACAATAACTTAAACCTACCAAATGCAAGCTGAGCTACTTCTCCACGAGGTGCCTAACTAAGCAAGCTACTAATCTATAAAACAAAAACAAGGGAAACTAATGGGTGAGTCATAAAGACTCCATGAATGTCAAACCCTGTTCTATAAAATAATTACGACGTCATTTACATGCTCAATAGAATGTTTGCATATTTAGGAAGTCAAAAAAATCATTAAAAGACAATATTGCCCCTAATGGTACCATTAAGTCGATTAAGCCTCGAACTAGTTCAAATAGGAATTTTAAGATGAAATTAAGAGTTTCACAATCCATGAATGATTTAAAATGGTGATTTGGAGTTCGAGGATCAATTTGGAGTCAAATCAAAATTTTCACTATCCAAGGGCAAAATGGTCATTTGCCGCTTGGAGACAAAATGGAAATTTTAGAAAAGAGTTTTTTTGGCCCCATTTGACTTATTGGAGTATGATTTGAGTATTGGAGTATGATTTGAGGCTTAGAAGTGAAAAATTTTAATTTTCGGTATAATTTGGAGTATATGGGTGAAATTGTAATTTTACCACCCCGGGGGCAAATCGGTAAATTTTCACCCCTGACACTTGTCAAGACCAAGGGATTTTATTCATCATGAAAATGGATAAATATGAGAAATGTGTGGTGGAGAATTAAAGAATTAAAAGTCAAATATTTAAAATTTGAACCAATAAAGAAATGTCATCTGTCATGCTTTTATTATTTTATTATTTCTTTATAAAAAGGCAAAAAATCAGCCCACTTCTTCCATAGTGATCAACCAAATCAGAAGAGAAGAGAAACCAAGGAAGAACAAACCCTAGGTGGGAAAAATCAAAGAGAAAGTGTTGGAATTCAAGGATTTGATCATGCAAAAGTAAAATTTCTTTGATTTTGCTAGTGATTTACCTTACCCATGCATTTTCCCTTAATTTCCATGGTTAAATTACATGTTTTCATGATAAATTCATGGTTGGTCAAAATGGGTAAGGATAGAGAAAGATGTTGGATTGAATTGATTTTAAGATATGTTAGTGTTTTTAGTTAGTTTAGCATATTTAGAAGCAAAACAACAAGAAAAGAATCCATTTTCCCCATGAATCTTCATTGGTCGAATCTTCCTTGATGTGTGTGGGTGATGGATTGTTATTATTTCAAGAGAAATGGCTTAGAAAATGATGAATAATGGTGAGAACATTAAGTAGGAAAATCACGGTGTTAGCGCACTGTAATGGCCAAATTTTTCCATGAAGAAATGGGAAGGTTTTGATGCTGAAATTGGTGTTATTTGATTAATGTTTGGTGAATTGAGGTATTAGAAATGAAATGGAGCAATTTGGAGCCAAATCGGACACAATTGTCATTTAATCGGGTAATAAGCCGAATTAGGTCAACACCGCATTTAAGCGGTAGTCGGATAAGTTGCATATCATATCATGCATATACACCGAGCCTGAATTGATTTTATAATGGTCAAGCATTAATGTGGTGAATTATGTATTGTACATTGTGGGTAGGTGGTGAGTAAATTACACTGGTAAAAGTACAGAAATTGTGCTTGAAGACTGGGATTAAGAGTACATCGACTCCTAGAACTGTGAGTAAACTTATTATCGTCTTAATTATCTAGAGTAGTTTAATACAATTGTGTGATTTTATAGAAAATGGGTTTTAATGGTAAATTGCTACGTTTTAGGAGAAATTGTGATTTTATAAAACGATTTTATAAATTTTTTAGAAAATTGAATACTAGTTTTGAAAATAGAGTAATTGGAGACTGCCTGCTTGTGTTATAAATTGTGTTTTAAATTATATGGCTTATAGCAATATGTAGACCTGTCAATATGGGCCAACCCAGCCCTAGCCCTTGTGGGCTGAAAAAATATGGGTCGGGCCGAGCCAGCCCATTTTTTATATGGGCTGTGAAATCCTCAGCCCAGCCCACCCCTTGCTAGCCCATGGGTTGGATTGGGCCAACTCATTTCTTTTTTTTTTTAATTATTTTTATAATTTTAATTAATAAATTTTCTATTAATAAAATTATTTTATGATTTAATTCATAAATTAAAACTATTAATTTGATAAGTAAATATTAAACACATTAAAATATATAAAATAAGTAATATTATTGGTAATTAAATTATTAATTTTATATAATTAAATATATAAAATTATTAAATTAATTAATAATATGAATTTTTTAGCCCATAGGGCTGGCCTGCCCTAACCCACTGATTTGGTGGGCTGACCCATCTAGGCCCGGTTTAAATATGGGCCTAAAATTTCATGGCCCAGCCCACCCCATATTTAATGAAAAATGGGCTGACCCAATGGGCCAAGCCCATTTTGACAAGTATAGCAATATGTGAGCATGAATGGCAAAGTCGGTATTTGTATCAAAATTATAAATACTATGTATTCAGCCTTAAGAGGCTAGATTGCGATAAATTGACATGTCATGCATATAAGGATTTTATAAATCAGGTGGTAGATAAAATAATCCATAGTCACTGTAGTGGTGGGGGTTTTCGTGGATTGCCTATGAGAGGGGCACGATAACTCAATTATATATTTACCTCTGGGGGAAGATGTTGGATGAAGTATCTCCTGAGGTAAAGATTTGAGTGCACTTCACATGGACCACCGCGTGAGAGTGAGACTCAGCCAACACCAAGGAATGGTTGTGTATCAGATGCGAAAACATGTTTATGGGTATGGGACATTTAACAGCCTTGGCGGTCTCAGTGGGATACCTTGACGAAGGTACCTGTGAGAATGATTTTGGCAAGAGCCAAGTTTTGTGAGATATATAAGCCATGTTGATTAATTGAGTAAACTGAATATTCATGTTATGAAACATATATTGTAAAAGAATATTTTAATTTGTCTCTATTTACTCGCCTTTACATGGTTTAGATGGTGTCTGTTTACTTACTGAGATTTTATAATCTCACCACCCTCATTTCCTCACATTTCAGGCTCAGGGAATTCCATAGTTAGCTGACTTTGACAAGGACCTTAATTTGAACTTGAATCGGCAAAAGCTGTAGGTTTTCAGCTTCCGATACATTTTGGTCAGTTGGGGGCCCACGTGTCACTATAAAAGTAATTTTATACTTCAGTTATCTGATTTAAAGTATGTATGAACATGTTTAGCTTTTACACCATATTTTGGCAGGTTTCTGTATTTTCGAAAAAAAAATAACGAAAATACCCCTATGAGCTAGAAAATAATATTTTATTGTTTTGATTTGGAAACGACTTATGATTTCTTGAAATACGAGATTTAATAACTGTCGCTCACCAGGGAGATGCGGAAGCTGATCTAAGCCTTGCGGGGTTCCGATCAGCATTCGGGGTAATAAGTGCCTATCGGGAAGTCGCGACGGTTGTCATGGGCCCGATGAGAGTTCCGGGTCGTGACAATGAATGGATAAGAAAAAGGGACAAGCCAAAGGAAAAAGTTTTTGTAATAAACCATACTTTACAAAAACATTTATGAGTTTCATAAATATCAACATAATTCCTTTCAAATATTCAATGACCCCATTTCAAAACATTTTTCCATAAATATAATTGAAATCCACTATACATATAATATTGGATAAACATTTATAGCTTCAAATACAAAACATTTGCCAGGAGAAATGAAAGAGTTCATATCAAGGGTACGGATTCCTTCACTTTGGGTAGATGTATCATTCTTACTCATAACTCAACCTTTGGACATTATTTCTCATATGGAGATTTATAATATCAACCAATCTTCGTACTCAACAATACGTGACATACAGTCAAGACAAAATCACTAACTTAAACAATACACAATATCAATCATACATACAATATCATTAAACTCATTTACATATAGTTCTCAAATTTCAGTGTGGTACTCTTATCCCCACAGTGGACTTATTCATGTGGTATTCTTACCCTCACAATAGGCTTATTCATGTGGTATTTTTACCCCCACGATGGGTTTATACATGTAGTGTAACACAATGGAAATTCATATACATAATTCTAACAAATAAAGTATCTTACATCTCATCATATCATTCATCTCTTAGATTTATTAGTTGGCGTCTATACATCCACACAAAATTCTCAAGTGGTAGAGACTTACTCATCCACCCTCACATTCTATGTTGGCGGGCATTCTGACATCCACTTTCACCTTCTCATGAAGGTGTCTTAATGCGCCCCCACTAACATATACACCATGGTGGGTTCTTTAACATTTCACATTCACATATAATTGGGTGGCTATCTATTCATCCACTTAAGCTTCTACCTAGCCATGCACCAATCGTGCAACATATATTCATTCGAGGACAATTTGAATAAAAACATTTGAAAGAGCATGTTCCTTTAGTTGAAAACTGAAATGTAATAGGTGTATTTACTTACATAATAGATTTGAAAACTTCATCCAAAATATTTGTACTCATACAAATTGATTTATTGAAGTCAATATAGCACTCAAATCATGCAAGCTAATCAAGTCGTTAAATCATGCTTAGTTTTACCGTATAAAATACTTTAAAGAGGTGTACCCATTCACGTTGACAAGAAATGACTTCCTATAAGCTTCAAGTCATCAAACCATGCTTGTTCTATGACCCCGAGCTTTAACAATCACCTAACACAATAAATCCTATAGTAAGTATTCTAGCTTCTAGCAAAACCCATTTTCAAAAGTAGTTGAATTATTGAATATTCTTCATTTAATCTCCAATAAGTTTCTAAACTTCAAACCCAAACCATATGTTAAACAACCTTAAGTATTCTTACCTTCACAACTTCCTTGGAGAGCAAAACCTCTAAAATTTTTAGCTCAGAAGTGGATTAAATGAGCCTAAATTTGTAAAATCCTAAAGGTAGAACATAACCATGAGTTTCAAACCCAAAAAATGTTAAATATTACCTTAGAGTTGAGTTTGGAAAGTTGAATCCTTACTAAATGTGGTCTTGAGAGGTTTTAGGAGGGTTTGGAGGTTGTTGGGGATGAGTTGGAGGTCGAAAGAGTGAAAATGAAGTCTAGGTCTTGAACTGGCTTTTATATTTTTTTTTTCATGCAAGAACCCTTGGATCAACCCTTTAAACCTTGGGAGTCGACCCTAGGGCTTTATTTTTTTCTACCTAGGGATGTTATGATCAACCCTTTGAGCTTAAGGGGTTGATCCTACCAAATTCCAGTAGCTAATTTTGACCTTTTGTCCAAAGTATGTGTGAAAAGATGCTGCAGCGAGAATGAATTTTCGCTGCAGGGAACTTCAAGGCAAAATTTCGAACCAACGACCAGAGAGTTTCTCACTACAGCGAGAATGAATTTCGCTGCAGCGAAAACCCGAGCAAGCATTTTACCTAACTACCCGAGAGTTTGTTGCTACAACGAGAATGCCTTTTTGTTGCAGCGAAAATCTGGACTAGTCAAGTCCCCAGACCCAAGAGTTTCTCGCTAAAACGAGAATGAATTTCACTGCAGCGAAAACCAGGGCTATCAAGTTAAAGAATTCTTGTCACAATGAAAATCCAGTTTTGCTACAATGAAAAATCAATTGGAAAACATTTGTCAAATTTTAGCATTCAATATTTAGCACAATCACATTTTATTTCCTTAACCTCTATATGGTATGTGTATACATGTATACAACTCCCATATCACCAGCTCATGTACACTTCCACACCACACATAGCTAGAATCATCATGTGCACTCCCACACCGCACAAGGCAATATATCATTAGTGTGTGCACTCACACAACTTACGATGTGTAAAGTTTAAAGAAAAACCAATAAAATATTCCAAGTGGTTCAATCAAGCATATCATCACTTATTCCAAAACATTTTAATGTAAGTTCACTCACCTTACGATAGCGGGATATTACATCGCTATTAGTTCAAAGGCGTATCTAGCTATTCCTACTTGTCGATTGCTCGTTATTTGCTCCGGCATGCCACCATAGTACACTATCTTTACTTTTACACTTCCTAGCAACAATCCAAATTCAATATTTTTAGTGTACCTCATTTCTACTTTTCTTTTTCCTTCCATCATGAATCCTTATTCAACTAACTAATGCAAATAGATTCTTTCAACAACCATAATTCCTCATAATATGCCACTTAAAATTTCAGCTACATTACAATAACTATTTCTCAAGATTTCTCAACTATTCTTAAAACATCATTCGTTTTTACCTTTATGGTTGCTTGACCCGAACATGCACTCCACTGTTCCTTCAAAACATCAATCATCAGGCTGCCAAAATGATTCACACATGATTTCTCCCAAGATTTAACCAACTGTGAGCTTAAAACACAAAAAAAATCCTTACCTTATGTCTCTTGAATCTTGAGACCCACTTTATATTTCTTTAATCACTCTTGAATCACTCACTACCCAAACCTTCCATTTTTCTCTCATTTCTTCCCTTAGCCGATTTTCTCTATTTTTCTTTTCAAATGCATGGTGGTAAGGTGAAAATGGCATGGAAGCTTGAAAATGGCATGAACGCATGAGGGTGAAGAAGAAAATATCTTGTGGGTGGAGATAAGAACCAGCCGTGGGATAAAAATGAAGAGTCAATGACCAAATTAATGACAAAATTATCATTTTGCCCTCCAAGGTTTTCACTCTTTTTAATTGTATCCTCCCATAATCTTTTAATTTCAATTTCTTTCCATTTTTCTTTCTTAACACTTGTATCAATAAAATCTCAAGTTTATGCTTCAATGCAGTATCACCGTAATATTTAAATATTTACTTACCTACGCTAGCTTTATTTAAAAAAGACACGCGAGTCCCATTAACATCATCTTTCTTTGAAATTTACTCGTTCCTCTTCTCCCCCACTTAGATTGAATATATACTCCTTCACGAAAAAATTCTGACACTAAATAAAATATTAATATTTTAATATTATTTTATTCTAAAATTTTTCACCAATCTCGTTGGCACTCAAAATGTATTGTTATACTCTGATTCACTTCCAACTAACTTTTTATCTCGCTAATTCATCATCCACAAAAATATTATTATTTAATTGTTATTTTCTCGCGTACGAGATATTTTATTCCAAACTATTCCCTTCACCCTTCATCACTTTTAAACATTCTAATTAACTTCAATTGGCATCTGATAAACTTTATTAGCCACCATATCGAAATATTGGGTATTACAAAGACTCAATTTACTAACGACATACTCAAACACTAAACCTTGAAAAGAAAAGATATATTGGAAGATAGACAAAGAAACCCACGTTGCTCTCTTGTTCTCAATTTGTGCCCTAGTACACCATGTTGCATTAATACCAAGATAAATTGCATGGCAACCCTCCATAAAGTGTCCATAGATTGAATTCAACAAACCTTTTTTAAAGCTAAACTCAAGCTTCACACCATCTATTCATTACAATATTTTTGCATAATGCTCAAATAAGTCTTTCAACCATTCAAGAAAATTTAAATAAATATTTATTCCTTTATTACATTCAATCAAGCCTTTATACTTTTATTTTTGATCAAATAAACCCTTATAACTAATGATTGGTTATTTGTCATTAATCAAAACAACACCTGTCATTTTATGGAATTGATATGATGTTAATTTATCATGTCAAATTAATTTATAATGTCATCATCAATTATAATATATCAACATATCATACATTATTAATTATGATATGTAAACATGTCATGTCAGCTATACGCAGTATAAAATAACCACTAATATTTTGACTAAATGAATAATTAATTATAAATCTTTATTTCACTCAAAATAAAAATACGACTTATTTAGCTCAAAATAATAATATAAGAATTTGATTGAACATAATAAAAATATAAAAACTTATTAAAACTTTTTAAATATTATTTCAAATATTTTTATTATCAAATAATAAAATAATATCATTATATTAATATTTATTAATAATACTTTTACAAATTTTAAAATTAAAATCCAGTAAAATAACATTTAATTAACAAAATAATCCATTTGGGCTGGGCTTAGGCTTAATTGCTACGCCGGCCGTGGACATGTTCACCTCCCTAGAATTTTGCACCTCACGCGCGGGTGCCCTCTATTTTTCCTATACTTGTTAAACATGCCACTTGGAAGGAGACAAAAGCCAGCAAGATGGTGGCATTTTCTTTAGAAATTTGAAACTCATATGCAATACTATATTCAGGAATTCTTATATGTTTCTCACACCCTATGCAAACAAATTCCATTAATACTAAGTTTACAAAGAGAGTATGTTCAAGGGATAGAAACAAAATAATTGAGAATTACAACGGACATACAATACACATAGTGCGATATATTATAATATTAATAAAAATATATATAGATTTATATATTGTATCGTATTTGGTACATTACTTTCTATGTTTCTCACACACTATGCAAACAAATTCCATAAGAGAGTACGTTCGGAGGATATAAACAAAATAATGGATAACATTCCATAGCTCCTCAACAGAAAAGGATGCCATAGAAACAACAATACCTGTACTTATATATGAAAGTAGAAAATTAGATGAGAGAAGAGAAAAGGGAAGTAGATTATAAAATGATAGTAAATTGTAGCAGCGATGGATTATGGACAGATTTTCGCATTTGAAGAAATTTGTACAAAAAAAAAGTCTTCAACTTATCAAGTGGTATTTGATCCCCTACCAAGACAACATTAATTGCCCAGACTGTACTGGCAATGATATTGTAATACATTAATCATCTCCATATGAATACACGATGCAATAGATAAAGAATGAGGCAAAGAAGTTTATACAGATAAGTGACAAAGCTTTGCCGTAAGAAGTCAGCCAAAAGGAATCATTCTTGTAAAAAAAAAAAATCCCCAACCAGAAGCGCTAAGCTCCATATTTCTTTATTTTAAATCAACTTCTAGAATTAACTTGTCTAAGACATTGATGCATATGTGTGTCCTGACCTCTTTTTTGGTTTTACATCCACAGAATAATGGTACACATGCTCTTTAGACCACAAGATATACTCCCATAAAAGTAGAAAACAGGAAAACCTTGTTTTGACCAAGAACATGTATCATCATCAACCTTTTATTATTCCACAGTTGCTGAAAGCTTATATTTGATGGTGGCTCACAAGGGAATCTTACCTTAATGGAATAGGCAATAAGCCTATTGGACAATAGCAGATGAACTTTCCTCAGTAGCATCATGATTAAGGGATACCAATCCTCTTAGACATAGCACGTTAGACTTAAAATTTTTTCAACCAGCCTAGGAAACTCTCCAATATTTAGACAATTGATGCTATATTAAGGTTTTATAATGACGCAATTTCATCAAATGCATAAATCATTTAAATCTTTAATGCAGTTATTAACACTATAGATGGCCAGATAAGTTATAGTTGTACATCAGTAAACCTTGTCCTCCGTTGCGCTGAAAGATTAGTAATATCTTCAATTTCCACAGTCCAACTGCAAAATTCAAAATTAATGTGCAAACAAGAGTTGTTTGTAGTTAAGCTGTAAAACAGCTACTTAAAGGTGCTGGTAAAGGGGACATAACTAAACTGCACATATTAAGATGTAAAAACATTCGTAGATTTGAATGTACCTACCAGATCACTGAGCTTAGATTCCAAACTAAAGCTCTGTTTCTACTACTGGAGAAGGTATACATGGAATATCCTGAACATCTAACTACTACTCAGTCATCTTCACAGGGTAACCGGTATGTTCGGGTGATACGGATCTGAAGGTGGAGTTTAAGAAAAAAAAAACCATTTGTAAATTAGAACAACTTCCACAATGTTGCAGACATGATGTAATCATCTTATAAATCTCATCATAAAAGCAGCAATTTGACAGTGTAGCCTTGTAGACAATTATTATATTATTGAATAGAGAGTTACATTGTTTGAAGGCCAAGCCTAACTTCAATAAGATAATATCCAAAATATGAAGGAAAGGTTGGGTTACAAAATTAGCAAATGTGTTTATAAAACCTAAACATTAGATTAGCAAATTTTCCATAGTCCCTACCAAACAAAGCTTTAGTGTATAGACCATACCTTTTCACCACAGTTTTCAATCATAACTTTCAACCAATTTTTCGAACATCAAGAATTCCACCACAATTTCCAACCACAACTATGACGTCAAACTAGGCCAGATTCATATTGAAATATTTATGACATCATGACCTTAAAACAATAACAAATGGTCCACCGACCATTAACTTTTGACCAAATTATTTTTATAGGTTGACAAAAGTTTGGATTCTAAAAGTTTGAATGTAACAAATTAAGAATATTATTTTTCTTTACTCCATTCCACCATTCCTTCTGACAGCACTGAACAAATCTGGTATGATGACAGACCAAATGCACAAGAAGATATATAACTATAACCATTAGAGCAGCTAATATGTACTACCCATATGATCCCTGCCTCAACACAATTTTTATACACCAACAATTTGGTTGAAAGAAATCAGACCAAATGCACAAGAAGATATATAACTATAACCATTAGAGCAGCTAATATGTACTACCCATATGATCCCTGCCTCAACACAATTTTTATACACCAACAATTTGGTTGTAAGAATTTCTTTCTCTACTTAAGAGTATTCCTAGAACAATATATATAAAATAGATTTATGGATTTCCATGTTAGCTTAAATTTCACTTATCATAAATATCATTACCTTTTCTGATACATAAAAAAAAATAGCAAACTTCTGCTAACTTCAAATCAGATATATTGATGGAAGATTCAAACGATAACAAATCAATTTGAAAAGGGAATAGTACAATGCTTAAGCTTTTATAAAAAGGAGTGATATCAATTACCTGTGCAAATGCATAGATAGCTCGCAAGATTCTGGCATAATCAGTTCCTAGCATCTGAATGACAACATCAGCCAAAAATGTTCCCCACAACCTGTATTGGATAATATTATATGGCAGATTTTCAAGAAGAGAAAGCCATAGAGTAATATTGATGATAGCAATACAGACAGCAAAATTTCAAAAGTAAATTACTAAGCTGAAGACAGCTTGTTATAATTTGAGACAAATTGATTATTCAAATCTATAGGAAAGGTGTAACCAGACTTACTGAGTTGATGATGACCAGAACAGTCAAGATGACCATATTTGCATCAACTGCCTATCTCAACGACAACAACAATAACAAAAAAAAAAAAGCCTTTTCCCACTATGCCAGTTAAGTATATGGATCATAGCGACCTAGCACTATTCAAGACCCCATTTTCAATAAGCTAAACAAAAAAACATGTCCCTATCTATAGTTCCAATTAATCCTCTTCAGCCCCCCACTTCATCTCTCATCATGGGTGTTTTGCATTAAGTCACATTTTCACATCCTTATGGATCCAGTGAAAAAAAAGGGTGCAGTGCAGTCGGAAGGGCCTCCCACTGCACCACCACGTGGTGCTACCAGACCCTTAGAAACGGTACAACCACTTCATGATGATTCTGATGAAGACAATGAGGAAATTGATGTTTATCAAATTCAGGGAGAGTCATTGGTGGTTCAAAAAGTGATGACAACAAAGGCAGTTGTAGAAGAAGGAGAAGATTGGACATGAAGTAGCATTTTTAGAAGGCACGTTGTTTGCTGCAACAAAGTGTATGATCTGATTATTGATAATGGGAACATGGGGAACATTATTTCAAAGAAGGCAGTGAGAAGTTGAAGCTGTTTGTTGAGAAGCATCCACATCCATAGGCTTAAGAAGGGGAATGATATACGGGTAACATCTCGGTGTCTGGCAAAATTTTCTTCAAGTAGTGATCTAAATGATGAAGCTTTGTCTGATGCTGTACACATGGATGCAGCCCATATTCTGTTGGGTAGACCTTCGCTATTTGATCATGACATGGAACATCTCACTAAGCATAATACTTTATCATTTTATAGAGGTAAGAAGAAGTACACTTTGCACCCTAAAAGGGGAGAGTACAACAGAAGCTGATGGTTCTTCTTTGGGCAGCAAGGTAAATGGATTTTTATCAAGATATTAGAAGTTGAGGTGTAGAAAGTGGAATTGTTTATGCTTTAGTTAGCAAGTTTGTTCAAGATGACTTGAAGGGTGAATTACTAGAGCATCCTGTTGAAGTTCACGGTTGCTAGAAGAGTTTAAGGAGGTGGTTAATGACTAATTGCCATATGTTTTACCACCAATGAGGAGTGGCCAACACTCAGTTGATTAGGTTCTCAGGAATGTTTCCATTGCAGTGAGCTGAGATGTAAAAACAAGTTGAGGAGTTGCTCACTAAGGTTTGGTACAGGAGAGGAAAACAGCACACAAGACACCAGGGGGCGCTATGAATAGTGATGCTATTTGGTCTCTCTGATGGTCTAACTCCATTCATGTGAATTCTGAGTAAGTGCTCTTTTGTGTGTTATGAGATTGTGTTTTTGGTTTTATTGCCTTGGTGTATGGATTGAAAGCAGATCAGAAAAAAGTGTTCGCCAAAGTTTTACCATACAACAACTAAATCAATCAAAGAAATTCGAAGTTCTTACGGTCGTTCTATAAAAGGTTCATAAGGGATTTCGGTTTCATTATGAACTGTATCACTGAATGCTTGAAAAGGGACAGCTTTGAGTGGCCAAATTCTGCACAAAGAGCTATTAAACAGATTAAGCTTTTGATAACAGAGGCACTGGTTCTTGCACTACTAAAATTTGGGAAGTTAACTTTTGTAAAGTGTGATGCATCAGAGGCTGGAATTGGAGCTCTTCTATGTACAGATGGGAGGGCAGTGGAAATAGTACTGAGCAATCAAGTTACTGGCTTTGAGAATCAAAAAATATAAGTATTCATGTGATCCTTATTTCAACTGTATTATGGAGATGTTGAGTAAAGCAGCAAGTATGAGTACCAGGATGGCAGAAGATGACCTGAAAAGGACTGATCCAGAAATCTATGCTAAAGCTACCAAAGTTCTCACCAATGGGGAGAGCCTTTTATCAAACAAATGAGATTGACGCAGGAGAATTCCAAAATTTAGTATCTTGATCTGTTTTTCTTTATGTTTGTTGTTTACTCTAGTTAACAGTTAGTAATTATGTTTTTATTTATTTAATTGGTCATGTTACTAGCATGTGATCTTTTAATTAGTTTGAAGGCTAGGATTAGATGGGGTGTATTTATATATTAGTGCTAAGATTGAAAGTTGCTGTAACCCTAATACAAATAGTCTTTTAGACACATTAGGCAGCTGTATTATATTGCAATATTATCTGCTAGTGGTTCTACAACCCTAAACCTTAGTTATCATGTTCCAACTTCGGTTATACATCAATTTTAGCATTTGTTCTGGTTTTCTTTCACTGTTTTGATTTTCATTTAGTTGTTCCTACTTCCGCACTGCATCACACAATATACTTGAATATTATTCATTAGGGGCTCTACAACCTAAACCCTAGTATTCTTGTGCCATATTCAATTCTACATTGTTTTTAGCCTCTGTTCTGTTTTGTTTCATTGTTTCTACATCCATGCTGCATCACTCATAATTTGATAGGAAAAAGGAGGAGAAAGTCTCATATTTTTGTGAAGCACAACATGGTGATCTTTAAACATGTTAAACATCTTGGATTAGACAGAGTTTATTTGTATCCAACGAGTGGGATTAAAACTGTTGCAAGCCTAGCATAAAGAATTAGTCTTCTAGACTTATTAAGAAACCATGAGATTCTGAGGTTTATTCATTAGTGATTCTACAACCCTAACCCCAGTCTTCTTGTTCCAGCTTCAACTCGATAACAATTTTAGCCTCTGTTTGATTTTTCTTTTCTAATGTTTCAACTTCAATAGTACATCACTCAAAATTTGATAGGAAAAAGGAGAAAACACACATCTATGAAGCACATTTTAGACATTTAGGCTTTGCTTGGTAGGGTGGATCTAAAAATGGAAAGATGGAAAGTTGGAGGAGGAAAGTGGAAAGATGGAAAACTTATTTTTCTTTTCATTGGTATGCTTGGTGGGAAAGTTGGAAAAGTGGACAACAAAAATCTTCTTCCATGAGAATATGCCTTGCCTCTTTGCCCCACCAATAAAATCTTGCCACATAGCACAATTAAAGAAAAGTAAACTTTCAATGTTTAACAACAAACTTCCATTATGCTTAGCAGAAAAAACTTTCCTTAATAACAACCCTTTTTCCAATATTTCAGAAGGTAATATATTCTCAGTTAATCCTTCCTCTCAATAATTCATCTGGTTCTGAGTAATGAGGTACTGCATGAAATCATGTTTGGACAATATTTCCTCAAAAGTTTATGCTCCTATAAAGTTTCACTAGCCTTCAGATTCCATCAATCAACACATGCATTGTGAAAAACACTTAGTGAATTTTTATCTGACAATTGGTAGACATTATTCTAATGTAACCAACAATTGAATAAATATTGACGAGAGATATCAAAACTAATAAATCGCCAGAGAAAATCCAAAATTTCATGTCATTGAAGAAAAGTGGATCAATGAAAGCATGTGAAATTGGAAGCAAATCAGGAAGGTTTAGGAGAAAAAAAGGAAGATGTATAAATCAAAAGGGAACAATGAAGACTGACAATGCATTTGGGCAAAGAGATAGACGGTGAGAAAGGGTGGAAAAGGAGAGTGAAGGTTCTAACTTTTGATGACAAGAAATTGAAAACTTGAAGTTGAAGCAACTAATGCAGGAGAGTGCAATTTCTATTATTTATTATTTATTTTTTGGTATTGTATGAGGTAACTTAGAACATACTCAAACTTTACTTGAACATTCACTAGTTCATTTTCAAATTTTTAATTTATATATGTATGGAATATTAGTATTAAATAGATAAGGAAGAGATTGAAGGTGTCTTTTTTTTGCTCAAAGGACAGAGATATCTTTATACTTAAGGGAAGTTTTGCAGTCAAACTTGACAAGTTTAAACTCCAACAGAAATTTGATGTTAATGTTAATAAGATCTTCTTTTCTTTCCATTCATGCAACACAACAAGATCTGGTTTGCGGGCCAAAAAGGGTGCAAACTCAGGGCTGAAGATTTCCATTTGAAAGTGGATGCAAAAAAATTTTCTTTCCATCCATTATTTTATCGAGTAGAAAAATAAAGGGAAAAAAAGGAAATTATACTACTTTACCATTATACCCTTTGTAAGTTAAGATAAAATGGTAAAATCTAAAAACTGATGGACAGTCTTATAAATATGTACACTTGACTCACATCTCTTTCATTTTCTCTCGACTAATCTTTCCAATTTGGAATGATTTTTTTGTGAATAAGGACATAAAACGTTAATCTCTCCTAGTATTTTCTTTCCTCTCACTCTTTTCTCCTACCCAGCACTAGTGAAAATCATTTTCTTTCCACTTTCCCACCCAACACCTTCCATCATTCCACTTTTACACCCTACCAAGCAAAAAGCCTTAGTCTTATATAACATTAAGAAGATGGATTTGCATCAAAGAAAATTCTATACAAACCTACACACTTTTAAAATTTCATATGCAAGGAAAAAGTAAATGAATAAATAACAACTAAAGATGAAAATGACAACAGATAAAGATTCAGGGTCAGAAAGAGTCAATACAGTGGGCCAAGTAAACTCATCATACTCCTCAAACCCACATATCTGGATGCAGCACCTGCAAAGCCCTGTCCCATGGTTAAGGGGCAAAGAAGGACAGAAAAAAAAAATAACCGATGTTAGAACAATAATACCAAGTGCAGAAAATCTGATCATATAGTTTTAACATGCATAAAAACAAATAGCTCATATATATTAGTTTATTGCCACTATTCATAATAAAAATGTTAGCACCACAATGATAAAATAATGCTTTTCCCATAAAAATATATTGACAGAAGTTATATTGCTTTTTTATTTATTAATATCAATCAAACTGAACGAAATCATATACCATGAAAACCTAGTTTCAAAAGAATTGTTGGCATATGCTCTTTAGCCAATTGGATAAGTCAAGGAATATATATTTTCATTTAATGAATATTTAATTGCATAACTATATGTGATAGAGGTTTTCCTTTATGTTAATGCAATAATATAGAGTTATTAAATACCAATTGGATGAAACTCATGGAACATAAAAACCTTGTAAAAAAATTGTAAAGTTGTTACAATTATAAGATCACTATGCATAATAGCCATGTTCCTAAAATTATTCCTGGTCATTGTATTATTAAGATAGGGCATTGACAATGCTCAAAGACTAGTACATATTAAGCCTCCTTACCCGGGAAGTTAGCAATCGATCTCATAAATTGAAATATATGGGATACTTATGAATAACATGTAGATGCTTGTTAAAGAATAAGTTCACTAAATATGACCCGCTATGAGAATTTCATTTGATATTTTACTTAAGTGGCTATAGAATATATTCACATGTGATAGTCATGCAACTAATCCTTGGACTTGAAACACCAAGTCATCTTGTATAAGAAATAACATACTTTGATTTCACTCCTACGGATCTGGAGACAACCAAATACCTAAACAGAGTGTTTTTAGGTATGCCATGAAGCATGCCAAGGCGAATGAGTAGTCACGATTCATCACCTCAAGTGATATGTGGGGATATATCTCACTTGTACTCAATTATTGATTAACTTGTATAAAGTCTTTGGTCAAATCATGATGAATTTAAGGAAAGTCATGAATTATGAGAATTAATATGGAATGTCATAAGTAAACATTGAGCCATGCTTTATGACATCCGAGATATTTGATGAAAAGACTATATTGCACTGAGAGGCTTATCACTGAAGGGTTTTGTCAAATTCTTTAATTGACTCTCTAACATTTGGGTGATCATGATGTATTGCTAGATACCGCTTATAAACTATAAATATAGATCAATTATCAAATTGATATTTTATTAGGATTTATATTTATTTCCAACACATTAGAAGCCCAATAGGTCACACAATTAGAATTAAATAAGGATAATTAATTAAGTTGGACTTAATTGAAACAGACCAAAATAAAGTGGGTTACAACTGCTGTATCTATGGCTACAACTTAGTTTAGCTATATAAATATGCTATGTTAGTCAACTAAAACTCTAAGCCTCCATCCTATAACATGAAAACCTTGTTTCAGAAGAAATACTAGAAAGGCTTTAACATGATGAATTCTCTATTCGTGCGCACACGCACACAGACTAGAGAGAAGGAAAATTAAAGAAAATGAAAAAGAAATATCCACTGTTTAGATGCTGCAACTGTTAAATCACATTTATGCATTGCTATTTGCAGACTATTTACCACATGATAGCGTATGTTGACAACATGAAAAATCATCTTCTAGCCACTTGACTCATTAGATAATAAAATTACCTGCTTAGCTGCAAGCAAGGCTGCTCTAGATTCTAGATTAATAGCAGCTACCTGTCCCCCCTTGAAATAAAGAAAGTGAAAAAGCATGTTAGAAGTTTCATTGTTGATACATGTTTTAAATCATAGTATCTTCAGACAATTTTCCAATGATATGAAATAAAATAGATTGAGCATTACAATTCAACATAAGATAGCCAAAAAATTAAACAAAATGGTAGCAAAACACAAACTTAAATCTGTAATTTACATTACATCATTTTTATCTTTAAAAAAATATACATTTATATCATAATCAAGAAAGTAGCACAAACTGAGGAATAAATAGGCAAGTAGAAGAATGATAGTGATCTCACATTCAAGTTCAAAATGCAATGAAATATTATCTTTGCCTTTTTGGGAAGGAGAAGAATCACAGAAGATAAATGTGCCACAGATGCCATAAAAGGAAGGGAGAGGAGAAAGAGGGAGGGGGTGGAGATAAGTTCCCCAGAAGAAGTGATGGAAATTAGGAGTTATTCTACAGGCCCAGTTTGGTTAAGAAATGGACAAGAAAGAAAATGATAACATACCATGTTCTTTTACAATTGTATCCTTTATATTTTAAAACAATGTTAAATTAAGGACAATGTTGTCTCTAGAACTATAAATTTTAAGGAAATATTCTTTTCCTTCAAGTTCCCAATTTTGGTGGTTTAAAAAAGGCTGCTTCGGAGAGTTTTTGAACAGGTACATGTATCCCTCCTAATCCCTTCCGTTCCATTAAGATGTTAGACAAAAAATGGAAAGGGCAATGCTCTCGGCTCACCCTCCCCTCCCTTCCATTTCTCTCCATACTCCTCAATCTAGACAGCCTAAAATGGTTTTTACCTTTTTAACCAAAACAGAAACTAAAGGGTGTTTCAAACGTCAAAGTAAGTAGCATTCCTCATTCACATCCCAAAAATCAAATCAATTTGTAGTCTAACAAGTTAAGGTATTTCTACCCAAATCAACAAGCAAATTGCCACTAGGAATTAAATAAATAAATAAATAAAACCAACTAATTGCAGGAAAATTTGCCAACATAAAAAGAATTATAATTCAATAGGTTTGAGCCTTTCCAGTCAACATAATTTATGGACATGTGCTCCCTGATTGGTCAACAGACTTACTACCTACATGCAACGGATTCAAGAGAGGAAATACTAATAAATTACAGATGCATCATAAATGAAAATTCCATATGAAATGAGGACATTGACAAACATAGCAAATTGCTAACATAGGTGGCAAATGTTGTACAACCTACCCAACGCTAAACCCAAATTCACTTGAAATATCCATGAGCTGAAGCCTATGTAACATGAACCTGTTGGCCTAGAACATAAAAAGGACTGTAACCTACATCCCTCAAAGATTCTGACTCGAACTTGATTGATATTTGCTAATAAATTAAATGTGAACACTAAGCCAAATCAAAAGATTCACTCAAAACCAACCAGAACCAATTAAATTGGATCAAAGATTAATGACTAAAAACCTGATATAAGTTGAACCTAATCAATTCAAAACCCAAAATGACCTAAAAGAGTCTAAATCCGAATCTAAAACAACCCAACTCAAATTCATTACAACTTGCTTAAATGACCCTATAGTTCTTGAAAAAGTAAGAGGTACCCTTTTAAACAGAAAATATGTTGTATCCTAGCATTAAATATAATACAGATTGTCCCAATTCATTCATAATTCAGTTCCTTCAACAACTAGAAAATTATAACTTGCTTAATTGACACCTCTAGTTGCTAAAAACGCAAGAGCTACCTTTTTAAACAGAAAATATGTTGTATCAAGCATTAAATAAAATGCAGACTCTCCCAATTCACTCACAGTTCAGTTGCTTCAACAACTACCAAACTATGACACTAAGTTTGTACCTTTTTAAGAGCTTCCTTTTCCATCAAATAGTTGGCAGCTTCCAGAAACAGCTTTCCAGACAATTTCTTCGTCAACTACCACAAGCAATAAACAAAGCTAAATAAAATAACCAACAGAGCAAAAAAAAACAAACTAATAAAAACCAATATCTTACCAATTGATAAATTTTTGCCAAAGTAAGCACACCACCACCCTAAACAAAGAAATGGAAACAACTACATATCAATTAATATTAAGAATGAAAATAATTAACCAGATATTAAAATAGACTTGAAAAAGTATGAATACCTTCAAAATCATTGATTGAAACCCAGCTGCCCCAACTTTAGCAGCAGCAATGACCTGCACCTTCCACTGGCTAAGTCCCACTTCTAGACTATTTTGTATGTTGGAAATATTATTATTTTCCCATAAGCCCGGAAAAGTTCCTGATTCGTCACTAAACATGGAAGTACAAACTACAAGTCACCACTGCACATATGTAGAACCTATTTCTTTTTTGTTTTTTTCCTTCATCTTAAACAAATTATTATCATTTGATACATTAGAAATTTAGATCAGCAAGAAGTAAAAAGGTTAATTCATAAGCACGCAACTCTAACACTAGATGAGAACAAAAAGGATCAACATATAAGCACCACTTGGATTCAAATTTTCAGCTGCGATTCTACAAATTTAATTGATAATATGAGTGGCAATAACAATGGCTGACACTGTAAAAGGTAGAAGTAATTTACAATCATGATGCAACATTTTAAAAATCAAAATGACCCACGCCACTATCTAAAAAATGCTAATTGGCCCAATACAAGGAAAGGAAACAAACTTGGGTTATAATCTTTCCTTAAATCATAGCACAAAACTTGATCATACAGGATAACAAGAATAAAGATTGAGATTGGTCTAAGTTAAAAACCTTCATCATATTACTTTGATATATGTATTAAGTACTCCATGCAATGAAACAATAAACTTTTGCTTTTAAAAAAAATGCAGTAGAAGAGTGTTATGTCCAATTCAAATACTCAGTGCAAATACTGCCTATTAACAAACTATTGTGTCAATCTCCAGGATGGGATATTTTCCACTCAGGATAAAAAAAAAAGGAGTGAGAGATGGGAAATTATATAACAAAGCATACTACCTAGTGTAAGAACACTTTAGTGGAATGATATTACTTGGTATTATATATGAAAAAAAAAAAAAAGACAATTAGCAGTGCATTCATTTTAAAAATTAAATAAATAAGATTGTTATCTCATAACTTTCGATCCAATACAAGCATAATCCAACTTCTCAGTTTCCTAAGTTTCTCTACAAGCTTGTAACAGCAAGAATATAGGAAAAGTTGAAGAAATTACTTTCACCAATCAAGTCTAGTAAGAACAGGCTTACACTAGATAACCAACTAAATTTTATCCATCTCCCCCAAATTGACATTTTTAAGGCTACACTTCTAAGAACATTATAGGGTTTGTTTAGTTTCGGAAAATGGTTTCCATTTTCCATCTCCACTTTTATTCTAAACCTGGCCATTAAAGAAAAGGAGTAGATAACTAAATTCCAGAACTCTTGTTTTGTAATTTTATGGAAATTGAAAAGCAATTTAAAAAAGTTGTCCAGTGTTTTAGAAATTTAGAAAAACAAGGGTTTCCAAACTTAGTTAGTTACCATATCTATTCATCATATTTCATGTAATAGTGGAGATATAATATGAAAAGCATTTCCAAAACTAAACAGACCAACAACATCTTTTTCCCAACTTAGGCTAGCAATCAATTAGCTCACTGGATTCCTATCACATGCTTTTGCAGTCACTAAGAACTTTATGATGATGAGGTTTGCTAAAGATTAAGATTTAATGAAGTTACCTTGAGTAATCCCTCAAAAGATGAAGGAAAATTTCGGCTTCAAGGTCTTCAGTGGACAATTTACTTGAGCAAGGAACATTCAATTTTTTCCTGACAGAAAGCAGGACGGTTTTGTACGAAGGCCTCCAACCCCTAACGAGAAGATCAAATGAGATCGGTGAGATACCTATCAAAACATTAACTCAGCAGATACCAAAAGAGATAAAAATTTTATTGTTACTTTCTACCAGCAAGAACAATCATATATTGATTTATTTTTCAGCAAAGCTTAGCTCGCGAAGAATGCAATCAGGCATCCAACAAAATAATTATTGAAGCCATCCACGGCACTAACCTTAACGTTGAGCGGGCATCTGCTGCAAGGAATAAGAAACGCGATTCAAGAGCTGCGATAAAAGCTTCTCGTTCCTCAACATTTTCTTCAATCATCACATTCTCCACATCATCTCTTTTCATTACAGACTTTAACAAGGGACTAAAGTAGCTGAATTTTATAAAAAAAAAATTCGAAAGTTATAATAAGAATTTAAAAAAAAAAAAACCACCAAAGAAAACCGGAGAAATTCTGGCCAACGGACATTAAGAAAAATTGACAAACCTGGGACCAAAAAGGATTCTTTGAAGCTCATATAACTCGGCGTCCGTGGCTAGTTCAAGCACTATGCGAAGCTCCGGATCATATTCATAAGCAACTGAAAAACCAAAATTCGAAACAAATTCCAAAGCAGCTTCTTACGAAAAAAATTCATAAAAAAGTGGATGATGACAGAAAAAGAGAAACAAGACCTCGGCCGTATCTAGACACCGCGGCATTGCTACACGCCACCAGCCGTATCGCTTTTGAGCGCCGAGGCCAACTCATATTCTTCAAAGTTTCAACAAATAAAAAAAAAGGTAAATTTCAGAGAAAAGAATTTGAAAAAGGAAAATGAAATTCGTAATTAAAGTTGGAACTGTCTTACTGAGGAAGAGAAAGAGAGGCTGGTGGTGGCGGTGAAGCGAGAAAGGGCAGATAGGTGAAGAGCCATTTTCACAAATACTAATACTATAATAATATCTTATGGGGTGATGAATCTCATTTCCAAACTGATTTGCAATTTTAACTTTCATTTGATTCTTGAGCCACGAAGCCTTTAGATAGTGTGGGGAGAAGAAGCTCAGTTCCTGACCGACTGCTTCTTCACTGTGAACCATAGGTGGACCCACGTTGAAAAACCACTCACCTCTAAATCTTTTTTTTTTTTTTTGAGTGACACCTCTAAATAGTTTTAATCTTATCTATTAATATTTAAATATTACATAAAAAGATAAAATTTTGTTTATAATTTAAAATTTATTAAAAAAAATTAAAACCTAAATTACTTTCACTGTCTAAAATTTTAAATCTTTCCTCTTCTCGATCATTAATTGTGTTTTTCACTCTCTCAAAATAACGTATCTAGACTTCAATTATAAGTAATTTTCAACTTATATTAAGTTTTTAAATATTTCATATCTAAATTTTTTTTTATTAATTTGATAGTTTTGGTTTATAATTATAATATAATTAATAGAAAGTAGTATTACATATCCAATAACATTTTAAAATTATGATTTTTTATTTATTTTGTAGATATATTATTTGATTATTTGATTTTTGTATTTAATTTTATGTGGTTTATGGATACTTATATTTAGTTTTGATCAATAAATAAAAAATTATCACATTATTAATTGTTAAACCTAATAATTTACTATATAAGATCATATTTTATTCTAATATCTCACTTCATGCTAATAAGTTGTAATTTTGGATGAATGATTGCTTGATGAAATATAATGAAAAAGATATATTTGATAATATTTTTACTGATGTTATCAGACACTATTTTCAATATATGAAAAATGCTCACGAACAATTATAATTATCTTAGCTATTTTTACTGTAAAATATTAAATGAATGCACTAAATTTACATTTCTTTCAATTTAATGTTAAAACTTCTAGTTTATGAATTTTAACATTTTTATATTTTTTTAATTATTACTATTATTTTAATTATAACACCACTTAAAAAAATTCTTGAATCAGCCTTACTAGAACTAAAAATGAATGTCGTTTTTGTATTTGTAAAATAATTTTTAGTTTTCTCTTCACCCAAAAACTAAAAAGATAACAAGACAAGGGTATTTTATTAGGTTAAATACTAACTATTGATTTTATTTTTATTTAACTTATAATATAAAGTAAAGATTAATCTCCCTACTTAAAAGGACAAAGTTTGAATCTCCTTTCCCCAATTCAAAAAAAAATTATCATTTATCGTAAAATAAAAATTATTTATTTATTTGTAAATATAATTTTAAAGTTATTTCTATCCCTTAAATTAGTTATTAAAAATGGTTACACAAAAATATAATTTCAAATAATTAAATAAAATATAAATTTAAAAAATAATTTTTTTAAATATTAACATAAACATGTTGCGAAAATAAACACTCACAATGACAGTTGAGGCATGCCCATGACCAAGCTTCGATCTTTAATTTCCAATCGTCTTTTAGCTCACAATTGTACCCAAATTGCTCAATCTTCCCTTAAACACATCAAGACAACACAAAACTAATTATTTCATAGCTTTCGAAAATATCCAGCTTTTTCAAAAATAACTAAATTCTTGGCAATCCATTACACAAGCTCAAATTCTTCATCAATGAGCTAAACTCATACCTTAGAAGTTGGATTGCACAAATCTAAACTCCCAAATTTCAGTAAATCGAGGAGAATTCACCAAAGCTGAAAAAATTGGATTTCTTGGTTATTAACTGATAAATCGGTAAAATGTTTAATCTTACTTTTAGAGGCATTTCTCAAGTTCCAATCTACTCTAAATGGCTCCAAAAATCTATTTGGAGCTTAGGGTTTTCAAAGTGGTAAAGAAAGAGGGAGAGTTTAACGTTTGTTTTAAAATGGGCGGATAGCTCGACACCTTTCCTCAGTAATGTATTATCAATACATTTGAGAATGCATCGATACATTTGCACAAAATTCAACTAGATCTATTGATACATTGAGCAATGTATTGATGGATTTTAGGTAGAATGCGTACTATCCTAAATGTATCGATACATGGGGAAATCTATCGCTACTTTTTCCCTTTGGGTGCTTTTCGCTTCAAATCTACCTATACATTTTGACAATGTATCAGTAGATGTTCATTTTTATTCAAATCTATCGATACATTCAAGAAGGTATTGATAAAATATCCCTTGTATGCCTTGTATTGTTCATTTTGCCAAGAATGTATCGATACATTTTCCCCTGTAGGTAGATTTTTAGCCTTCCAAACTTCCAAAAATCCAAATCTAACACTCCAAATCATTACCCTGCTTAATTCACACCTCAAGTCATTCATTTAACTTAAATTCGTATCCATACATCCTCAAGTATAATGTCAAATCCAAATCAAACCTCAAATCATAGGATTTATCACATATTTCATAAAATTTGCCTGAGTATCAATAATATAAGCTTTATAAACTTAGCTTATTTAACATGTTGTTGTTTAATTTCCACACAAGTACACGTTATTGTAACAAATAATATAGTAAGAAGTAGAGTATCATTCCTACAGGGATTTGTTCTTAAATTTTTACTAAATACTAAAATTTTATAATAAATCAATCTTATTTAAGTAATCAAAATTTGCAAAAAATTAATTAAAATGAATTAAAATAAGCACTAAATTAACTGACAGAAATTAAATTTACTTGAGAAAGATAACAAACTAAAAAGCTACGATAATGGGTTCATTCAATACTTCATTTAATGCCAACTTCTCTAATTATTTACATTCTTAGGTAGTCTTACTAACATAGAATCCAAAGCTATGTATAAGTCTCAATCGAGATGCTGACACAAATATCTAACTTAATTAGTTCATTTTCTATCTATAGGAATCAATTACATTAAGTTCATTAAGCTAGTGTTCTAATTTGGCTATGTATGACAATTGACGTATATTTACCCGAATCACGAATCAAATCACCTAAATGATGTGAACATACACTTTTCAAATCTTAGTCTAATTTAAAATCTCTCTGTCGAGTTTCAATTAAATTCATAAATTAACTAATTGTTGATCAGACAATTAAAAGCATTAACAACATATTTGAAAAAGAAAAACTATACCCATTCTTGATAAATAAAAGAGAAGCTAATATTCAAACAATATGTTGAAATCCACCATAATCCTCGAAAATCAAATTAGTTCATGATGTCTAAATAAAATATTATCCAAAGAAATTTAGCCATGAATTCAAGTAAAAGAAAGTAAGAATAACACAAAATAGAGAAAGAAACTAATATTGAAGCTATGTGATCTTCAATCTCTCTTAATTTATAAAGTTATGATAAAAAAACCACAACATGCTAAACAAATTTTACACCTAACCATCTTGCACATTTCACTTCCATGAAAGCTCTTTACACTTGAGAACCTTTAAAATAAAGACTAAATCAGTAATTTCTCAAATTAAGATTGTTTTATATGAAAAGGAACTCAAATTACTCAAATTAAAAATAATTCAATTGCATTAAACTAAATAAAGAAAAATATGCATCCGAGCATTTAGCTCATTAGTTAGTGCATGATCCCCCTACTTAAAGAGTAGGGTTCAAATCCCCCCTCCCCCAATTATAAAAAAAATAAAGAAAAATATAAAAACTACCTAAAATTAACATGAAAACATAAGGACCTAGCTGTTTTTGATAATCAAAATGTAGCAAAATAACTCTATATCATAAAGTTATCACACCCCTAAATTTAATATTTTACTAGTCCTCGAGCAAAAACAAAGAAAACAAAATAACATACTTGAAAACATCAAACGAACAAAATTGGATGCACCAATTCATTGACAAACTCTAATTTCCTCATAAACTATCTCATTTTCTCAACCCAAAGTAAAAACATAAATATTATCTAAATTCACATTACAATCAAATGCAAGCTCATCTTCAGAAAAATTCTTGTGTGTGTATGTGAAATTTGTTGCCATGAACCTCATGCACTTCAGATAGGTTTATGCTGATGTAAACTTCAAACTAATTTAAAATTTCATAAGTTTGTTTTTCATCTCCCTCTCCACTAATGTAGGCTAATACTAAATTAAAGATCCTTAGAACTTTATTCGGCTTGTAATGTGTGACTAAAGTTAAGATGTGATATGGGACAATATGTAGCTCAAGTCACCCTAAACACATAATTGTTTTTGGACTTATATAACCTTATTCTTCTTTAACGAGTACACCATTTCTTTTCCTTTCACTTTTCCTTCATCAAACATCTTTTTATTCTCAATTCAACACCCCCAAACTTGTTTCTTTCATTTGCAGTGGGATGAATTCTTTATAAAATTTTTTCATTTTTCTCTACTCGTCATCTTTTCCACTTTTTTCATCAAATAGCTTAACATACATTTCCTAAAACAATACATATGGTTATGAGTGAAGGTTGTAAAAATTGGAAAAAAATTTCAAAGGCTAAGCTAATGTTCTTTATGTGTTTGAATCAAAGAAAGGACAATTTAAGTTCAAAGGGGTATACTAGGGATAAAAATGTAAATAGATTAGCTTGAAAGGTTTAATCAGTCCAATGATGGCCTAAGTCATTTCCCTAATTAAATATAGCCTTATGATTTTGCCTCAAGGAAGAATTAAACAAATTCTAAAACTCTAAACATAGTTCTAAAATCCTCATTTACATAAACTTTCTTTAAAGAGACATGAAATTTCAATGGAATAGATATAGTGCTCAAGTATGAAAAATTCATTCGATCATGGTGCTATCATGAGACTTCACATGACATGCAAACAATATTCATGATTACTAAGAGTAAAAGATCAACAAGATAATTAGTTATCATCATTGGCTATGTAAATCAATTTCATTGGTGCATTAATTCTAGCTTTAGTTTTCAACATTTTCCTAAATTCACCTACTCCTAAATTATTGAAAACTAAACTTAACTTCAAAACATAATTAAAAACATAAAAATTTAAAAACTCCCCCCCCCTCAAAACTTAAAGTGAAGATTGTCTCCAATGTTACGAAAAGCAAGGAAGAGAAAATACTCCCCTAAACTATAGCTGCACCCTACTGGTCATTCTCATTATCTTCACCAAAATCGTCATCCGAATCGAAATCCATGGGCATCAAAGAGAAAGTAGCCATATCCATCCTAATATGCTTTGCATATGCTCTCATCATTTGCTTGAGTGCTTGATTTTACCTTTATTGGCAATCCAAACGACAATCAATTGGCTCCATGCATTAAGTTACATTATAAATTGGAGCTCTCTGTGGAGGTGATGGAGTAGCCTGTAAAAAACTACCAGCCACTACTACAAATTCTTCCAAACACCTTAAAATTCCCACGGTGATTGGAATTTTAGGTTGCTGCAACTCTTCCTTATCACTCCATTGCACACCAGCTTTCCCACACAAAGCAATTATCAAAGAAAGAAATCTGATGCCATCTCATTTGGTTCGACTTATGTGAACTATAGCATGAGAGATAACCTTTTAAATGTCAATGGATATATGAGTCAGAATAGCATATATAAGAATTGCTCAATCCTTGGAAACATCACTAATGTGGGTAGATGGAAGCAATTTCGCTGCCACAAAATGTAACCACACTTTCAGCTCTTTCTTTATGGCACTTCGTTTGAAAGAGGCAAACTTTCTATGAGATGTTTCCCATTAGGCTGCCTCAACACAAAGCTCCGAGATGATCGTATCATAATCTTGATGATCCCCCAAATATTACTCGTATTCGTCATTCTCAAGGTTTAGACTTCCAAAAAATTCATTGATGGACTGATTGTGAAATGGTACTTGTTTGCCACATACAAAAGCAATGCTGTCAACATGTTCAAATACATTTGCATAAAACTCTCTTACAATTGGCACAACAGCAGCTTCAAGTTGGTCACAAAATCATTGCCAATGTTGTTCTTTGATCATCCGATGTATCTCCTTATAATGGACTAGAGGAATATTTAACTTTAGTTTAGGAATGGGCACTTTGTTGATTAGTAAAGGATAATATCTTGTTGAAGCATCAGTTGAGACAAATGTTGTTCGATTGAATGCGCCACTGCAAAAATTCAAATAAAAACCAACCAAGACAAAAGCCAACCAAGATAACAAAAGTTCAGTTATTTCCAAAATCTAAATATTTGAGCACATAATATAATAAGTGTGTAAAAGAAACCAAACCAAATTATTTCAATATAGATTATTTCCACAATTACCAAGTGTGTCAATGTCATAGTCTAATTGTTTCCCAAACCAAAATTGCAACTACTGCTATATGCCTATCATCCACCAAGCAAATTTCTATCAACTCACACCCTAAACAACTAGACTTTCAACAAATGCATTAACAAGCACATCAAAATTTTATGAACCCAACCCATAATTAGCAAGAATTTCCCTATAATCAATAGCAATTAACAAAAAAAATTGCCTAACTTAGACCATGATTAAGAAGAAAATATTCATACCATCATCAACCACATTCAAGATACCCATTCACTATGTAAAATCTATGCAATCTTACAATGGCAATACTATCAAAACAAAATCTCAAAACTAATGAAAATTGTTGGAGAACACTTGATTGAATATGTGGAAAAGAGGAAGAATGGTGAATTATTATTATTTTTTTGTGAATGGAATAAATTCAAAAACTTTAAATTTTAAAAGCCCAAGTGGGTGAGGAATATGGATGTAAGAATTTTGAAAGGGGAAGAAAGAGGAGAGGTTTTTTGGGTTAGGCAGTTGGGGAAGGAGATGGAAAGAATGAAAACAAAACAAGTTTTTAAACAGGGTTGGTTTGGGTCTCGACCTAGCATCGCGGTTCTCATTTTAAGAGCTGCAACTATTGCTTGTTTGCACCTGAAGCAGTATACTTCACGTTTCAACATTGCGATGTTGAAGATTGAGTGTCGCAACGCTCAAGCTCTCTGTTTTAGGCTAATTGAAATCCTCACTCTAGCATCACAGCTCTCAATGTGATGGCCACGAAGCTTAACCTTTCTATTTTAGATCTTTTTTCCTCATATGCCAGTGCCGCGACTTTAAGTAATAAAGGTCGCAACGCTCAACCATTCTATTTGTGGGATGGTTATTACCTACTTTTAGGGCCATGGCTCTCAATGTGAGGGTCGTGACTCTTTTTTTTTTTTGAATAATATCACCTTACTTTACTGTATTCCTAAAACCTACAAAATCAAACATAGAACAATTAGACTAGAAAAGAAACATAAATGATAAGAAAAAAATTGTAAATAACACGAATACTTAAGTCAACTAGGTTGAGAAACTTGGATTGCCTCTCAAGAAACGTTTCCTTTATAATTGTTAGCTATGTTAGGAATTTTGAGAATATGATGCCTTGGAAACCAAATAACTTCTCATGTTTAATTTGATTTAATTTATTTATAATGAAAGTACATTTTGATACTAAGACGAAGAGTTTGTTTTAAGTAAGCATTCATTATCTAGTTATTAAGGTACCTTGATTTTATTGAGATACTAAAATACATTTGTATGAATAGTCATACATAGGAGACATGTATTTTAATTGAATCTAAAAATTGTTCACAACTATATAATAAAGCTGGTCACTTTATTGTGTTAAGGTTGTAGTGTCCAGAATACTTTCAACGAAACAAATGTGATTTATTTCAAGGGAATGATGAGTCTCAAATCATCGAAATGGTGGAATTTGAGTAATGACACTATAACATGAATTGGAATCATATGAGAATCAAATTTAAGTTTAACCATTACTTAAATCATGATCTCACACTTATGCATTTGCTTATAGTAGAATCGAAATCTTAATGGATAGTGGACTCGTGTTTAATTTTCTTATAATCTTTAATATACCATGAGCATGATTATCATAAAGCGTTGATCTAGACTCTGTATGTTGGGATTATAATCGAGATGAACATTTGGAAACATATATCTAAATAATAGAGTTCATAGCATTAACATAACTTCTAATGATTTCAAGAAGATTGATGATTAATCTAGGCTTAGTGGATTATTGAATTAGCTACTCATCACATTTGGATACTCAAAAGATTAGATCTAGAGTATTGAATCATTAATTGGATGAAATTTGAGACTAAGGGACAAAATTGACATAAAAGGGTAAAACGGTAAATTCACCTTTTGTCCTTAAATGGTTGTGAGGGTTCACAATATAAGGTTTGCAATTGGACAACTAATAATTAATATCAAGTATTGAGTTATTTCTTGTAATTATAGTTAACTCAAGAGTGCAACAATGAATCTATGGTGGAGTGATTTCATAGTTAATAAGCTTGAACTATTTTTAATGAGATTATAAATAATTCTAAGTTTATTGGAGCTTGGAATATCTATGTCCAAATAGATTCCCCACTTAGCTTCTTAGAATTCAACTTGTTTAAGTTGGAATGCATGTTTTATTTGATTAATTAAATTGTGTACAAAAATGACAATTTAAACATATTTGTCTTAATTTAGACAAGAAAATATGTTATGTTTTAATTTAGACAAGAAATTACGTTTGTCTTAATTTAGACAAGAAAGTATGTTTGATCTTAATTTAGATAAGAAAATATGTTAGTCTTAATTTAAGATAAGAAAAATATTCTTTGTCTTAATTTAAAACAAGACAAGAAAACATATTTATCTCAATTTAGACAAGATAAAATATTTTTGTCTTAATTAAAAATAAGAGTTTTCTTAAATTAAGATAATGCTAGGAGGATTCTTGTAAAATGAATCTAGATTATCACTCTTTTATTTATTATTAATTCTTTTTAAATAAAGATGGACAATAATAAAATAAGAGTTATTATTCAATAAAGAGTTTTATTTTATTTAGAACTCTAAATGATAATTAAAGAATTAAATTATTTATTCTTTAATTTTAATTTTAATAATTATGGTGCATGTTTGATGCTTCCATAACACTAAATGGATGGTCAAGATTGATTCAAAGGTATTTGATATTGATTAAACCTTTGAGGTAAGAGTTTTAATAAAAAAAGAAGAGATTGGAAGAAAAGAAACATACGTACTTTTTTTTAAAAAGTTTCAGCCATCACTTCTCTCCTTCTTTTAACTTTGCCGTACCTCTTTTCCTCTCTCCCATTCTTGGTTGAATTTTTTGAAAGAAAAATAGCCATTAATTTTTAAGAAGAAAAGAGAGACAAAATCGATTACCATCTTGTGGTCTAGCATTCCACACCTTGTTCACTCCATATTCAAGTTGAAAGCATTCTTGAAGAGTAAGTGGTAAGCTTATGTGGTCGAGAAATTAATCGTTGATGTGGTATTGTCCAAAAAAAAAATCTAAAAAAAAAAGGTATGTTTTTTTTCTTACTTAATAGATTCTTTTTTTTTAGGATGTGATTATGTTACTTGCAATAAAATGATGTGTGTTTCCGCTTGTGTAATTGGATTGCTTGCTTCCTTTATAAAAGAAATTTTTTTAAAATCCATGCTTTACATAATCACATCAATGCACTTAGATCCAACTCCAACAAGTTGGACTTTCTAGAGGCTCATTTTGTCACGACCCAGAACCTCCCTCGGGCCCATGACAACCGCCTCGACGTCTCGATTGACACTCATTATCCGAAATGCCAATCGAAACCCCGTAAGGCTAACGAATCAGTTTCTTGCCTTTCCTGTGAGTAATCGTTGTTAAATATCGAGTTTTAAGAAAATATAAACTATTTTAGATTGAAAACAATCAAAATAAAATTTTCGCCACATAGGGGTATTTTGGTAATTTTTACTAGAAAATTTCGAAACCTGATAAAGATACAACGTATGATAGAAAAATATCCACTGCCGATTAAAAATAAATTTTTATAATCTAAATCATTCATTTAGAGTGAAAAGTTGGCTAATTAAACTAAATAAAAATATTTGATAATATATTTCATTTTCTTATAAAACAATTTTTATAGAACTATACATAAATAATTTTTGTAGCGTGAGAATAAAATAAATTCATACATACAATAATTTACAAAGTTATAATGTACAATAATAATTACAATGACAAGTGGCCCATAAATACACCCAGTATTGGTGATAGTAACCTACTGTCTGTGGGATAGAGGGGTCAATTGGAATCATCGACAAAATCG
>NC_030852.1:11581005-11586922 GCF_000208745.1 Theobroma cacao
GCGAAAAACGCGAATTCCCCTTTCAATTTTCTTGTTTCTCTTTGGTTTTTCTTTTTTTTCTTCCTTTCCTCTCTATTTTTTTCTCTTGTTTTCCCTTATGGCTGGCCATCACTTAAAATGGGGTTTAAATGGGCTGACTTTTCATTAAAATAATATTAAATCATTAAAAAGTGCCATGTGTCACTTTCCCATTGGCCCATTTTTAAAATTTCATCCATTTGTTTCCAAATTTTCACCATACACTTGTCCCACATATCCATAGCTTAGATAAAATTCTCAGACTTATCTAAAGTCTTGGTGGAGTAATTTTTAAAATTTACACTTTTACCCCCGTAAAAGTGAAAAATTACATTTTTGCCCAAAAAACTGAAAAATTGCCCAAAGACATATTTTTCATCCCTTATACTCATACCATTCCCCAATTTGTCAAATTTGATCTAAATTCTCTTAAAATCTCAAATTTTGTCCGTGGGTGGCAAAATTACGATTTTGCCCCTAAACATCAAAATTTCCAATTTTACCCCAAATGAACCTTCGAACTCCAAACAATCATTTTTAGTCATTCCTAGACTATAAAATATTAAATTTCATCCTACAATTCCTATTTGAACTAGTTTGAGGTTAAATCAACTCAAGTGTACAGTTAGGTACGATACCGGGTTTCGTCTATTCTTAGGTGCTTTCCTGCATAATAACATGCTACTCAGTGCATGTATGTCATGACATGTATTTATAGGGTTGGGTTTTACACATTTAAGGTTGGAAAGGTGGATGAAGGATCGTTGACGATCAATATTTCTTTCCTAGTAACGCTTCAATTGTTGCCCATTCACCTTAAATGTTTTATTTGTTGACCTATCAACTATTTCCACTACTCCATGTGGAAACACCTTTGACACAATAAAAGGTCCCGACCATCTTGATTTCAACTTACCTAGAAATAGCTTTAATCGTGAATTGAACAACACATGCTGACCAAACTCGAAATGTTGCTCAACAATCTTTTGATCATGCCATTGCTTTGTCTTTTCCTTATATAATTTAACATTTTCATAAGCATCCAAGTGAACTTCATTCGTCTTATTTAATTGAAGCAAACACTTCTCACTCGCTATCTCCAAATCAAAATTTAATTTCTTGATGGCCCAAAATGCATCGTGCCCCAATTCAACCAAGAAGTGACATGCTTTTCCAAATACCATTTGATACGGGGACATACCTATTGGAGTTTTATAAGCGTTTCTATACGCCCATAATGCATCATCAAGTTGACTAGCCCAGTCTTTCCTTTATGCAGATACCACTTTCTCTAAAATCTCTTGATTTCCCAACTTGACACTTTAACTTGTCCACTCATCTGAGGGTGATATGCTGTGGCTACCTTGCGTGTCACTCCATACTTAGTGAGTAATGCTGTCAAATATTTATTATAAAAGTGACTCCTTTCATTACTCACAATAGCTCTTGGTGTACCGAATCTAGTAAAGATGCTCTTCTTTAGAAATTTCATCACCACCTTAGCATCATTTATAGGTAGAATTGAAGCTTCCACCCACTTTGACACATAGTCAGCAACCATCAAAATGTATCGATTGTTGAACGAGGATATGAATGGTCCCACGAAATCAATTCCCCAGACATAGAAAATTTCCACTTCCAGAATGTTGTTGAGAGGCATCTTATGTCTTTTAGAAATGTTCCCCACTCTTTGGCATCTATCATAATGCAAAACAAACTTATGAGCATCTTTGAATAGTGTTGGCCAATACAAACTTGATTGAAGAATTTTGACTATTGTCTTATCTCATCCAAAATGGCCACCATATTTTGACAAGTGACAATGTCTCAATATGCTTTCAACTTCCTCCTTTGGAATACACCTTTTTATCATTCTACCAGCATATTGCTTAAAAAAAAAATGGTTCATCCCACATATATAATTTAATATCATGCAAAAATTTCTTTCTTTGTTGAGAAGTTAAATTTGGAGGTAGAAGCTTCCTTACAATGCAGTTGGCATATTTAGCATGCCATGGTAAATTCTTTTGACCAACATATAACAATTGTTCATCAGGGAAAGTTTCGTTGACTGAAGGTACGCCCTTACCTTGGTTGTCATGCGCGAACCTTGAAAAATGGTCTGCCACTTGATTTTCAGAACCTTTTCTGTCCTTGATTTCCAAATCGAATTCTTGTAGCAACAAAATCTATCTTATTAACTTTGGCTTGGCATCTTTCTCAGCAATCAAATTCTTAATTGAAGATTGGTCAATATGAACAATGACTTTAGTGCCAATCAAGTATGAACGAAACTTGTCAAATGCATACACAATGGCCAATAATTCTTTCTCAGTGTTGGTGTAGTGCATTTGAGTTTTAGTCAAGGTTTTACTTACATAATATAAAGAATGAAAAATTTTATCTTTTCTCTACCTTAACACTACATTGACAGTATGATCAATAGCATCACACATAAGCTCAAATTGGAGTAACCAACTAAGAACTACAATAACGGGTGCAAATGTCAACTTCTTTTTCAATTCTATGAATGCAGCATGACATGCATCATCAAATTTAATGGGATATTCTTTTCTAAAAGATTGCACAATGGTTTTGCAATTTTAGAAAAATCCTTAAGGAATTGTCAATAAAAATCAACGTGTCTAAGGAAAGTATTAATATCTTTTACAAAGATTAGTGGTGGAAGCTTTTCAATGGTCTCAATCTTCACTTTGTCCACCTCCAATCCTTTGCTTGACACCTTGTAACCAAAAACGATGCCTTCTTGTACCATAAAATGGCACTTCTCCTAATTTAGTACTAGGTTTGTCTCTTCACATCTTTACAATACCTTGTCAAGATTTCACAAACATTCATCAAAATTATTGCCAAAAATTGAGAAATCATCCATGCATACTTTTAATGTTTTCTACACCTTATTTGAAAAGATAGACATTATGCATCGTTGAAATGTGGCTGGAGCATTGCACAGTCCAAATGGCATCCTTCTAAAGGCAAAAGTACCATGAAGACATGTGAAAGTTGTTTTCTCTTGATCTTTTGGTGTTACGGTAATCTGATTATATCCTGAGTACCCATCCTAGAAATAGTAATACTTTTTTTTTCCAACTAACCTGTCTAAAATCTGATAAATGAATGTTAAAGGTAAATGATATATCTTTGTGGCCTTGTTTAACTTTTTGTAATCCATGCATACTCTTCATTTAGTGACTGCCCTTGTGGGAATGAGCTCATTGTTTTCATTTTCAACCATTATCATCCCACCTTTCTTTGGTACATATTACACCAGACTTACCCACTCACTATCCGAAATAGGATAAATGATGCCAGCATCTAACCATTTGATTATTTCCTTCTTTACCACCTTCTTCATGATTGGATTCAATCTTCTTTGATGCTCGATAATGGCTCTGTAATTATCCTCCAACAAAATTTTATGCGTGCATATTGAAGGACTTATCCCCTTTTTATCTACTATCATCCAACCAGTGCCTTTTTATGCTCTCTTAAAACTTTCAACAACTTATCTTTTTACTTGTTAGTAAGATTAGATGCAATAGTAACCAGAAGAGTGTAACACCCTGTACTTTGATATGTTGATTAATAGAACTTGTCGAATATCAATTGAGGATGAATTAATAATATAAAAAGTGATTCGGAAGTGAATCGGGGCATAATAAGACATTTTGGGTGCCAAGGAGACAAGTGAAAAATTTTAGAACAAAATAATATTTTATTAATAAAATAATATTAAAACATTGATATTTTATTCAATGTCAAAATTT
Source organism: Theobroma cacao (assembly GCF_000208745.1). Classification (NCBI taxonomy): domain Eukaryota; kingdom Viridiplantae; phylum Streptophyta; class Magnoliopsida; order Malvales; family Malvaceae; genus Theobroma; species Theobroma cacao. The sequence continues at coordinate 11,584,812 of NC_030852.1, forward strand.
TCCATGAAGAAGGAGTATATGGTCAATCTAAGTGGAGGAGAAGAAGAATGAGGAAATTTTGGAGAAGAATGACGTTAATGGGGCCCGCATGTTTTTATTAAATAAAGCTAGCGCAGGTAAGTAAATATTTAAATATTTCGGAGATATCGCGTTGAAGCATGAACTTGATATTTTATTGATACAAGTGTTAAGAAAGAAATATGGAAAGAAATTGGAATTAAAAGATTATGGGAGGATACATTTAAAAAGGGTGAAAACCTTGAAGGGTAAAATGGTAATTTTGCCATTAAGTTGGTCAAAGCTTCCAAAGGAAGCTTTGACTCTTCATCCTTATCCCATGGCTGGTTCTTAACTCCAGCCAAAAGATATTTTCTTCTTCTCTTCCATGCTCCTAACACCATTTTCATGCTCCCACACCATTTCACCTTGCCACCATGCATTTGAAAAGAAAAATGGTTTTGTTTTGCAAGGAAAACCGTACTCTTGGAAAGAAAATAGATGAGATCAGTTGAAAGAAAGGAGAAAGAAAAGGAAGAAAGGAGAAAGGAAAGAAAGAAAGGAGAAAGAAAAAGAGAGAAAGGAAGAAAAAGCTTGGTTTTGGTGATTCAAGCAAGAAAAGGTAAGGATTCTTGTTTTTCGCTTGAGTAATCTTTGAAAATGAGTTAGTGACTAAGAGAAATGTCTTGTGGCAGCAAAGATTGGCTTGATTGGAGAAAAATTGGTGACATACAAGCCAATAAGCCCGTGGGTACATGATAGACTCAAAGTGGAAAAGGAAAACGGTAAGCTTAACACTATGTTTTAAAGCCTACGGTTAGTTGAATATTGTGATGAATTATGGTTGTTGAAAGGATCTATTTGCATAAGCTAGTTGAAAATTGTTAAGTTTGTATGGCATGTTATTTGAAAGAAATGAAAAAGGAATATTGTGGACGGAGAATTGAGAAACAAAGTATTGAAAGTTAGATAGATAATGATGCATATAAACTTGGAAATAATTGAGTAAAAGTGAGAATGATTGTTGCTGTCGTATATGTAGTTTATGTTGAGAAATATATGATGAATTTGAATAAAGATCGTTGGAAAGGTTGAAATGGGCACTTGATGTTAATAAACAAATTGCCAATACTTATAATTTAAAGAATTACGCAAGCAAAGGATAAAGGCAACTTTGATAAAAATGTGTCGAGAGGTATATGTATATGCAATGTTAAGTGAGGAAAGTGGTGATTCTAGCATAGTATGAGTTATTAACATGATACTAATGTTTGAATAAGGAGGAAAATGGGAATGATAAGCACTAAAATTATTGAAATTGGATTTGTTGGTAGGAAGTGCAAAAGTAAAGATAGTAGACTGTGGTGGCGTGCCGGAGGAAATAACGAGTGACCAGTAAGTAGAAATAGCTAGATACGCCTCCGAACTAATAGCGATGTAATATCCCACTATCGTAAGGTGAGTGAACTTGTATTAAAATGTTTTGGGATAAATGCATACATGTTTAATTGAATCACCAAAAATATTTTATCGGACTTTTCTTTAAAACGTGCATGGGAACAAGCCCTTAATGAAATTTTTTTATGTGGTAAAATATGTGATATAATGAAACCATGTGTTCCTATATTATGTGGATATGTGTATTATGCTTTGAGTGATAATGCTGTATAATAGTTATAACCGTGCACGTGCGGTGTGGGAGTGCACATGATGGTGCCGGTGGTGTGCGGCGTGGGAGTGCACATGTTGGTAATGATGTGGGCGGGTGTGCGTGTGGTGATATTGAAATGTGCGTGTAAGGAGTGCACATGATGATATTGAAATGTGCGTGTAAGGAGTGCACATGATGATGATATTGAAATGTGCGTGTAGGGACTGCACATGATGATGATATTGAATGTGCGCGTAGGGAGTACACATGATGACGATATTGAAATGTGCGTGTAAGGAATGCACATGATGATATATTGAAATGTGCGTGTAGGGAGTGCACATGATGATATTGCCTTGTGCGTGTAAGGAGTGCACATGAGCTGAGTAAGGCGGCGACAGTGTACATGTATATATATATATATATATATATATATATATATATATATATATATATATATATA
>NC_030852.1:11587027-11602722 GCF_000208745.1 Theobroma cacao
TATATATATATATTCTATAGACAAGTTATGAAAATAAAAAATGTGATTGTACTATATGCTATAGAATGCCTTTCCACTGCAGCGAGATTCGCTCTGCTATGCTTGCCTTGTTTAAATTTCCTAAATGTTTTAAAATGAGTTGAAAAACAACACGGCATCAAGTTTTGTTGATAATATATAAAATTGCATTGTTTTTACACAAGTGCATCATGTTTTCGAAAAGCTCTCCGTATCGTTTGCTTGTTCCTATCTTATGTTCACTCACTAGGTTTATACTAACTTTTTTTAACTTCATGTTTTCAGATTCAGAGGTAGTTGGGACTTAGATTGAAGTGTCCATTTGCATTCGCCATTTGGTAGGTACCTTGGTATCCTGTAGCGGCACCCACGCCCAAAGTCACTTCGCTGATAGTCAAGGTCTCTTGTCAGTGTATATATTTACTGAAATGTAAATTATGAGATTGTTATGCACTCTGTATGTTGATTGATTACCCCTGTCGGTTAGGGTTGAAGAATGATAACCCTATTTTGGGGATGTTATATATATATATACACTTAGTTCTCACAGTTTAATTTCGAAAGAACATTCATTAGAAAATTTGAGTAATAGATCTTAAAGAAAGAGAGGCTTGCTTGGGTTTGGTGGGTTATGCCTATTAGGCCCTTGCGTCGGTCATGGTTTGAGAATTAGGCTACGATAAAGAGTAAATGAGTTTCCAAGATATGCATACCTCAGATGATTAAGCAATGGTTTGAGTTCCAACTGAGGAGGTTCTTCAATTGAAGGCTTCACTGTGAAAATGAGGACAAATTTAACAGCTCAAATTTAGTTCTTAAGACACAAGATAGGGCATTCCATGCATTGACACATCCTATGACATCCTCATTATATGACTAAGATTCAGAAATCAATGAAACTTCAATTGGGTCAGTAGGATGACTTTCCATGAAGACTTCATTTGTGGCCCTATCTACCACATTATTGCAAAACACTCATCGTGATCATTAGTAAACTTTAAAGCTTGAAAAATATTGAATGTCACCTCTTGATCTTGTACTTGCAAGGTAAGTTCTCCCTTCTCAACATCAATGAGTACTTTGATAGTGCATAAGTAAAGTCTCTTAAGAATAATAGGAACCTTTCTATCCTCCTCTATATCAAAAACTACAAAATTTGCCAAAAATATGAATTTATCCACCTTTACAAGCACATCTTCCACTATACCTTTAAGATAGGTGAGAGTTTTATCTGCCAATTGTAGAGTCACAATGGTGGGCTTAATCTCCCCCAAACCCAACTTTTTGTAAATTAACAAAGGTATCAAATTAATAGTCGCTCTAAATCACTCAGAGCCTTGGCAAAGAATAAAGCACCAATTGTGCATGAAATAGTAAAGCTGCTTAGGTCTTTAAGTTTTGGAGGGAGTTTATTTTAAATAATTGAACTGCAATGGTTAGTGAATGCTACTGTCTCAAGTTCACCCAACCTCCTCTTTTTGGATAAAATGTTTTTCAAAAGTTTGACTTACGAAAGCATTTGCTTCAACACCTTTTCAAATGGAATGTTGATGTGAAGCTTTTTAGAAACCTCCATAAATTTTTGAAACTGGCTCTCCTCTTGTTGCTTCTTGAAACATCGAGGAAAAGGTGGTGATGGTAGAGTTACCTTAGTCTCTTTCACTTGACACTGCTCACTAAAACTTGCAATCTGAGTCCCACTCTCAATGGTATTGTCTTTTCTACTCAGCTTGCTATGGTTCATTTTCAACCTACTTACCACTTCTCAAAGTGATGGACTTGACATGTTCCTTACCTTCCCTCTTTAGATTTACTTCTATATCACTAGGTAATGTTCCTTGAGCTCTGTGGTTTAATAAATTGGCAATTTGACCAACTTGAGTCTTGAGGTTTCGTAGTGATGCTGCTTGACTTTGGATGATACTATCAGTCTATGTTATGTACTGCCTTAGCAAGTCCTTCAAAATTGACTTTTTTTCTGAAATAGGCACTCTTGCTTGCTATTGGAATTCTGATGGTGCATTCAGCCTTAAAGTTGAAGATGATCCTTGATTATTGGCCCAAGAGAAGTTTGGATGGTTCCTCCACCCTGGATTGTAAATGTTGGAATATGGGCTATTTTGCTGTCTATTCCCCACAAATTGCACTATTTTTGTCAAACTTGGACACTGATGCCTTGCATGATCATCTCCACAATACTCACAAGCTACAAAAGGACTTTGAAAGAAGTTAGTACCAAAAGACTTAAGTTTATGAGTTAGAACTGCTACCTATGCAGATAGTGCCGAAAGGGCATCTACATCATCAATTCAAACTACTCCCTATGCATTGTTCACTTTGCTGCCATTAGTAGTTGTTCATGGCCATGTCTTCAAATAAATCGTATGCCTCATTAATTGATTTAACCATTAAAGCTCCTCTTGTAGTGGAATCAATGGTATATGAACATGACCACTTAAACCATTGTAGAATGTTTGCACTTGAAGCCATTTTGGAAGACCATGATGAGGACAACGCCGAAGTAATTCTTTGTATCTTTGCCAAGCCTCATACAACAATTTAGAATCTTGCTGCATGAATGATGTGATATCATTCCTCATTTTCACTGTCTTGGCTAGAGGAAAGACCTTAGTAAGGAACTTTTGAGCATGATAATCCCATGTTGTTATTGAGCCAGTGGGGAGCGCATTCAACCATACTTTAGCTTTAATCCTCAATGAGAAAGGGAAAAGCCTTAATGGAATTGCATCATCTGTGACACCATTGTGTTTGAAAGTATCACATATCTCCAAGAAGTTTGATATATGGCCATTTAGATCATTGTTTGGTAGGCCACCAAACTGGACTAAAGTTTGAATCATGGTGATGATGGTTGGCTTTATTTCACAATTATTGGCTTGAATAACTGGCTTTTGAATGCTTGATGGAATCCCTTGCACTAATGGAACAACATAATTCCTTAAGCAATGATTTTTAGCTACTACTCACTCTTAGATTTGCTGTTCATCCTGTTGATCAACCACTGTATTTGTTTGAGCAAAACCTTGTTGATTTTCTTGTCGAAGTCTGTGAAATGTTCTCTCTATCTCTAGATCACAAGGTACAATCTCCAAGCCTTTTGCTCTTCTCTTACAATGACAAAACAAGCCAGTAAAACAAAAAAATAAAACTTAATTTAAGACTAATTTGTGGAATTTTAATATTTACAAATAATAAAGAAAACAAAATCCCTAGCAACGGTGCCAAAAATTTGTTGTTTAATTTTCACGCAAGTGCACATTATCGCAACAAGTAATATAGTAAGAATTAGAGTATCGTTCCCATAGAGATTTATTCCTAAATTTTTACTAGCTGCAAAAATTTTATAACAAATCAATCTTATTTAAATAACTGAAATTTACAGAAAATTAGTTAAAACAAAATTAAAATAAGCACTTAATTAACTAACAGAAGTTAAATTTACTAGAGAAAGACAATAGACTGAATACTTAGGATTATAGGTTCATTCAATGCTTCATCTGATACTAGCTTCTCTAATTATTTATCTTCTTGGGTGGTTGTACTAACCTAGAATCCAAAGCTATGTACAAGTCTCTGTCGAGATGTTTGCACAAATACCTAACTTAATTAGTTCACTATATGTTTATACAAATCAATTAAATTAAGTTCATTAAGCTAGCGTTCAAATTTGGTTATGCATGGCAATTGGTGTATGTCTACTCGAATCGCGAATCAAATCACTTAACTAATGTGAACATACACTATTTAAATCTTCATCCAATCTAAAATCTCTCTGTCGAGTTTCAATTAGATTCATAAATCAATTAATTGTTGATCAGGCAATTAGAAGCATTAAGAACATATTTGAATAAGCAAAACTATACCCATTCTTGATAAATAAAAGAGAGGCTAATATGAAAACTATATGTTGAATTCCATCATAATCTTAGAAAAACAAATTAGTTCATGATATCTAAATAAAACATCATCCAAAGAAGTTTAGCCATGAATTCAAGTCAAAGAAAATAAGAATAACACAAAATAAAGAAAGAAACTAATGTTGAAGCTTTATGATCTCGAATCTCTCTCAATTTCTCTTGTTCTCTTATTTGATTCTTAGTTACAAATCTTTAGAAAAGTTGATGCCATTCTCTCCCTAAAATTCTCTACAAAAATCCTTTCAATACTCACAAATTAACCAAATTCCAAAATTTCTTGTTAGCGAATTTATTTGTGGAATAGGCATCCAATGCCACAACTCTAACTTTGACATGGATTTTTTACCACCTTTTAATCCAAACTAAGCAAAATAAAAAACAAAAAAGTTGTAGCCTTTCCTTTCAGATTTCTATTAGTTAAAGAATCACCTCATTTTCAGTTTGGTAGAGAAAGTTATAGTAAAAAGACCGCAACGTGCTCAACAAATTCTGCACCCAACCATCTTGCGCATTTCACTTCCATGAAGCTCTTTACACTTTAGAAACTTTAAAATAGAGACTAAATCAGTAATTTTCAAATTAGGACTGTTGATATGAAAATGAACTTAAATAAAAAAAATTTAAATGCATTAACCTAAATAAAGAAAATATAAAAACTACCTAAAATTAACTTGAAAACATAAAGAGTTAGCTATTTTTTATCATTAAAATAAGGTAAAATAATTCTATATCATGGAGTTATCACATGCTACCAAAGTCCTCAATGATATCATGAATTCTCAAAATCATCCTTCATGTGCATAGACATAGTCTCAAGTAACTTAGTTCACATCAAAATCGAGGGTGTTACATTTTCCCTTCTTTATAAGAAATTCATCCTCGAATTTAATTACACATCATGAGTTAGAGCATATATTAATCCTAAAAAAGATGGGGATATTTCTCTCAAATTTCCTTTTCATGTTCCCATGTGGCTTTCTCAACCCAATAGCTTTGCCACGGTACTTTCATCATAGCATTATTCTAAGAGCGAAGTTGTTTTACTTTCCGATCCAAAATGGCTACTTGTTGCTCTTCATAATTAAGTTCGTCTTGTAACTAGACCTCACCATATTGTATCACATGTGAAAGATCGAGAACATACTTCCTAAGCATGGATACATGGAAGACCAGATTAACATCAGACAAATTAGGCGATAATGCCAAATAATATGCAACTGCGCCAACATGCCTTAATACCTTAAAGGGTCTGATGTACCTAGGGCTTAACTTACCTTTCTTTCCAAATCTTTTAACTCTTTTGATTGGCGAGATTTTCAAAAACACAAAATCACTAACTTTAATCTCTAAAGGTCTGCAGTTATTGTCGACGTAAGATTTCTGGCAACTTTAAGCCATTAGTATCCTTTCTCAAATTACATGGACGCCTCGCTAACTTCTTGAACCATCTCCGGTCTTAAAAGCTTTCTTTCTCCAACTTCAAGCCAACCAATAGGCGATCTACATCTTCGCCCATATAAAGCCTTATACGGTGCCATACCAATCATGGCTTGATAGCTATTGTTATAAGCAAACTTGGCCAAAGGCAAATAATGGTTCCATGAAACTCCAAAGTCGAGTATAATCGCTCTTAACATATCCTCAAGGTTCTAAATGGTGTAGATGGATTGCCCATCAACCAGTGGGTGGAAAGCCATACTAAAATCCAATCTTGTGCCTAAGCCCTCTTGTAGTTTCCTTCAAAATTGACTCGTGAATTGCGATCTTTTTTTGGACACGATCGTTATCAGAACACCATGTAGCCTCACAATCTCATTGATATAAATTTGGGTGTACCGACCTATTCCATACATAGTCTTGACCGACAAAAAGTGAGATAACTTAGTTAGCTGATCAATTATCACCTAAATGGCATCATAGCCACCCCTAGCTCATGGTAAACCATTATAAAATCCATTGCTACATGTTCCCACTTGCATTTGGATATCGGTAACAGTTGTACTAGTCCCCGAAGGCCTCTGATGTTTAGCCTTCACTTATTGACAAGTGAAACACTTAAAGACATATTCGGCCACATCTCTTTTTAATCCTAGACACTAATAAATAGACTTCAAATCATGATACATCTTGGTGGCTCTTGGGTGTATCGCATAGGTTGCACATGAACCTCTTCCAAAATCTCATTTCTTATACCATCTATGTTCGGCACGTAAACTTGCAATTGATATCTCATTAAACCATCAATGCCATAGTCAAAGTCTCAAGTTTTATCTTCTCTCATATCCCCAAATATTTTCACCATATATTCATCTTGGTCCTAAGTAGCTTTAATCTAATCTAATATCATGGGTAGGACTCTAAAATGAGCCAACAAGGCATTTGAATGATTAATCTCCAAGTGTACCCCCATATTGCCTAGGTCATACAAACTTTGCACCAAGGATCACCTCTCCACGGTTTTATGTGCCAAATTACCATCGACTTTCAGGTCAGGCATCTACCACTACATTTGCTTTGTTGGAATGGTAGAGGACGGTGTAGTCATAATTTTTTAATAATTCCAACCACCTACGTTGTCTCAGATTCAAATCTCTCTGCTAAAATATATACTTTAAACTCTTGTGATCAGTATATATTTCGCAAGTTTACCATAGAGATAATGGCGCCATTTCATAGCAAATACAATGGCGACCATTTCTAGGTCGTGCGTAGTGTAATTCTGTTCATGCCATTTTAATTGTCAAGAGGCGTATGTTATGACTTTTCCATGTTGCATCAACATGTAACCTAATCTAACCCATGATGTATCGCAATACACGGTATGGCCTTTGGATCAACACGACAGGCTTAACATAAGTGTAGAAGTGAGGTAGGCTTTAAGCCTCTAAAGACTAGCCTCACATGCATTAAACCAATCAAACTTGACTCCTTTCTATGTTAGTCTTGTCAAAAGAGATGTGATCTTAAAAAAATCTTGCACAAACCGTCTGTAGTATCTAGCTAAACCCAAAAAAATTTCTAACTTCCATTACAGATGTGGGCCTTGGCCAATTCTCCACAACTTCTATCTTATTAGGATTGACTTGTACTCCTTTCTTAGACACAATGTGTCACGACCCAAATTCCGGGCCATGACTTGCGCATGGGCTTAATGGACGTAGCCCACTAAGCCCAAGCAAGCCTATTTATATAACCTGTTCATCCTTCCATCATAAATGACTAAAGTCACATTTCATAATTTCAATTCAAAATATACATATATTGTCTAAAAAATATGTCTTAATAATTTAAATCGGGTTTGTCTATACACAACAAAGAGATTCTCGACTTCTAGCAAAGAGACCCGAGCAAAAGTACTGCTATCGAATGCCGAGATACCTACCAAGGAGATGAATCTACAAGGACACCTTGACCTAGTTACCGACTGCCTCTTGATCTGAAAACATGAAGTTGAAAACAGTGAGTATAAACCCAGTGAGTGAACAAAGAAAGGGAACAAGCAATCGATAAGGAAAGTTTAAAGAAATCATGATGCACTTATTTTCAAAACAATGCAATTTAGTTTAGTTCTTATTAAAACCCATCTTTTAAACCCTTAATGAGTTAATCACTTGATGATAAAGGATACATGCATTAACAAAAGATTTGAAGAGTGAAAACTTTAATAGCATTCAAGCAAGTCAAGTGAAACGATGGGTCCTCGCTGCAGTGGAAAGGCATTCTCGCTGTAGCGAAATTTGGGCTCAAATTATCAACTGGTCGAGGGTTTCTTACTAAAACCCCTCATTTCAAACTTAATTAAATAAATTCCTTAATGTTGAGAGTTCATGATCACCTATGGTGCTAAAGAAATGGAAAATGGGGCGGCAACCAAACAAGGTAGCAAACAAAATAGAATGTTTCTCGTTGCAGCGAGAAGCTTCAACAACTTTCTCGCTGCAGCGAGAACTAGGCTAGTGTAACCCCTAAAACTCGAGAGTTTTAGGCTACAGTGAGAATCATTCTCGCTGCTGCGAGAAACAGGACACCAACAAAAAGTTTTCATTCTCTCAAGAAAAGGCCATTTTGCTGCAATGACAAAATCAACTTGAAAATACTTAGAAATTTCCAAGGTTCAACATGCAAGATTTCACATGCATTACGACCATATACCATATTCATGAACTTTCTATAACACACATATATTTATATATGTATACATACATCATCAGGCATACCATTCCGCCACACTTCGCTCATGTGCACTCCCACATCACACATAGCTGGGTCATCATCAGCTCATGTGCACTCCCACATCACACATAGCTGGGTCATCATCAGCTCATGTGCACTCCCACACGCACATAGTTGGGTCATTATTATCACACAAAAAGGAGCATCCAATGCATAATATACATATCAATAAAATGTGTTAATGCATGAACCATTTATATGGCACATTTTCACAAGATAGAAACATTTCACCAAAGGCTTGTTCCCTAGGTATATTTTTTAAAGCAAAAACAAATGAACTTTTGAATTATTCATTTAAACATGTAGGCACTTCCCAAAACATTTTGAAATGCAAGTTCACTCATCGGTATTTGTAAAATCTTTACCCAACTCCAACTTCCTCTAATCGTCCAAATGGGGCGGTGGGGCTTCGTTGGAACCTATCATCACAATAGCATCACCATTAACTCAATTCACATAACTATAAATTCTAAAAGCTACCTCCTAACTAGCTTCCAATTGCCATTGAGTGGCTATCTATTTTCACTATCCTAATCACTCTAAAATGAATGAACAACCTCAACTACAAAACACTCACAAGTCTAATCATTAGCCATTCTCAACACTTAAAAATCAACTCTAATTCACTACTCACCTTGGTAGCTTTGTAATTGAAATTCTTTCCAAAAATTTCCAAACTATTATAGAAGCTCTTTTTTTCTCTCTCTAAAACACTTAGCTAGTGAGAAGAAGTATGGAAGTAAGACTTTTCAAGGGTTTTAAAGTGAGAGTGAAAGAACACAAAAGGTTTTATGAAAAGGTGCACAAAAACATGAAAATTGAAGCTAGCTTGAGAGAAGTTATAGAGATTTCCAAACAAGCTTCCATGGAGGATGAAAGCAACGTGAGATGGGAGGAAGAAAAAGAAGAAGCTGTTGGAGAAATGAAGAGGCTGTTGGAACAAATGATATTTATAGCTAAAGCTTCTCCAATCTCTTCTTAAATTATGAAAATGCCCTTAACAAGTTGGCTTGTTCTCCTCAAATCTTTTGTGTAATCTTTTTACTCTTTTGACACTGGGACAAGGTCCATAATGGTCTAAAAATACTTAGGTTCACGAAAACTTAAAATTTTGACTCGAGATGAAAAATGACCATTTTGACCCTACCTTGGAAATCATCATTATTTTTATTTTCTTCGTGATTTTACCCTTATTTTCATCATTCATTTATGCCTTAGGCCTACTTAGGCCTTAATTTCTTTTGAAAGCTCATTTCTAGGGGCTCACTAAGGAAATGATAAAATTACCCCTAGTTAGTGATATCGCGTCTACTTCTAGCTACTAATCTATAAAGGTCAAGGTCTCACACAACGTGTCCTAAGAAACTGACTTTATTTAGCCAAAATTAGCACTTTAAAAATTTAGCATACAACTGATGCTCTCTTAAGGTCAGAAGCATGATTATCAAATGATGTGCATGTTCCTCCAAGCTCTTAGAATATACTAATATGTCGTCCATGAACACGACCATAAATCTATCCAAATATGCTCAAAAGACCATATTCATTAAGTCTATAAATGCTATTGGTGCATTGGTGAGTCCAAATGACATTATTAAGAATTCATAATGTCCATAACATGTGCGAAACGCTGTCTTGGGTATATCACTCTCCCAAATTCTCAACTAGTGATACCCCAAGCATAAATCAACCTTAGAAAAGTACATCGTATCTTACAATTGATCAAACAAATCCCCAATTCTCAAGAGTGGACATTTATTCTTAATTATCACTTTATTAAGCTGTCGGTAATCAATGCATAATTGAAGGCTACCATTCTTCTTCTTTATGAATAGCACCAGAGCTCTTCAAGGCCACACCCTTGGACATATGAAGCCTTTATTCAATAAATCCTCCAATTGCTCCTTAAGCTCTCTTAATTCAGTTGGTGCCATTCAATAAGGAGGTATAAAAATTGGCTTCGTATCTGAAATCAAATCAATACAAAATTCAATCTCTCTTTCGAGAGGCGATCTAAGCACTTCATTTGGAAATACATCTGAATACTCACCTACTACTAGTACATAATCCACACTCCCATAGTCCCTCGAAGTATCTTTAATCATCGTTAGATGTCCCTAGGATTCTTGCCCTGGCATTGTCTAGCGGCCATAATTGACATGACTTCCACAAATATCGGGCTATCATGCCCATAAATCATAAACGAGGGTTCGCCTATGAACTTAAACTTCACAAGCTTATAGTGGCAATCCACTTTAATAAAGTAGGACGTCAATCAATCCATTCCCAAGATTATGTCAAAATCCAAAGTTAACAACAATACAAAGTTTGCTAACATGTCTTTGTCCTTGATGTGGACCATGTAGGACTTATACACATATTTTGCTCTAAATATCTCCTCTAAAGAAGTAGTCATAATTAGGGGTTTCTGCATGTTACTGTAAAAACTGTCTAACTTTGCTACAAAATGTGGGAACACAAAGGAATGTGTCTATTTGAGATCAAATAATACTAATGCTTCGGTACCACAAATATAGAGTATACTTGTGACTACTACATTGGAAGTTTGAGCATCTTGTGGTGTTAGAGCAAACATCTGCGCTTGGCCTCCAACATCATTATCCGGTTATGCCAGTTGACCTTGAGATGATGAGGGTATACCCTTGCCTTTATCATCTCTGACATTCCTTCTAACCAATGCCGTTCTAGGCGGGGTAGTTGCTACTTGTTTTACATATCCATGGTCAACTTCTGTTGATTGCCTCTACATGGGGCAATCTCTCATCAAATGCCTAAATTGGCCATATCCAAAACATAACCCTGCTACTTTGTGGCATGGTCCCCCATGTGCCTTTCCACAATAGCTACATAAAACACCCCTTTGTTTGGGGCCCAAATTAGATGCTCTACTAAACTGTTCTCGTCTAAAAGGTGGGCTAAATGAATCAATGTTCCTTGGTGGCCTGCGCATAAGAGTAGTTCCCTCCTGACTCTAACGGTGTATAAATGTTAGACTCCTAGTCATGCTAGAATCTTTTCGACCTTGTTGGCATTGTGTCCGAGCTCTTCGACCCCTACCTCTTTACGTTTTGGATTCCATTCTCCTAGTTTCAATCATTCTAGCCGCATCCACCATTGCCACAAAAGAGATAAATCACTAAGTGGTAAGAACTCTAAACAGCAACTCAATTAGTCCCCTAATAAATCTCTTGATCCTTTTTTGCTCAATTAGGACCAAGTTAAGAGCACATTTAGATAATTGGGTGAAGCGAACATCATACTCCGTCATTGTCATATCCGAAATTTGTACTAACGTCTTAAACTCTTATGCCTTTGTGTCTCTCACGCTTTTAAGAAAAAAATGATCTAGAAAAACTTAGACAAATATCTCTCATGATATCGAAGTTGACCTTGATGGGCTACTTCTCTTGAGTGACACAAACCATATTTTGATCACATCTTTTAGTCTGAATCCCACCAATTCCATTGATCAATGTGTGAAGCATCTTTTATTTTGGCCATATCTTCCAAAAATCTTTATGGATCTTCCTCCCCATCTGAACTAGTAAATAACAATGACTTTTCTCTTAGATTAACAACATTGGTAGGTCTAAACAAGTCAACATGCACTAGTTAAAGTGGTCTAAAAGTTGAAATCACCTTCTTTGATTTGAAAGAAATTCTAACTTGTTTTCCAAATTGACATGCATCGTAAATTTTATCATTTTCAAAAAAAATCTTTAGATGTCCAATAACCAAGTTTTTTTTTAAAAGTTTTGAGATAGTATGCATGCTAGCATGCCCAAGTCTTCTATGCCACAGCCAACTATCACATACATCATTAGCCATGAGACATGATTCATTCCTAATTTCATTAAGAAAAATCACATATATGTTCTCAATTCTTTTGCCTATGAATATTGCTTTATTAGTGTTAATGTCAATAACTTGGCAGCATCCATGGGATTCAAAACAAACTTTATATCTTTTGTCACAAAGTTGACTAATGTTTTATAAATTATGCTTTAAACCGATAACAAGTAAAACATGCTTGATTTAAGTTTGAGAAATGTTACCAATGGTTCCAATTCATTGAATAATACCTTTAAAGTTATCCCCAAAAGAAACACTTCCACTTTTCTTTCTATCAAGATTGACAAATAATCTTTCATTTTAGATCATATGTCTTGAGCAGTCATTGTCCATGTACTAAGGTTGCCTTTCCTTTGGTTAAGCTTGCAAACATTGTTTTTTCTATCTTTACTTAACCTATAAAATAAGTTTTCAGTTTTTCTTTAAAGGTACCCATACCGTGATGGGTTTTTGGAGGTTAGTAAGCACATAAGAACCTTTAGACACCTAAACCAATTTGGTCTTGGGGAGGTTGTTTCCCTAATGATAGTAGTCATAAGAGAGATGTCCTTTTTTGCCACATACATAGCGATAAATTAAAGATGCATCATTTTCTTTCTAAAAACTACATTTCTCCTAGGTTTTTCTTCTTTGTTCAAATTCTGTTTTGAAATCTCTTCTTTTGAAGCTTTGAGAATAACATTTTCATTCAATGCTTTTTGTAAGGCTTCATTTTACCTTTATGTTCCAATTTCAAAGATTCAAAATCTGTTTTGGAGTGCTCAAGTTCAATTTGAAAATATTCCTTTGATTAAAAATATATTTGAATTTATACTTGATTTTATTTAATTCATTTTTAGTGCAAGCTTTTCAAATTCAGCATATAGGCAATCATACTTGTTAGTGCAATAAGCTTGATGTGAATATTTCCAAGAGAGGGGTGAATTGAAATGTTTTTGAAATTTTGAAGATTGCTTTTCAATTTTGAGAAAATAGAATTCTTTTAATCCAAATTCCCAATTTGAAAGTGAGCAAGATAATTAACTTTTTGCAAAATAAGAAAGATTGGAAATGTGAATGAAATTAAAGAAGTAAGAAGAGGGAAAAATCAACACTATAATTTTTATAGAGGTTCAACCTCTTTGCCTACGTCCTCTCCCTTAGATTCACTAAAGAGTTTAAAACCACTATTGAATCAGAATTCAATACAATGCTTTTTGTGGATTGAGCATAACCTTTCAATACAATCCCTTTTTATGGTTAAAGCACAACCATTCTACCTTTTTATCTTGATTAAGTTATAACCACTTAAATGAATACAATGAATAAAATGTAAGTGTAGCTGGAGTGCCTATAAATAGGCTGAACAACAAGTTAGTACTATGTTTGGTGAGAAAAAGAATAAGCAATAAAGGCACTTTAGATGGTATAATTGAAGACTTAAATGCAAGAAGAAGAGTACAAAGAATGTTTAATTATTTGAGCTGAAATATTCTTTTATAGTTATGTTTCAAAGTCTTCTAACCTTTGTAAATGCTGTAGGAGCTTGTGTTATAGTTGCTGAAGCTGCAAGGGTAATTAGAGGTTCATTAAATGTGAAAATAGTCGTTCTTCTCTTCATTCAAAGCTCCAACAGTCATATTGTATCGATACATTACCTCTTTTATTTTTTAATTCTCGCTATGATCTATCGATATGTTTTGCCATGTATCGATACTTTTCAACTTTCCTACAAGAGTTTGGCCATTCTATTGAATATGTATCAATACATTTGCTAATGTATTGATACCTTTTGTAAAGTCTGACCTCATAAAATACTTGTGATGATAGCATGATTGCATGCTAGAAGAGTCCCCGAAAAATTTACAAAAGTAGGTATTGTACTTAGAGGTACAACAAAGTTGATTTAAACTTCAAACTAGATCAAATAGGAATTTTAAGGTGAAATTAAGAGCATCACAGCCCAAGGATGACTCAAAATGGTAATTCGGAGTTTGAGGATCAAGTTGGAGTTAAACCGAAATTTTCACTATCTAAGGGTAAAATGGTCATTTGCCACCTAGGGACAAAATGAAAATTTTTAGAAAAGATTTTTTAGCCCCATTTGACTTATTAGAGTATGATTTGAGTATTGGAGTATGATTTGAGGTTAAGAAGTGAAAAAAAATTTTAATCCCGGTATTTTTCAGAGATAGGGGTAAAATGGTAATTTTACCACACCGGGGGCAAAACAGTAATTTTCCATCACCAGAACATTTGTCCAGCACATGGTCTTCCCTTATCCTCATTTTTTACCTTTGACTAATCATGTGGTGGAGATTAAAGGTTTAAAATTTTTAAAGTTTTAAAAATGGACCAATAAGAAAATGACATGTGTCAAGCTTAGGATATTTTATTATTTAACTTAAAAATCAGCATAAATCAGCTATTATTTCTCCACATATTCGGCCAAGCAAGGAAGAGAAGAAAAGAAAAGAAAGAAAAACCCTAGGAGGAAAAACTAAGGAAAATTTGTTGAATTTTCAAGAAATTGGTGACTAAAGGTAAAATTTTTAATCTTAAGCTTGAAATTCATCTTGCCCATGCATTCTTTTCCATTTTCCATGAATTAAATTCAAGTTTTCATGAGGGACAATATGCTGGCCAGATTTAGAGAGAGAAAGTTGGTGATGTATTTAGTTGAATTTCAAGGTAACTTAGTGTTTTTCGGTGTTTAGTAACATTTAGTATGAAAATTAAACAAGAAATCCACATACCCATTATAGAACCTATCTTGGCCGAATTTTATGGGTGAGATTTGATGATGAATTAGGATTTTTTTCATGCCCTTTAGATTGTATTTGGTGCTTAGGAATACCAAAAATCGAAAACGGGTACCGAAAAATTTTACTCTCGTTAGTTAGCAATTTACACCATAATGAGGGATATTTTGGTAATTGCACTTAGAATTGATTTTTAGTGAAGAGTGTGAAATTTTGGAGAGTCTTGGAAGTGCAATAAATTAATTGGAATCGAATTGGACGTTTAGACCGATTAAATAGTGTATAGTGTGCGATAGGTCGAACACCTCCCATTTCATTGCATGTATTCATATAGAACATAGAATAGTTTTGTGACGATTTAGCATAAGTATATTTAATTTCTTGTTACACATTATGTATAAGTGGTGAGCCCTCGGATAAGGGAAAAGGTATTGCACTCGAGGATCAAGACTAGGAGTGTTGTAAATGTCCGTCAGAGTGAGTAACCACTGTTCATCTTATCTATCTAGAGTATTTTTACAATCGTTTTTATGATTTTAAGAATATTGAACCTAAATGAATTTTATGTTTTATGACTAATAATTGATTTAAGGAATAAGGTTTATGACTTATTTTACAATTCAATAATATTTTTGAAAACGAGAGTATGTGGAGACCAACCTTTGATATTGCCTATATATTTAAGTTTACATACCTATGTTTGGAATTGATGATTTATGAACCGATACGTGATGACATATGTGGCTAGGATTTTGGGTTGTGAAATATATAAACTGTTTGTTTTCCTTTGACAGGCTGGGTAGTATTATGTTAGCCACGTTATGCTGTCAAAATTTTATTGATTGGTGGGTTATTTAATTAGCCACTGCAGTAGGCGGGTTTCCGTGGACCA
>NC_030852.1:11603047-11627631 GCF_000208745.1 Theobroma cacao
TTTAGATGTTAATGACGGACTTTGTTTACTCACTGAGTTTATGAAAACTCACCATTTCTTTTTTAACCATTTCAGGTTCAGGATAATCTGTAGGCAGTCGATTTCATCAAGGATTTCTTTTGGACTTACTTCCTTGGAAATCGTAGGTTTACATTCTTGCACACTTTTGGTTATCTCGAGGTCCATATGCCACTGTAGGATAATTTTGAATACCTGGTTTACTATATCACTATGTGTATGAATTTATTTTGTTCTTATGCTACAAAAATTATTTATGCATAGTTCTATAAAAATTGTTTTATAAGAAAATGGAATATATTATCAAATATTTTTATTTAGTCTAATTAGCCAACTTTTCACTCCAAATAGATGATTTAGATTACAAAAATTTATTTTCAATCGAAAATGGATATCTTTCTACCATATGTTGTATTTTTTTCAGGTTTCGAAATTTTCAGGTAAAAATGACCAAAATACCCCTATGTGGCGAAAATTTTATTTTTATTGTTTTCGATCTAAAATAGTTTATATTCTCTTAAAACTCGATATTTAGTAACTATTGCTCACAGGGAAAGTGGAAAACCGATGTAAGAGCCTTGCGAGATTTCGATTGACATACCGGGTAATGAATGATTATCGAGACTTCGCGGTGGTTGTCACGGGCTCGAAAGGAGTGCCGGGTCGTGACACCTTTGAGGCAACAAATATTCTATTGAAAATGTATCAAAACATTTGAAAAATGTATCAATACTTTTAAGGCAGTAAGCATTCTATTGCATTTCTATCAATAGATTTAAGAATGTATCAATAGATTGAGTTGGACTTTTCAAAATTTGACTTTTCTCAAGAACATGTATCGATAGATTTCAATATCTATCGATACTTGTCCAAATGTATCGATACATGAAGAACATGTATCGATAGAGTTGGACCATAATACATTTTTTCAAAGTCCATTTTCATTGTTTTTCTTCTCAAACTCATTTGAAAGTGTTAAGGGATGCCTAGACTTGATATTCCAAGACTTAAATGAATTTAATCATTTTGTTTGTCATTTCAAAACACGAGATCGATTTGAAAACTATAAAGCTAACAATCTCCCCCTTTTTGATATGACAAAACAATAAGCAAAATTTGTTCGAGCTTTTGAAAATAGACTTTCTTGAATTTTAAAGATCTAAAAGTTTTATGAAATTTTGAATCTTCCCCCTTCGTTAATGCTCCCCCATAATTTAAGACTTTTTAAGAATTTCTAATTTTGAAAATGATTTGACTGTTTCAACAAGAAAGTAATGTAAAATTTACTAGTTAACCTCATTCTCCCTTTTTTTGTTATGTTGAAAAGAAAATTAGGCATGAAAAGAGAAAGCCAATTGGATTTCAAGGCATTGGTCAATGTAAAAAAAATGGTAAACCTTCAATCCATAATAATGTCGTGCACAATAAGAGAAGTAAGTGCAGAATATAGAGATAATAAACGAATCATAAAGAGGAAACAACGTAGAATAATATTGCAGCAAAATAGAAATATGACTATTAAGAGAAGCATAAACAAGATGGCATACACATAAACAAGCTGCCCATGAGCCTAAACATAAACAAGCTATCCATGAGCATAAAGTAACAGAAAAGCATTAGACAGTCCAAAATTTGTCACCAATGACTAGGTAAATTCAGTACATAAAATTTGAAGGTATCAAAATGAAGGCAATGATAGTGATCAATGATGATGAAAATGGTATGACAATGTGGCCATCTAATTCAAAAAAGGCAATATGTGCTGAGAGTAGGCATTATTTTCTATGTTGAACTCAAAATGGTGGTGGAAAGTGAGCTCAAAATTGCTCCTCAAGAAACTACTAGTGATAAAGTAACTTTTGATTTTGGGCCTCCAAAGCATCCAACCTGTTAACCACATAAGCATCCATAGATTCCATAAAATATAACAATCGAGTAAAAGCTTGCTCGGAATCAAAGGCAATGGACATAAAAGGAAAGCTAGGGGCGACAGTCGGGTGCACACTTTGACCGGCACTAAGGGTTGCATTAGGAGCTACATTAGGCTTAACATAGGTGTCCTCATTACCTTCATCCCTAACAATATCAAGTTCATTTACAATTTCTTTGTGTACTTAAGAGTGGTTGAAATACACAGATCCAAGCTTGGTGATGGCATGCTCATTGATCTTTGTGTGCATAGCATGTTGTTTAGGTGGGCCACACCTAGTGTTGATGCCCACGGAGTCAATGATGGCACTAATAGCCATGCCATAAAGTATTGTTTCCCAAATTTGTTAATGATTTTAAACATATTGTCAAGGATAAATTTGCTAGGTTGACATGATGGTTGGATTTGATATGATAAAGGAACCAAAAATCCTCACTCTTGATAGTGGAATAATTTATGTCATGAGGGCGAAGGGGGGACAGGATGAGGTGAAAAATACGATTGTAAAAAGACAAGTGTTTGACACTGGTGGTATTCTTCTCACTGGTAGGAGGTAGGTATAAACGGTGGACAAGATTTCATTAGGCATGACCCCCTCGATAAAGCCCCGATCCCCTTGACGAATATCAAAGTCTAGGATAGAATCTAGGTTGTGTTCGGCTACCACAATCTTCTTACCCATGACGTAGGTACAAAACCTATCAGTGTGCTCTATAGGTTTGCTATCCTCATAGTCTTGGGATTTAGTGGTGACATTAAAGTAAATCACCCTAACTAAGTCTACATAATAAATTGGATTAATGGAAAGGTAATTAAGCCAGCCTAGTTCTTGAAAGTTATCAATGTATGGAAAATTAATGTGCTTGAGATAGTTAAAGTCGATTACCCTTCCCAGCTTGACATCCCGTTTGGTTTAGTCTTTGTCGAATTCACTCTTTAAAGAAGGGTGAAAGAAGTTCCAGTTGAAGGAGTTATCATCATTGCATGGTGCCGGTGGTGGTGGTGGTGGTTGGGAAGAGGTGGCAGCATCTTGGTTAGAGACTCGCTGGTGGGAAGTAATGGACTTTGTCTGTTTGGATTGGGAGGCCATTTGAGTTTTTAATTTTGGAGAGTTTCTAAAGAAAAAAGAACCGATAAACATGCTAAAGGTCGGCTATGAGGACTTTTAATCAATATAACTCATCTTAAAAATGATCAATTTCCACAAATTTGAAAATTTGAAACCCAAAGTTTCAAAAAAAAAAAATTTGGGAATTTCAAAAAGAAAGCCATGGTTGCCACTTAGAGCGTTAGTGACGACTCTCAAAATGAAGAAAATGAAGTTGCCAACCTTTGCTTCATAGCACTTGAAGACACCAAGGTATGCTCTACCTCTCATGGTTCTATTTCATGTGCTTTAGATCAAGACTCATACTCATTTAATGAATTACAAGATACATATGATGACTTAGTATTTGAATTTGAAGAAAAGACATTGAAATATAAGAACATCATATCCAAGATTAAGGTAGAAAATGAGTTATTAGTCAAGACAAAAATAGAACTAGAGAACATAGTCTAAGACTTGGAAACTGAGAGAAATGAGCTGAAAAAGAAATATGAGAATTTGCACATTACATTCTCAAAATTCAACATGAGTCAACAAAAATTAAATGACATGTTAGAAACACAAAGAGCATTCTTTAACAAAAAAGGAATTGGATATGATGGTACTAAAAAGGAAACTCATTTTTAAAATTTCTTTGTTAAAGGTAATGAACAACATAGCTCATTCACTATATGCATTTACTGTCATAAAGTAGGACACTTTATTTATTCTTGTCCTTTAAGAATTACCACTTATGGAGGTAAGAAAATCAAAAGTGTATGAATAAAAAAAGGAACCAAACCTCCACATCGTAAGGTGGTAAAATTGGAACCAAAAGGAACTAAAGACATTAACTCATATGGACCCAAGAAAATTTGAGTACCAAAGTCATGTTTGAATTTTGTCTTGATAGGAAGAGCTCACTTGCCTAAAGTCAAAAGCACAAGAAAAAGGAAAATGGTATCTTGATAGTGGATGCTTTAGACACATGACTAAAACCAAATATGTTTTCAAGGATTTAAGGCCAAAGAAAGGGGAAAAATGTAACCTTTCATGACAACTCAAAATGACACATTAAAGGTATTGGTACCATTAGTAAAAATTCCTCTTCTCCAAATGAAAATGTTCAATTTGTAAATGGTCTTAAGCATAACTTGTTAAGTGTTAGTCAACTTTGTGACAAGGGTTTTAAAGTCATATTTGAATCATTGACTTGTCATGTTGTTGATATTCAAACAAATGAAACTCTATTTGTTGGACATAGTCAAGGTAATACATATGTTGTTTTCTTAGATGATTTATCTTCTAACAATGAATGTTTCATGGCTAAAAAGAATGAGGATAGTTGGTTATGGCATAGGAAACTAAGACATGCTAGCATGAAACAATTTCAAAATTACTATCTCTACATTTTATAATAGGACTCCCTAAGCTAAACTTTGAAAATAATCAACTTTGTGATGGTTGTGTTAAAGGCAAACATAGGAAAAGTTCATTTAAATCCAAAAGGGATGTAACTACTATTAGAGCCTTATAATTGTTTCACATATATCTCTTTAGACTAACTAGGACCACTAGCTTAGGTGGAAAGAATTATGGTTTAATGATTGTGTATGACTATACTAGATTTTCTTGGGGTGTCTTTCTTGCTCACAAAGATGAAGCTTTAAAAATCTTCACTTCTTTTTGCAAAAGAGTTGAAAATGAGAAAGGGTACAAAATAACAAATGTTAGGAGTGACCATGGTTTGAGAACCTAGGTTTTGATCAACTTTGTGATGAAAATGGGTATGGCCATAAATTTTTTCTTCTAAGACCCCACAACAAAATGGAGTAGTGGAAAGAAAACTCAAACTTTAAAAGAGATGGTTAGAACCATGCTATGTGAAAACAATTTACCTAGATATTTTTGGGCTGAAGCCGTTAATACTTTTTGTTATATCGTAAATAGTGAAATGGTTAAGCCAACCTTAAAGAAAACTCCCTATGAACTATATAAAGGGAAAAAACCTAACATTGCTTACCTTCATCCATTTGGTTGTAAATGCTATGTATTAAACAATGGAAAAGATAACCTTGGTAAATTTGAGGCTAAAAGTGATGAAAGAATTTTTCTAGGATATGCTTTGACTTCCAAAACTGAGTGTTTAACAAAAGGACAATAGTTGTTGAAGAATTTATTCATGTATTATTTGATGATTCTAACCCTTTTCTTAAAAAAGAAAATTATGATGATGATGTAGGTATCTTTCAAGAACAAGTTGAAAAGCTTGATCTCAATATTAAAAGATCCAAAGTAACTGAAGAGGCGCCACAAAAAAAACAACAAATTATACAAATTATTGAAGAAAGTGAGCCTAGTTATCCAATGGTAAGAAAAGAAGTTGATGAAAGAAAAATCATTAGTGATCCTAATCAAGGGGTAAGAACTAGAGCTAAAGTTCAAAATGATTATGAATATTTTGCTTTTATCTCACAAATTGAACCTAAGAACATTGATGAAGCTGTAGATGATGACTATTGGATACTAGCTATGCAAGAAGAATTAAATCAACATGAAAGGTGTCAAGTATGGGAGTTAGTTCTTAGGCCAAGTAACCACCCAATTGTAGGTACTAAATGGGTCTTTAGAAACAAAATGGATGAAAATGGAGCCATAACTAGAAAAAAAAGCTAGATTAGTTGCCAAAGGATATAGTCAAGAAGTAGGAATAAATTATGATGAAACTGATGCTCTAGTAGCTAAACTAGAGGCAATTAGAAGTCTCTTAGCCTTTGCATGTTATATGAACTTTAAGTTATATCAAATGGATGTTAAGAGTGCTTTTCTAAATGGGTTAATTAATAAAGAAGTGTATGTTGAAAAAACCTCATGGCTTTAAAAGTCCAACTTTTCCAAATCATATTTTTAGATTAAGAAAAGCCTTGTATGGTTTAAAGCAAGCTCTTAGAGCTTGGTATGAAATATTATCAAAATTCTTAATCAAAAATGATTTTAATAGAGGGAAGTTTGATAAACTCTCTTCATCAAACGTAAGGTAAAGACATTTTAATTATGCAAGTTTATATTGATGATATTATTTTTTGTGCTACTAATGAGCTATTTTTTCAAGAGTTTGCTATGATTATGCAAGGAGAATTTGAGATGAGCATGATGGGTGAGCTAAATTATTTTCTTAGACTACAAATCATACAAAAGGAAGATGGCATATTCATAAGTCAAGCCAAGTGTACAAAAGACATGCTCAAGAAGTTTGGTATGGAAGGCACAAGAACTTGCCGCACATCAATGAGCACATCAACAATGCTTGACAAGGATGAAAAAGGTACGTTCGCTGATCAAAAGCTTGATAGATCAATGATTGGTTCCTTGCTTTTGTTCACTGCTAGTAGACTGGATATAAGTTTTAGTGTAAGCCTATGTGCTAGGTTTCAATCATCTATTAGAGAACCACACTTAAGTGTTGTCAAAAGAATTTTTAGATATTTGAAAGACACATCTAACCTAGGAATATGCTATCTAAGGAGTTCCATTAGCAATCTCCACTCATATTCGGATGTCAACTTTGGTGGATGTAAAATTGATAAAAGAAACACATCCGCTACATGTCAATTTTTAGGTAGTATATTGATCTCATGGTTCTCAAAGAAACAAAATAGTGTAGCTCACTCCACTACCGAAGCTGAATATGTGGCTGCCAAAAATTGTTGTGCTCAAGTGTTATGGATGAAGCAACAATTAGAAGATTATGGACTAGCTATGGAAAGAATTTCTATAAAATGTGAAAATACTAGTGCCATAAATCTAACAAAAAATCCCATCCATCACTCCAGGACTAAACACATAGAAATAAGGCATCACTTTTTTAGAGATCATGTTCAAAGAGGAGATATTGTTCTTGAATATGTAGGTACAAAAGCTCAATTTGCTGACATCTTCACAAAAGCACTTGATAGGGAACAATTTTGTAAAATTACAAGTAAATTAAGTCTTATAAATGCATCTTAAAAAAAAAAACTCTAGTTGGGAGCTACCTTTGATTTGTATTTTTTGATAATGTTGGATGTGACAAGCATGTATAAGTCTATTTCTTGCTCCTATATTGCCTTCAGCATGTATAGTATTTTATGTCTCTTTTGCTTCAAGTTGGAGATAATATTTGTAATGAAATCATGCATGATACTTGACTCTTACTTGTGCATACCCAAAGCCGCATGTCCATGAAATTCTTATGTATGATTGTCATTCAATTACACACATACACACACATACACACACATTCATATGCATTCATGCCATGGCCATCTAATTCTTAAGGTTTGCGGAAAAGTTGTTAAGGAAGTAAATTTTCTTTCAAAACTCCCAGTACGATGAAAAGGATGATTAGAGGATCTCCGCTACCTAAGGGAGTATTCTTGACTTTTCTTCTTTACTTTTTAACATTGAGGAAAATGTTAATTTTAAGTTTTGGGGGGAAGTTTAAAATTTTAAACTTTGTTTTTTATTTTCCATTTCATGTTATTAGTTTCAAATTAAGTAAGTTGTTTAATTTTAAAGTTTAACAAGTTTTTTTTCTTTGAAAATGTTGGCTATAATGATTAGTTGCATCGGTTGCTTTGATTTATTTATCCAATGAAGAAAATAGTTGTCTTGTTATTTTGTGCTCCTAGTAGATGTAAATATTGTTTGAGTATTATGTTGAACTTTGTTGTTGAGCATCATTGTAGAATGTGAATTTCCACCATATTGAGCTCATGTTTTTTGCGTTGAATAATTGTGTTCATTTTGAGAATGTTTATATAAGTGTAAATTTTTGAATAAAGTCTTGAGTTCTAAATTTGTTTTAACTTCTCTCGAGGCAAAATCTTAGGCTATACTTTGGGAAATGACTTAGGCCATTGTTGGACTGATTGAGCCTTTCGAGCCACCATGTTATATTTTTATCCTTGGTTACCTTTTTTGAGCCTAAATTTTCTCCTTTTCTTTGATTAAACACATAGTAACTAGCCTTAACCAAAAAAATAAATTTCCACTTTACACCCATCACTCCTAAGTACATAAATCATTTTACTCTATGTAGTGAGCTAGAAATGAAGACAAAGGCAGAAAAGGTAGAACTGGAGAAAAATTCAAAAAGTCATGTAGGATTCACCCCACCACCGAACATTAAAAAGAAACAAGTTTGGAGGTGTTGACTAATGAATAAAAAAAAAAGAAAAAAAGATGAAGAACAAGATGAAAATAACAAAGAATAAAGTGTTTGATAAATGAAAAGGTTGAAGAAAGAAAGAGGTTATTAGGAGTAATAAGAAATAAAGTTCATTATAGGTTCTAGAATGATTATGTGCTTAGGGTTATTTGAGCTACATAATTTCTTAAATCCTACCTTAACCTTAGCCATACGTTACAAGCTTGATAAAGTCGTCAAGGTCGTTGAGTAAGTGTTAGCCTATATTAGTGGAGAGATAGATGAAGAGCAAATATATGAAACTCTTGACTAATTTAAATTTTTGCATAAGCATAAACTTATAAAATGGCATTATTTCATGGCATGAAACTACACAAAGACACATGCGATTCCATTTGAAATTGAGCGTATAATTTAGTGAAATGTGAACTTGAATAATATTTGTACTTTGCTTGGGATGTTGAGGAAATAAAATGACTTACAAGAAATTAAAAGTGATTTTTAGATTAGTGCAACCGATTTATGGTCAATGTTTTTGATGTTCATGTTTCTCTCTTTTGTTTAAAAGTTTTACTCGAGGACTAGCAAAATGTTAAGTTTGGGGGTGTGATTTTATAGAGTTATCTTACACTTTGTTGAGCATAAAAAGAATGAAGTCCTCTTGCTTTTTAGTCATTTTTATGTAGTTTTTACATATTTTTAATAATTAGTTTAATGCATGTTTGAGTATTTTTAATTGAGTTTTTTAGCTTAATTTCAATATAAAAGTCCTATTTTTATCCTCTATTGATTTAACATTTGTTATTGAAGGTGTGCAAGCATGTGGTGTTTAAATGGCAAAGAACCATGCAAAGATGCTTAAGGATATTTCTAGCTTTGCTATAGTAATTTGAGCGTAACTCGAGCTACAGAAGTTTGATTGAGTAGAGTCTTGAATCACTAGAAAGGTAAAAGAAAAAGCTACAACTTTGATGTTTAAAACTTCACCCAATTCTAGCTAGATCATAGTCTAAATAGCGTTGGAAGTTGGAGGACCGTTGTAGACTACACAATAGCTAGGCAAAATGTTGGAATAGGATCTTGTGAATTAATGTGATTGTGTAAAGCATGGATTTCAAAAATTTCTTTAACAAAGGAAGCAAGCAATCCAATTACACAAGCGAAAATACACATTATTATTATTGCAAGTAATATAATCACATCCAAAAAAAAATTAAAATAAGAATCTATTATATAAGAAAACCATACCTTTATTTTGAGATTCTTATTTTCTGACAATACCACACCAATGAATGATTTCTCGACCAAATAAGTTTACCACTTATTCTTCAAGAGTACTTTCAACTTGAACCTTGGGTGGACAAGGTGTGGAATACAAGGCTACAAGATGACAACTAAGTTTATTCTCTTTTTTTTGGAAAAGCTTGGAGGAGGAGAAGAGAAGAGATGGTTGACACTTTTTTTAAGAAAAAGTACGTTCTTTTCTTTTCTTCCAATCTCTTCTCTTTTTATTAAAACTCTTGCTTCAAAGGTTTAATCAAAATGAAGCACTTTTGAATCAATCTTGACCATCCATTCAGAGTTATGGAAGCATCAAACATGCTCCATAATTATCAAAATAAAAATTAAAGAATAAATAATTTAATTCTTTAGTTATCATTTAGAGTTCTTGATAAAATAAAACTCCTTATTGAATAATAACTCTTATTTTATTATTATTCATCTTTATTTAAAAAAAATTAATAATAAATAAAAGAGTAATAGTCAAACATGGAGTCTCTTTTTATCAACATAGATGTCTAGATTCATTTTGCAAGAATCCTCCTAAAATTATCTTAATTTAAGACAACTCTTGTCTGTAATTAAGACAAAAAAATATTTTATCTTGTCTAAATTAAGAAAAATATGTTTTCTTGACTAAATTAAGACAAAAAATATTTTTCATGTCTTAAATTAAGGCAAACATATTTTCTTGTCTAAATTAAGACCAAACATGTTTTCATGTCTAAATTAAGACAAACATGTCAAAGCTGCCAATTTTGTACACAATTTAATTAAACAAATTAAAACATGCATTCCAACTTAAACAAGTTGAATTCTATGAAGCTAAGTGCGGAATCTATTTGGACATAGATATTCCAAGCTCCAATAAACTTAGAATTATTCTTAATCTCATTAAAAATAATTCAATCTTATAACCATGAAATCACTCCACCATAGATTCATGGTTGCACTCTTGGATTAACTATAATTACAAGAAATAATTCAATATTTGATATTAATTATTAGTTGTCCAATTGCAAGCCTTATATTGTGAACCCTCATAACCATCCAATGACAAAAGGTAAAATTATCGTTTTACCCTTTATGTCAATTTTGTCCCCTAGTCTCAAATTTCATCCAATTAGTGATTCAATACTCTAGATCTAATCTTTTGAGTATCCAGATATGATGAGTAGCTAATTCATCAATCCACTGGGCCTAGATTAATCACCAATCTTCTTGAAATCACTACAAGTGATGTTAATGCTATGAACTCTATTATTTGGATATATGTTCCTTGATGTTCATCTCAATTATAATCCCAAAATACGGAGTCTAGATCAACGCTTTTTGATGATCATGCTCATGGTAAATCAAAGATTATAAGGAGATTAAACATGAGTCCACTATCCATCAGGATTTCGGTTCTACTATAAGCAAATGCATAAGTGCGAGATCAAGATTTAAGTAACGGTAAAACTTAAATTTGATTCTCACATGATTCTAGTTCATGTTATAGTGTCATTACTCGAAGTCAACCATTTCGATGATTTGAGACTCATCATTCCCTTGAAATGAATCACATTCGTTTCGTTGGAAGTAATCTGGACACTACAGCCTTAACATAATAAAGTGACCAGCTTTATTATATGGCTGCGAACAATTTTTAGATTCAATTAAAATACATGTCTCCTATGTATGACTCTTCATGCAAATGTATTTTAATATCTCAATAGAATCTTGGTACCTTAATAACTGGATAATGAATGCTTACTAAAACAAACTCTTCGTCTTATTATCAAAATGTACTTTCACTACAAATAAATTCAATGAATTTAAACATGAGAATATACTTGCTTTCCAGGGCACCATCTTCTCAAAATTCCTAACACAGAAAGGGTAGCATCGCAACCTCTAAGGACTAGTGCTGCAACGCTACCCTTACTCAGCCCATACCCCAGCACCAACTAGAGGGGTCAACACCGTGGCACTGACACATACATCATTAATTCTGCACCTTTTGCTTTTTTACATCAAGAAACTATTATTGAGGGTATTAAAAAAGGTTTTTTACTCTTAAAAAGGGAGCTGGAGCATACCTCATTTTGGAAAAAAAGAAGCTTTGGGAAAGAGAAAAAAAGGGGAGGAAATCTTTGAAGATTGAGGTTAAAAAAACTACACCAAATACTTTCTCTCATTAGATCTGATTTTCTCTCTCTATCTTTCTTTGTAAAAATGCTTTATTTTTTTTAGATGTTGAGTTTTGCTATGGATATGTTGAGCTAGATTTCTATTTCTAGGGTTAATGGTGGATATTAGTATGTAGTTTGGATATTGTGCTTGGCTATTACATATTTTTTACAAACTCATTGATGTTTATTCAAATATGAATTTATTTTCCATTTTATTGCTTGATCACCAATGAAATGAGTTTGGGTTTTTAGATAATACTTGAGAAAGTTAGTTTAAATAGACCTTGATTTAGGTAATATATGTTCATTACACTTAAGAATTGAATGGGTGATTTGCAAGTAGGGTAGCTACACATCTATTTGCCATATATAGTCAATTGTTAGAACCTTTACCTTAGGAACTTGGTTTAGTTAAATTACTACAGACATATAGAGATTTAATTAAGTTAGGCCATTGTACGATAACTCGACGGAGAGTCGTACATGCTTGAGGATTCTAAATTACTATCGATTTTCCATGGAAGTAAGTAATTAGCCAATCATGCATCCAAATGAAATACTAATTGAACCTATAATCTTAGGCTTTTACACCTCTGCTTTTACATAAATTTTGATTTGAAATTGCTAGTTTAGATTAGTCATTTAGATTTGTTTTTAATCATTTCTAGAATTTTTAGTACTTGGATAAAATTAGCTTGTCCCAATTTTAGTACTTAACATAGATTTTGAATTAACTCCCTATGGGATTGACAACCCTTCTTATCACTGTATTACTTTTTGATGGCCACATGCACTTACGTGAATTTCGTGTTTAATTGTGAAAATCTCTAAAGCAAATAAATTGGTAATTTAGCAAGCAACAGATGTCACACCCACACATGTTGTTCAAGGTTTGCTTAGGCCTAGTGGGCCACATCAACATAGCTCCATGCACTGGTCATGGCCCATTAGGAAATGTGTCATGACATAATGCCTTGAAATTATTCTAAATAACTGGACTTTTACATATGGACTGTGTATAGTGGCAAATGGACCTTATGTCATTTTTCTTTTTCCTTGGCGACTAGCTATATCCATCAAGCCTTTCTTTGAAAGGTTTTATTATGAAATATGCTATGATTTAGCCACTAAACATTAAATACTCATGTCTACGACAATTGATCCAAACCCTAAGCTCTCTAATAATATAGGGCTTTTTTCATGCTGAGAGAGACAAACAAAAAAGAGAATATATCATACCTGTAGGCATTACCTTATAAGTAGGCCTCGGTAGAGTCTTTGGTCTTGGAAACTCTTCGACCAACGATGGCTTGCTATTGTAAACTTGTTGCAACAAAATTGCTCGGTAATTAAAGGTGAATTTGAGGGTGAATAATAATAAACTAAGTGAGGAACCATAACAAAATATTAAAAAAAATCCCTCTATCGGGGAGAATGTTGGTCTCAATGGAAAGTTAAGGGGGTGAATAGCATTTAAACGATATTTTGAAATTAGCTCTTAAACTTTAAAATTTCTATATAATTAAAATGGAAGGTTTAAAACTTCTTGAAGCTGAAAGGCACCAAGTAAAGAAAAAGTAGAGAGAAGTGGACAAAACACAAATATTTATAGTGGTTCAGTCCTCTTGACCTACATCCATTACCTTGATCTCCCAATCAAGGATTTTCAACCCAACTTCACTAACCTAGTGGAACTAATAGCTTCCACCAAACTTTTACAAAATGAGCTTCTAACCCAACCTTTAAACCCTTATAACAACCCTAAGAATGCCTTGCTCACTTTAATTATTCAAGAAATGAAGAAAATATGGAGTATAATTGATCACCTAGCTGATCTAAGATGTACAAGTTCAATCTCAAACACTTTACAAAGGATAAAAGTGAAAAATAAGTGTATAAGAGAAGGTTTTTACTCTTTTTAAGCTCTCTCAAACTCTTTGGAACTTCTCAAATCTCTTTTTGACCATTAGAGGAGCTTTTTATACTTGAAAGATCACATTTGACTGTTGCAGAAAGATTCTACTAGTTGGAAATAGTTTTGGCCCAGTTCTAGCTATTATTTTGTCCTTTTGTGCTTAAATTCAAATGTGCAGATAGTGCTTCATTAACCGGTTAAAGGTAGGCTTTAACCGATTAAGCGTTTTCTGACTTACAATGTCTGGCAATTCTCTTTACTGTGTTAATCGGTTAAAGGAACCTTAACTGATTAAGAACTTTCTATTTTGGTGCACCTTTAAGCATTATTTTAGGCCAACATTCTTTCAACTAATTCATCTTTTCTTTAACTGATTAAAGCTTCTGTTCCCTCATCCTTAACTAATTAAAATATGCGTCAATCGATTAAGAAATCTTCAAATTTGGATCTCCTTCTTTGGTGCTCTTTAACAGTTAATCATCACTTTGAATTTGAATTTTAGTGCTTCTTAGTACTTCAAGCTTGAACTTTAACCAATTAACCCCTTTGGTCAACTGGTTAACAACTTTCTATTTTGCATCCAATACCTCCTTAATCAGTTAAGCCTTGTGCTAATTGATTAAAGCTTTTTTATTTTCCTTTAAGCGTAGCACCCAGCGTTGGCTTAACTGATTAACGCCTCAGTTTTTCTTTTTTGCTTCTTTAATTGATTAACACATCTTCTAAATGAGAAAGCTTCTTGACTTGCTTTTAAACATCATGTTTATTAAGAGAATTAAACTTTATCCTGCACACTTAAGAAATGTAGTCAAACATCAATGAATAAGGAATTTTTTGTTGTCATAAAAAACACATGAAGTCAACATTCTCCCCTTCTGTTGATGTCGACAAAACACTTTTGAATTAAGAGTGCAAAGTCTATGTGCATTATGTATCATATGCAAATAAAGGATTACTCCCCCTTAATATATGCATACACAAAAAAATTTTCAGATTTTCCTTTTAATCTTTACATTTTCTCCTTGCAAAAGTGATGTATATCTATATACAGATTTCTCAACACAAACATTCATTTTCACATTAACCATAGATATATAAATATTCATGAGCAACCATGGATGAGCAAACATAGATATTCATATTAATAAACTAGTAATTGTTCATAGGCATCCCATAAAACAACCAACAATTGTTCAAAAACATCCCATAAAATAACCAATAATATAAATTAGCAATCCTATCTTTTATTTTCTTTTTTTTTGTCATCAGCCAAACAAAGGGTTTTCTTACAGTTTTCACCCTAGTCTGAGTCAGTGGAGGATTCATCAATGCTTAAATTAGTGACTAAGGGTTGAACATGGAAAGGTTCAAAAGCCTCAAGGTCAGATGAGGATGAGGATATGGGTTCTTG
The DNA here is from genome assembly GCF_000208745.1 of Theobroma cacao. NCBI lineage: Eukaryota > Viridiplantae > Streptophyta > Magnoliopsida > Malvales > Malvaceae > Theobroma > Theobroma cacao. The sequence goes on from NC_030852.1 coordinate 11,618,052, forward strand.
GGAAGAAGCTCTAAGTTTAGGAGTTGGCTTAGGAAGGGACGCAGTTAGTCTGACAAATTTTCTTTTTTTAAAGACTTTGGTCTCAATGGACATTGTCTTTTTGCCTCTTCTAGAAGGTTTTACCTATGTGGATTCAGTTTTAATTGCTTTTTGCTTGTCTTGATTTTTTCTTGCTTCAATGTCCTCTTGCTTGGTTGACTCAACTTCTAGTTCAACCCTAGCTTTGGCCTTTTATTGGTCATCTGAATTTTCTTTTACAAGTTGGTTGATAAAGTCAGATATTAATATTTTTTCAGTGGTGGTAGGATTTTCCATTGCAATTGGTTCAACAAATTCTGAGGGATTTTAAATGTTTGTTGCTTGATTTTCCTCATCTTCTTCAGCTTCATTCCCTTGTTCTTGTTCTATCTCACATTCACTTTCTTCTCTAATTCCTTATTAGTACCCTTTTTAACCTCAACTTTAATTATCATTTCCTCAGTTTCCTTTTCCTTCTCAATTCCCATATCAACTTCAATTTCAAGTGCCACCTCATCATTTTGAGTCTCCTTTATAATTTTAGCATGTTTTTGGCAATTTTAACTTTAGGGTTAGAGGCATGAGCTTTAAATTACTCTATTGTAGTTCTCTCATTTGAAGAACTCTTAACTCCAGCTTGATCTTTTGATACAATGGTTTCAACTCCTTCTCTTTTGAGATAGGAGTTTAGTTTTTTCCTTGATTTCAATGATCTTCTTTGCCATTTGCCTTTTTCTCTCAACTTGTTTATTCAGCTTTCCGTCAAACCTCATAAATAAGTTAAGAATTAAGAATAGAAGGTTCACTTGTTCTAGATGGAGGTGTTGAAGGAGTTTTAGCATTTAGTGTTGCTAGTGCACCCTTGAGAAGTTTAATGCATTCCTTACCAGTAAGCTTGTATCCCATCTTTTGCAAGCTTCCAAGAAAGATGCCTTGATCCTTGCTTTTGATCCAATCAGCTTGGAACCTAATGCTCTAGATTCCCTTCTTGTTAACCAATGAGGAGATAATGTTTCCATATAAGTTAATTTTGTCTCTCAAGCAAGTTCCTCTCATTCTTTAAATCATGTACCTAACTATATTCATAGGAGTCTTATTTACTGTAAATTCCATCAGCCATAGATCCTGAGAGCTAACATAGCTAAGGATATTGCTCCTCTCATGCAATGTGGAGGCTAGGAGATAATGAAAAGTCCTCATTTGTCCATTTTTTACGTCACTTACATAACTTTTTAAGGGGTATTTTTCTTTTCTCCCTATGATGGTTTCCCACATAGGTGACGAGTCATAGCTTAGAAGGATTGAGAATTCTCCTACATGATACTCTATTTCAAAAACATTCCAATATCAACAACAATGATTTTAAATTCATTCCCACTTAGGAACACATTTAGCCCATCTTTCACAAAATCATTAGGATTTTCCAACTCATCTCTATCCAAGGCAATGCTAGAATAAAATTCCCTAACTAAAGGGGGGCTATAAAACCTATCTTCAAAGGTACTTAGATCCTTTAATAAAAGCTCATCAAAGAACCCAGATAAATCAAACTTAACCGAAGGGGTTTCATCAAAACTTGCCCAATCAACAAATTTTCTACATGATATAGTGGCATTTTTTATTTTCTTAAGCCTATCAGCATGAACATTGTTCCTAAACCTTGAGGTTGAAAGGTTACCTTTTTTTTATAGAAATTTCTTTTGTTGTGGGTTCCTTTGATTTTGCCCTTTTTTTTTGTTCAAATTTGAGTTCTTCTTTCTAGATGCTAACTGCTGATCCATCTTGCCTTTTTTTAAAGTTTAAGGAGTTAGAGATTCCTCAACAAGTCTTCTTCCCTTTCCTTTATCAGAAGTTTTACAGATTTGTGAGATTTTTGCCATGGGTTTGGAAGATTTTGAGGGTTAAGGTTTTTGGTGTGCTCAGAGAGTAGAGGACACAAAATGCTGAGGGAAAATCTAGATTTTAATCTAAAAGGTTTAAAAGAAAATTAGTTTTCTAAAAAGTTGAAAGGTCTTTGAATGTGGGTATAATCGGTTAACCCATGTTTTGAGTGGTTTTGTCATACTCTATATTCCTTCTCTTTTAATTCAAAAAGACCGCATGATAGTTTTCTTTTAATCTAGGGTGCTTTAATCGGTTAAAGGAAGCTCTAATCGATTAAGATGCTACTGACTTTGAAGACTATGCTTTAACTTTTGAAAACAAAACCCTTTTAATCAATTAAAAGAATTTTTAACTAATTAAAACCTTACTGGTCTAGTCTTACATTTTGCACACAAAATCTCTTTAACTAGTTAGGGCAGATCTTAGCTGTAACAACCCCACCTCGGTCGCTATCGGCATCCGAGGCTTTCGAGAAATTCTGCGAAGTCCCGAACAAGCCTCATTTGAAATTTTCGTTAGATTCATTAAATATACATTCATGTACTTAAGCAAATAATATTACTTGTACTACTGTTTACTCCCTTCGAAATAATAACAATTAAATATCAATCATAAGGTCTTAAACCATTCATGTCCATGAGTTTACAACATTTTGCAACATCTAACAATTTCTTTATGACACAACCCTAGGCAGAGGAAAGACTCAGAGTGGGTTAGGAGATGCCTTTACCTAATCTACGGTGGACCGTATGCACTGATGAATACTCGCTTGGCTGATCCCTATCTGCAAAAAGGGGAAATAAGAGGGGTGTGAGTCTCATAGACTCAGTGATCATCGACCTCGTGAGCAGGCGAGGAGGGGAAACAAACATATAGATGGAATGTTTATAAATCTAAAAGTAAGCGTAGAAAACACACTCCATTAAACCGAGAGATTTTGTTTTTATACCTTGCAAGTCTTAAGAATAATAAATCACAAGTAAACATATATGAAAACGGTTATATTTAAGGTACTAAAAAAAATCTTTCAATTTTGATATTCAGTCAACAGTAAATCCAATGGCAAGTGTAGAATGAAGAGTCTCAAACATAAAAATGCGAAATAACTGATCACCAATAAATATGTAAATTTCACTTGCCATTTAATAGTAAATTTCAAGTGTTAATGCCATGCATTGTGTAATAAAAATCCACAAGTGAGCATCATCCTCGGGTAGGTTTAGTATAGCCCTTAGGCTTACTCTCTCAGACATCATCACCTACTCGTGGGAACTGCCCACGCCACCATATATAAATCGGGGCTTCAAGTCTCCCTTTACCTACTCGTGGGAACTACCTACGCCACCCAATATGAATCGGGGCTTCAGGTACCCCTTTACAATCAAATATTGATAATCAAAAATCACTACTTTGTGCACAAAGACCACACTTAACTTGGTGTGGTAACAGGTCCTACCTAGAGTATCTCAATCATGTTAAAATGAAAATCATTGCAATTTAATGCATTTGCAAAACATGACAGATCAAAAGCAATATAATCATAAATTGAATGTTATGTATAATTTATTTCAAAGCATGGCATATCCATCAAATCAGCATGCTAAGTGAAATCAATAAATTTTTTATCAAATCCCATGAATTAAATAATGACCATTGGCCCAAATATCACACAAGCTTGCACGATATGATTTTGAAGCGAAAAGCCAATCAAAGGTTTGTTTCCTCGTAATTAAAACCTTGTAGATATATTCTTATGTATAATATAAAAAAAAACAAATTTAAAATCTTTGATTGCAATCACAAACAACCAAGGGCTTTCTACTAATTCATGCTTTCCATAATTTCGTCAACCATCAAAGGTAATATATATAATATATTTACAGGGATATAGTTTTTGAAATTTAGCACCCACTCACCTCACTATAGCGGGACGCTACTTCGCTATTGGTTTGTGCGTGTATCTAGTTATTCTTTCTTCCTTTCCCGTTTCTTTCTTTCTCTTTCTTGCTCTTCTTTTTTTTTTCTCTTTATCTTCCTCTCCTTTCTCCCCTTATTGCCGGCCTTCCTCCTAGCTGGGGTTTCTCTTCTACTTCTTTTTCTTCTTTTTTGTTTCTTCTCTCTCCTCTTTCTTCTTCGGCACTACTGCTCCCCCTCTTTCTTCTTTCTTCCTTTTCTTCTCTATTTTTCTTCTCCTCTAGCATGCCGCTCCCCCTCTCTCTTTCTTCTTCTTTTTCTTCTTTCTTCTCTCTCCTCTTTCTCCTCCAGCACGTCGCTGCTTTCCCTCTCTCTTAAAATTCTGCTCTTTCTTTTTTTTATGCCCAACACCTTTCTTTTCTCCCTTTCTTTTTCCTTTTCCTTTCCTTTTTGTTCAAGTGGCCGGCCCCATCATCATCATTTCTTCTCCCTTTATTACTATTTTATTATTTTATTTTATTTTTTAACACAATTAGCACATGAGCAGCTACCCTTTCCACCTTTGTTCCAAATTTGCCATTTATTTCTTCTTCTTTATCTTCTTCATGGGCGAATTCCCAAGGCATGCTCATTTTCTTGATGTTAAACTTTCCTCATTTATTTATTCTTCTATTCTTTTAACCTTTACAGCATCTCTACTTTATGTTTTATTTATTCTTTCATGGTCCCATCCAAACCACATTCACCCCACTTTATTCTTCCAACATTTGAGCACCGTTGCACCGATCAAATTTCATACAAACTAGTTTTATTTTTATTCTTTATTTACCATGTGACCCACCGAACTTTCGTCCTTTATAATTTGGTCCTTTTAACCTTTATTAAATTTCAATTTTCTTCTATTTTTCTTTCTTTTCACGTATAAAATCAAAATATTGAAGTTACACTTCAACGCGGTATCACCATAATATTTAAATATTTACTTACCCACGCTAGCTCTATTTAATAAAAACAAGCGGGTCTCGCTTACGTCATTTATCTCCGAAATTCATTTATACTTTTTCTCCCCCACTTAAATTGACCATATAATCCTTCTTCATGACTAATTCCAACCTCCAATTAAATATTATTTTATTCTAAAATTTGTCACGTATCTCTTCTGGTCCCAAAACGTCTTATTATGTTCCGATTCACTTCCAGTTCATCTTTTAGCTTGCTAATTCATCCCCGATACGGATATTATTATTTAATTGTTAATTCTGCGCGTGCAGAATATTTTACTCTTGAGCATTCCTTTCGCTCTTTATCACTTTTTAACACATAAATTCGCATCAATTAATCCTTCGTCTTACCGGAACGGTTACATTAACTACTATACGGGAATACAAGGTGTTATTTTAGCTAATAAAAGTTCTATCTTGCTTCTAAAATCCTATTTCCAATCAAAACCAAACCTTAACCAATTAAAATATGAAATTAAAGCATATTTCACACAAACTTTCATCAAAAACATAATTTAATCAAAGTTCATTAGCATCAAGCTTTCCTAACTCTTTCATAATTTTCCAAAATTCATCTTCATTCAAAAGTACATGATCTCTCTTAAGCACATGATCTCTAATAAAATGATGTCTAATCTCAATGTGCTTAGTTCTAAAATGTTGAATAAGATTCTTAGAGATGTTGATGGCAAGTGTTGTCATAAAATATAGGAACATTTTGCATTGACAGACCAAAATCATTTAATTATTGCCTAATCCATAATATTTATGCACAACAACTACCTAGTGAAATGTATTTAGCTTCAACAGTTGAGAGAGCAATTGAATTTTGTTTCTTATGAGACCATGACACAAACATGTTTCCAAAAAATTGACAAGTACCACTTGCATTTTTCAAATCAATTTTGCTACCAACAAAATCAACATCGGAGTAGCCAAGAAGATCAAAAGATGACCCTTTTGGACACCATAGGCCTAAGATTAGTGTATTTAAGAGGTATCTAAAGATCTTGTTCACAGTAGTTAAATGTGATGCCTTAGGGTATGATTGGAATCTTGCAAAAAGGCATACACTTAATAATATATATGGTATACTAGCAGTTAAGTAAAAAAGTGAACCAATCACACCTCTATAGAGCTTTTGGTTTTCATCCTTTCTTTTTTCATCTTTATCAAGTCTTGTAGAAGGACTCATAGGTGTTCCAATTGACTTCATGCTCATCACCCCAAATTTCTTTAACAATTTGTTTGTATATTTTTCTTGGTTAATGAATATTCCATCCTTACATTGCCTGATCTATAAATCGAGGAAGAACTTCAACTCTCCCATCACACTCATCTTAAATTCACCTTGCATTTCCTTAGCAAAATACTCAAAAAAATTTTTATTAGTAGCACCAAATACTATGTCATCCACATAAATTTGAACAATAAGTAAATTATTTTTGTCTATTTTAATAAAAAATGTGGTATCTACACTTCCCCTAGAAAATCTTTTTTCTTTAAGAAATTTTGAAAGTTTTTCATACCAAGCTCTGGGAGCTTGCTTCAATCCATATAATGCTTTATGCAATTTATAAACATGGCCAACCTTTTCATAGTTTTCAAAACCAAGGGGTTGTTCAACATAAACTTCTTCTTGAATGAAACCATTTAAAAATTCACTTTTAACATCCATTTGAAACAATTTAAAATTCATATAACATGCATATGCAAGCATGGGTCTAATTGCTTCTAATCTAGTTACAGAAGCAAAGGTTTCATCATAATCAATTCTTTCTTCTTGATTGTAGCCTTAAGCAACTGACTTGCTTTGTTTCTTACCATATTTCCTAACTCATCCAATTTTTTTTTAAATACCCATTTGGTACCAACAATTGGATGGCTGATTGGATTTGGAACCAAGGTCCAAATCTTATTCCTTTCAAATTAGCCAACTTTTTCTTGCACGACAATTATCCAACTTACGTCTTTTTCAACTTTTTTAAAGTTTTTAGGTTCTACTTATGATATAAATGCTAAATATTCACCAGCTTCCCTTAGTCTTCTTCTGAGCTTGACATCTTTCATGGAATCACCAATTATTTGTTTTTAAGGATGATTTCTTATAAATCTCCAGCTTCTAAGAATATCGTTGTGCTAATTTTCTTCTCTTTACAAGTCCTCTAGTGGTGGTTCTTCTTCATTTCTCTTCTTTGAGTTGTCTCTTATCATCTTCTTTGTTTTCCAAGCTCATCTTTTCCATTTTCTTTTCAACATCATCTGCATCATCATCAAGAAGCACTACCTTTCTTTATGCCTCATTAGTTTCATCAAAAGCAACATGAATAGATTCATCTATAACAAGACTTCTTTTATTAAACACTCTATAAGCCTTAAAATTTAATGCATAGCCTAAGAAAATATCTTCATCACTCTTAGCATCAAACTTTCCCATCGTCTATTTTCCATTGTTTAAGACAAAACAATTGCACCCAAAACTCCTTAAATGTGAAATGTTTGGTTTTCTACCTTTATAAAGCTTATAAAGGATTTTTGAAATCCAAGGTCAAATGGAAACGCTATTCAAAATATGGATTACGTACTAGTGGTAGGTGAGTATTCAAATGTATTTGTCACGACCCGGTAGTCCTTTCGAGCCAGTGACAACCGTCGCGATGTCTTGATAGACATTCATTACCCAAAATGTCAACCGAAACCTCGCAAGGCTCTTGCATCAATTTTACGTCTCCCCTATAAGCAACAGTTACTAAAAATCATGTTTTAAGGGAATATAAACTATTTTTAAATAAAAAACAAACAAAAATAATTTTTACCACACAGGGGTATTTTGGTCATTTTACCCAAAATTTTCGAACCTTGGTAAAAATATGATATACGAGTAATAAACATCCATTTCATGTCTAAAAATAAGTTTCGTTGTCTAATTCATCAATTTAAAGTGAAATTATAGCTATTCAAATTAAACAAAAGTATTAAATAAAATATTCCATTTTCTTATAAAATAATATTTATAGAACTCTGCGTAAATAATTTTTGTAGCGTAAAAGCAAAATAAATTCATACATACAGTGACACAGATAATCAAAGTATGTAATTTAATTTACAATGACGTGTGGGCCCCCGAATAACCAAACGTAAGAAAGGCTGTGGACCTACAATTTCTGAGGAGGCGAGTCCAATAATAACCCTCGACATAATCAACTATTTATGGACTGTCCTGATCCTGGAATGAGTGGAAATGAGGGTGGTGAGTTTATACAAACTCAGTGAGTAAACAAACATCATCTAAAATATCTAAAGTCGAGTAAATTGAGACAACTTAAAATAGTTCATCGTACTATGATTCATAACGTTTCAAACACATTTCAACAAAATAAAATAATTTCATTTCACTCAAATAATCAACATGGCTTATGAATTTCTTAAGAATTTGGCTCGTGCCAAAACTCATTCTTGGGGATACCTTGGCTGGGGCATCCAACCGAGTTCGCCAAGGCTGTTAAAGAAGAGTTCATATACGCATAAAACACATTTTTACGTTTAAAAGCATAGTTGTTCCTTGGCATTAGCTGAGTTCACTCTCACGTGGTGGTTTAGTGTGTAGTGAACTCTAAAGCTTTTCCTCAGGAGATACCCTCTGCGCCTTTCGTACCGAGGTAAAATATAACCAGGTTTACTGTGCCCCTCTTTAATAGGCTGGTCCACGGAAACCCACCACTGTAGTGACTAATCAATATCCCACCAAATCAATAAAAGTTTCGACAGCATGACATGGCAATTATATTACTACCCAGCCTGTTAAGCCAAAACAAATAGTTCATACAATTTCAACATAATTTCCAATTTAGCCATTCATGCCAATATCACCATAAGCCATTCAATTCAAACCATAAATTTACAACACAATCAAACAGTCTCCAATTACTCAATTTCTAAAATCATCATTCAATTTCAAAATGATTTATAAAACTCATTTCATTTAATCACATTTTACTTATTTAACATAAGGATTTACCATTTAAACTCATTTTTCTATAAAATCACAAAAACGAATAAAAACTACTTTAGATATTTAAGACGATAATAAGGTTACTCACAATATCAGGAGTCGAAATACTCCTAGTCTCGGTCTTCAGGTACAATCTCCTTACCCTTATTGGAAGTTTCACCACCTAAACATAATGCACAACAAGCAATTTACTATATTTGTACTAAACAGTTATAAAACTAATTTAGGCTCTATATGAATGCATGAAATGGGATGCGACATGTTCAGATTATTATCTAATTATGGTGTTCTACGTAGCTTCAATTATGTATCGAAATAAAATGGTATTGGCCTAATTCGATCTATACACCTGTTAATTGGCCAATACATCCAATTCAACTCCAATTAACTTGATTCCACTTCCAACACTCCAAGTCATCAATTACAAGTTAAATAATATGTAATATCACAAAAATCCAACATCAACATCAATATCTTCCTTGTAAAATTCAGCCATTGAAGGTTTAGTGTAGAACATGTAATTTTCATGCTTGATTTTTACACCTTACATCATAAAACAACTAAAAACACCTAAATAGCATGAAATTCATCAAAGTCCATTATCTAATTTCTCTCTTGAAAATTTCAGCCAAGGAGTGTGGGTGAAGGGCATGAAATTTCTTACTTGTTTTTCATGATAAACATCACCAAACAACTAAAAACATTAAGATACCTTGAAATCTAACCAAATAAATCATCGAATCTTCTCTCC
>NC_030852.1:11632011-11709498 GCF_000208745.1 Theobroma cacao
TTTTTAGCAAGTTTTGAGATTTTTGACGAAAAATTACGAAAATGCCCCTATGAGCCAGAAAATAATATTTTATTGTTCTTATTTGAAAATGACTTATGATTTTTTTAAATGCGAGATTTCATAATTGTTGCTCATCGGGGAGATGCGAAAGTTGATGCTAAGCCTTACGGGGTTTCGATAGGCATTCGAGGTGAAGAATGTCTGTCGAGGCCTCGTGGCGGTTGTCACGGACTCGATGGGGAGTTTCGGGTCATGACAAAGTGTCTATCCCAACTCCCAATAAAGTTAATGACATAAGCCTGTAGCATATCCTCCAAAGTTTGAATGGTTCTTTCAGATTGACCATCTGTCTGTGGATGCAAAGTAGTGTTAAATCTCAAATTAGTTCTGAGAGCCTCATAGAATTTCGGTCAGAATCGAGAAGTAAACCGGGGGTCTTGATCTGACATAATAGAAATTGGAAGTCCATGTAATCTCACAACCTCATCTATATAAAGCTTAGCCAGTTTCTCAATGGAATACGTGCTACGGATAGCCAGTTTCTCACAATCACCCAAATAGCATCCTTCCCACTTTGCGTCCACGGTAAACTCAAATAGCCAAGGTTGTGATTTGAACCATGCATGATGTGGCATAGTAGCGGATAAGCTTTGATAAGTTTGATTTGAACATAATGTGATATTTCAGGGACTAGAATGCGCCACGAGGAATAACTTTAAATGGTTTCAAGGATAAGTTTAATGATATGAGTGTGATTTGTGGAGACAACTTAAGGATGACCGATATACCCTTAATCTGGGAGATGATTGTTACATTATTTGGTTGCATCAATAGTGCATTATATATATATATATATATATATATATATATTTGTTAGTTATATATATGTTGATTTATCTACACCCCTCACTAAGTATTAGATGACTCACTCATGTTTGTACCATGTACAGATAAATAGGCCACAAGACTACGTGGCAAACGTCGTCCAATGACAAACCAATTTTAGCATCTGGTAGATTCTCACCCGATGTGTACACTCCGTTGAGTTTGTTATGAGCCTCCACTCCGTATGTGGTTTAGTTGTGTATGTGTGTTTGATTTTGAGTTCTAAGGCTTGCTCGAGTCTCACAGGCTTCGCCTGCCAAGCTTGTACACTGATCATGGACCCCTAAGTTTAGCTCGTGACAACCTCAATTGAATGATGTCATCAGTAACTCCATTGTGTTCAAAGGTGTCACATATCTCCAAGAAATTTGAAATGTGAGCGTTCAAATCATCATTTGGCAGACCTCCAAATTGACTAGATGTTTGGATCATTTGAATGATGGCTGACTTAATATCAAAATTGTTTGCTTGAATTGCTTACCTCCGAATACTTGAGTGGAGTCCTTGAACCAAAGGAACCATATAGTCTCTCAAAGATCAATTGTGTGTCGTTACATGCTCTTGCACTTGTTGTTCTCTTGGATTTTCAACCATTGTTACAAATTGATCGAAGTCTTAGAAGTTTTGTCTAAGTAATCTCCAAAAAGTCTTCTCAATTTCTAGATCACACGATACAAGTTTCAAACTCCTCACTTTTCTAATACAATGACTTTACGTATCTAAAAAATAAAAAGATATAAAACTCGAATTAAAACTAGCTTAAATTGGCATTAATATTAGCAAAAGACTAAGAAAAATAACTTCCTTGGCAACGATGTCAAAAACTTATTGCTTGCTAGATTACCAATATATTTGCTTTAGAGATTTTCACAATTAAGCAAGGAATTCATACAAGTGCACATGGTCATCAACAAGTAATATAGTGATAAGAAGGGTTGTCGATCGCATAGGGAGTTAATTCAAAATCTATGTTAAGTACTAAAATTGGAACAAGCTAATTTTACCCAAGTATCCAAAATTCTCAAAATGATTAAAACTAAATCTAAGTGACTAATCTAAACTAGAATTTCAAATCAAAATTCATGCAAAAGTAGTGGTGTAAAAGCTTAGGATTATGGGTTCAATTAGTATTTCATTTGGATGCATGATTGGCTAATTACTTACTTCAATAGAAAATTGATGCTAGTCTATAATCCTTAAGCATGTACGATTCTCTGTCGAGTTATCGTACAATAGCCTAACTTAATTAAATCTCTATGTGTATAAGTAATTTAACTAAGCCAAGTTCCTAAGGTAAAGGTTCTAACAATTGACTATATATGGCAAATAGGTTTATACCTACCCTACTTGTAAAGCACCCACTCAATTCTCAAGTGTAATGAACATATATTACCCAAATTAAGGTCATTTTAGACTAACTTTCTCAAGCATTATCTAAAAACCCAAACTTATTTCATTGGTGATCAAGCAATAAAATGGAAAATAAATTCAAATTTGTATAAACATCAATGATTCCATAAAAAATATGTAATAGCCAAGCATAATATCCAAACTACATACTAATATCCACCATAACCCTAGAAATAGGAATCTAGCTCAATATCTCAGAAAAATAAAGCATTTTTACAAAGAAAGATAAATGGAGAAAATCAAATCCAGTGAGAGAAAGTATTCAGTGTAGCTTTTTAAAGCTCAATTTTCACAAATTTCCTTACTTTTTCTTCTATTTTTCAAAGCTTCTTTTCCCAAAATGAGGTTTACTCTAGCTCCCTTTTAAAGAGTAAAAAGCCCTTTTTTATACCCCCAATAATAGCTTCTTGATGTAAAAAATCAAAATATGCTAAACTAATGATGTACATGTCAACCCCGCAATGTTGACCCCTTTGGTTAGTGCTAGGGTATGGGTTGAAAAATCGTTAAGAATTAAAGAATATGGTACCTTGGAAAGCAAGTATATAATCATGCTTAATTTCATTTAATTTATTTGTAATGAAAGTACATTTTAATAATAAGACAAAGAGTTTGTTTTAAATAAGCATTCATAATCTAGTTATTAAGGTACCATGATTCTATTGAGATATTAAAATACATTTGTATGAAGAGTCATACATAGGAGACATGTATTTTAATTGAATCTAAAAAATTGTTCACAACTATATAATAAAGCTAGTCACTTTATTGTGTTACAACTGTATTGTCCAGATTACTTCCAATGAAAGGAATGTGATTCATTTCAAGGGAATGATGAGTCTCAAATTATCGAAATGGTTGACTTTGAGTAATGACACTATAACATGAACTGGAATAATGTGAGAATCATATTTAAGTTTAACCATTACTTAAATCTTGATCTCACACTTATGCATTTGCTTATAGTGGAATGAAAATCTTGATGGATAGTAGACTCGTGTTTAATCTCCTTATATTCTTTGATATACCATGAGCACAATCATCATAAAGCGTTGAACTAGAGTTCGTATATTGGGATTATAATCGAGATGAACATCTGGGAACATATATTCAAATAGTGGAGTTCATAGCATTAACATCATTTCTAGTGATTTTAGGAAGATTGATGATTAATCTGGGTCTAGTGGATTGATAAATTAGCAACTCATCACATCTAGATACACAAAAGATTAATTGGATGAAATTTGAGTCTAAGGGACAAAATTGACATAAAAGGTAAAACAGTAATTTCACCTTTTGTGATTGAATGGTTATGAGGGTTCACAATATAAGGTTTACAATTAGACAACCAATAATTAATATCAAATATTGAATCATTTCTTGCAATTATAGTTAATCCAAGAGTGCAACTAGAAATCTATGGTGGAGTGATTTCATGGTTAATAAGCTTCAATTATCTTAATGACATTAAGAATAATTCTGAGTTTATTGGAGCTTGGAATATCTATGTCCAAATAGATTCCCCACTTAGCTTAGTAGAATTCAACTTCTTTAAGTTGGAATGCATGTTTTATTTGCTTAATTAAATTGTGTACAAAAATGGCAGCTTTAACATGTTTTGTCGTAATTTAGACAAGAAAAAATGTTTGTCTTAATTTAGAAAAGAAAACATATTTTGTCTTAATTTAGACAAGAAAACATGTTTGTCTTAATTTAAGACAAGAAAAATATGTTTTGTCTTAATCTAGATAAGAAAACATGTTTGCCTTAATTTAGACAAGATAACATGTTTTCTCTTAATTAAAGACAAGAGTTGTCTTAAATTGGGATAATGCTAGGAGGATTCTTGCAAAATGACTCTAGACATCCATGTTGATAAAATGAGCTTCATGTTTGACTAGCACTATTTTATTTATTATTAATTCTTTTTAAATAAAGATGGATAATAATAAAATAAGAGTTATTATTCAACAAGGACTTTTATTTTATCAAGAACTCTAAATGATAATTAAATAATCAAATAATTTATTCTTTAATTTTAATTTTGATAATTATGGAGCATGTTTGATGCTTCCATAACTCTAAATGGATGGTTAAGATTGAATCAAAGGTATTTGATTGTGATTTAACCTTTGAGGCAAGAGTTTTAATAAAAAGAGAATAGATTGGAAGAAAAGAAATGAACGTATCTTTCTTAAAAAAGTTTCAACCATCACTTTTCTCCTTCTCCTAAATTTGTCGTACCTCTCTTCCTCTTTCCCATTCTTTACTGAATTTTTTGAAAGAAAAATAGCCATTAAATTTTAGAAGAAAAGAGAGACAAAATCGGTTGCTATCTTGTAATATAGCATTCCACACTTTGTCCACTCAAGGTTCAAGTTGAAAGCACTTTTAAAGAAGAAGTGATAAACTTGTTTGGTCAAGAAATCAATCATTGGTGTGGTGGTATACGAAAATAAGAATATCAAAATAAAAGGTACGTTTTATCTTACTTCAATAAATTCTTAATTTTAGGATGTGATTATGTTACTTGCAATATGAATGATGTGTTGTTCCACTCGTTTAATTAAATTGCTTGCTTCCTTTATAAAAGGAAAATTTTTGAAATTCATGCTTTACACAAATACATGAATATACTTCGATCCAACTCCATCAATTGGTATCAAAGTGAGGATTATTGCAAGTTTTGTTACCTATATCTATTATACATGGTTGGCACCTTTGTATGTATTTAACTATCTTGATGTGATTAATATATGGTTGTATGTTATGATGCATAATTCAATGTTTTTGCCATATTAATTGTCCTAGAAAATTTTACATGTAACGTTTTTCTTTTAGCTATGTAACAAAAAAGGTGGCCTATCATCGCCATATTTTTTTCTTGATTTTTTTTATTTTCCTTAGAATTATGTAAATAGGAAAAGCCATGTAATTTTCATATTACTTGATGCATTTGGTGCATCCATGGAGAAAAAAGATGAAATCCAAAAGAAAAAAGGTAATTAGGTAATATTTGGTCTTTTTATTTTTTTTATGGATATTTATGTTTTTTCTAGGAAAAAAGAGTTTTTCTTGTATCAATTTTTTTGAAGAAAAAGAGCTTTTCATACATTAAAATTATGTTTTTATAAAAAATATTTTTCTGCTATTAAAGTATTTTTTATTCAAAAAAAGAAATAAAAAAATAAGGGGCTCTACTATGTGTTGTGTGGACAGCACATAGCGCTAGTTGTGTGTTGCTGAGCAGCACATAAAGGCATTTTTTATTTTAAATTAATAATTTTTTTAGAATTAATATTTTATTTTTCTTTAAAATATTAATTTTTAAAAATTAAATCTTTAGTCTTGGATTGAAAAATAATTTTCATATTGGTATTAATTAATGAGATTAATTAATTACGTAAAATTCAAATTATTTTCAAGTTGGATTGAAAATTAAAGAAAAATTATTTTTTTATTTTGTTAGCCATTAATCAAAAGAGTACTTAGTGGATATGATCCATGCAGTGGAAGCAAGCAAGATTGAATAGAATTACAAGTTGTAACTTTTTTATCTTTCTAGGATGGACATTAATGTGGCTTATTATTATATATATTTATATGTATCTATATGAATAATATAAGATATTGTTTGTATGCTTGAAAACATGTCATCTAGAATTAAGGTGCCAAACTCTCTTAAGGAATGCCATGCATACATTATGTATTTTAGTTTAGAAAGAGTTTTATGTTATGAGATACATAATGAATATAGAAAAATAAATCACATCTAGACAAGATAGTAATATGGACTTAGTTATATACTAAAAGCGATTGGAAACATAACCAAGCCCGTAATTTGACTTAAGATGTTCTAAATATGCATCTAGAAAATCCGACAAAAAGTCAATCAAAACCCTAAATATAAAAATATGAAGTGGGAGAGGATGCTAGTAATCGTGGAGTTCACGATCCCTATTGTTAGTCCATTGGCATGTGAAACATGTCACTCCCTACAAGCGAACATGAATCTAGATCATGATGGACTGGGTCTCTAAAAGGATAAATCCTTTTAAGTAGATTATGAAGTGAGACCTCCCATAAAGGCTCATTGAGTAAAAAGCTTAAAATAATGAAACAATGGTTGTTACACTCAACATGAATTTACTATTAACCTACTTATAGTAGCTCTATTAGTAAACATCGTGAACCAAATGAAGGTGCTCCTTAACCATGTTAAGTATGAAGATATTGGATAACATAGTTAAGTGGGAGGGTCCCAGTTTGCCTGGTAATAAATTTTCACGACTCACAGTCAGTTAATTTAATACAAAAAGGTAAAAAGTCGTCAAACTAATAATAAAATTTATAGGGTTTTGTATATTATCATCATGCATACATGCATCATGAAATGTTTAAAGTCCATGAATATAGCATCAAAATTTCAAATGTACTTTCAAAAACATATTTGCATCACAAATATGAATCCACTTTCAATTTTACTGAACAAATGCACTCTGAATGGTGAAAAGTACACTAAATGGAAAAGAAACCTTAATACCGTACTTAATTATGACAAGATCATGTAGGTTCTTTTTTACCATGAGCCTGAAACACTAACTCCCCAATCAACTCCACAAGATATTGAATATCATAAAAAGTGGCATGATGCAAATGAGTTGGCTAAATGCTATATACTAGCCTCTATGAACAGTATATTGCAAAAGCAACACGAAGGCATGGGTAATGTTGCTTACATAATGTTGCACTTACATGAGATGTTTGGAACAAAAACAAGGTCTGCTAAGGTGAAAGCAATCAATGCTTTAAAAGACCTTAAGCAAAAACTTGTAGAGCCAGTTAGAGATTACATGCTGAAAGTGATCACTTATCTCAATGAGGCAAAACTACACGAGGCTGAGATAAATGCGAAAACACAAATATCAATGATCGTTCATAGATTGAATTCGTCATTTTCATAATCCAAATTGGATTATGAACTGAACATTAGGGATTACACCCTAAGTGGGCTAATGAATGATCTCCAAAATGTGGAAGAGGTTCTTGATTTGAAAAAGAAGCTTAAAGCACATGCAGTTTCCACTTCCAAGCCTAAAGCCAAAGGTAAAAAAAAGATAACTAGAAATAAAAAGACTACTCAAGGCTTAGTGGGAGCAAAGAAAAAGCCCATGAAGAAAAAGACTACTTCAAAAAACAACACCAAAAGAAATTTCATTATGGTGTGAAAGGACATTGAAAGCAAAACAGCAAGGTTTACCTTGAAGAAATCTAAAAGAGGAAACAAGGTATAGGTTTTCTAAATTTGTTAAAAGCTTGTTTAGTGGTTGATTCTACGGGTACTTGGATAATAGATTCTGGAGCCACTAACCATGTTTGTAATTCTTTACAAGGGTTTTCAACAAAGGAGAAAACTGAGTAAAAGGTAGTTTCGGATGAGGATGGCAAATGGCACATTTGTTTCAGCTTTAGTAGTGGGAGCCATTATTATTCAATTTCCTTATGGTTGTAGCCTAGTTTTAGAAAACGTTTATTACATTCCAAAGACTTATAGAAATTTGATTTCTGTCTTTTGTTTAATAAAATTTGGATATTCAGTTTTTTTTAGTGAGACACCCATAATTTATTCAAATAAGGATTTTATTTGCTCTGAAATTGTAAGATATGTTGGTCTCAAGTAAATGTGCTAGAGGGGGGGTGAATAGCATTTTGTGGCTCTTACTAAGATTGACTTCTAATCGGGGACAAATGCAAGATAAAAGAAAGATTTAAAGATGAATGAAAAACTAAAAACTGAGCAAACAGTCACACCAAAATTTAGAGTGGTTCGGTCCAAGACCTATATCCACTACCTTGATTGTTCAACTAAGGATTTTCCAATCAATCCACTAAGAACGGTGAAATTCACAAGCTTTCACCAAGCTTTTACAATGGCTTTTATCAGGCTTAGCCAAAACCTTTCACAATAGTTTTTACCGAGATCAACTAAAACCCAACACCTAACTTTTCAAGGCTAAGTTAGAGCCTATGCTCAATCAAGCAATCCTAGCTTGAATCAATCCCTTAGAGTGACTCGCTCACTCTAAGAATACAAGGAGAAACGTGATAAGAGTGTACCTATTATCACAAGGTTGATTTAAGTGGTACAAAGTGAAGTGCATATCACAATTACAAAGATAGGAGTTGAGTGCAGTAAATGAGCAGAGAATATTTTCTAGTTTTTGAGATCTTTTTGTTATTGGAAGCCTTAATTACATTTCTAGCCATTGAAAGCCTCTTAAATACTTGGCAAATTAGCTCTAACAGGTGTTAGGCAGTTTTTGACAGTTGGAAACAATTTTGTTGCAGTTCTGACCGTTAATCTGTCTTTTAGTGCACAATTTAAATTTTCTAGCAGAATGCTCTTAGTCGACTAACATATGTCTTAGTCAACTAAGTTGTCTCTGTTTTCTGTTTTCAGTTTCTTGCAGTGAGCACTTAGTTGACTAACTTCCTTCTTAGTCAATTAAGTTGTTTTTGTCTTGAAGTTCAGATTTTTGGCAGTAGTTTCTTAGTCGACTAACTCATTTCTTGGTCAACTAAGTCTTTTCTGTTGCTCAATACTCTTGAGCTTGTCAACTTTTGATTTGAATTTTAGTTGACTAACCTTTTATTATTCAACTAAGAAGCTTCTGTTTTGTTGATTAATTAGGGCTTCTTATACATATAATTTTTTATATGTCCCTTGGAATAATTTATTTATCATTGGCATACAATTCTTGTCTTGCACACTCAAATAGAAATATTAAACACAAATGAATGGGAATGTTTTATTATCATAAAAAACTAATGGAACCAACAATCTCTCTCTTTTTTATGATGACAAAACATGCCTTGATTAACAGTACAGTGTCCATTTAATCTTTTTAGTTCTGCACAAAACATAAGGATTTCTCCCCCTAAGTGAGTGCTCCCCGTTAGTTTGTGCTTATTTTACTTATTCATTTTAGCAAATTTTTATTCATTTCATACAAATAATGACATTGTATATTCAGAATATATTTATGCAGACAGTAGGTGACTATTGACAGATTTTCATCAATATTTCAGCAGTGTTAATTAACAGTGTATTGTTACCAGATTTTATTTATGCCATTAATTATTCAATAGATACAGTATAATTAGCATTCATATACATCCTCAACCGTTTTCCATTCACATTATCATATTAAAGATCAATCATCAGCATGACAGCCTAATATCAACACCAAAGCAGTAGCAGAAACTCAATGGCAGAAACTTTAATAACAGATTTAAATATTCAACCATCAACTTGTCAACATCCAAAAACATAACCAACAATGTTTATCAGCATTCAAAAACATCTATCAGCAAAGTCAAATTTAATTATTCAACTGTCAAAGCAAAAATAGTAGGAAAATAAAAAAATAGCAGTCAATATTCCTAAATTGCCCCTAGTTCTTCCCTAGACTTTCTACCATAATTCTCCCCCTTTTTGTCATCATCAAATCCTAATGACGCTCAATCATCTTTTGAAGAAGGTGAAGGGGTAGACTCATCAGTGCAATAGAAAACATTAAAGGGTTTAAGAGATGGTTCTAGAGGTGATTTCTGTGGTGAGGGTTCAGGGGATGATTTTTCAGGAATTTTAAGGGGGTCTTGAGGAGAAGAGATGGTTGGTGGTCTAGCTTTTTCAGCTATTCTGGATGATTTTCGTCTCTTAAGAAATTTGGTCTTGGTTGCCATTGTCTTCATGCCTTTAGACTTGGCTTGTGGAGCAGTAGCAACTTTTCTTTTCCTTTCCTAGATTGTTCCTCTGTAGCTGAAGCTGGTTCAAGGGATTCTCTTAGAATTACTAACTTTTGTGCTTTCCCTTTAGCTGTTTCCTTTTCAACTTGTTCTTCTCTAACCATTTGGTGGAAGACATCTATTATTGAGACTTCCTCTGAATTGGGAGGAGAAGGTTGTTCTTGTTGAGGTTCATGATGGGATGGAGGAAATTCACCAAGTGATCCAAGCACCTCGGTACCTTGTTCTGATTTAGCTTCCTTTTGTGGCTCAAGTGAGAGGGATTTCCTTGGTTGATCTACTTCAGGTTCATGACCCTCGACTTGGAAAGCAAGACCTATAGCATCCTGACCTGTTGGTGCAGGACTCGGAGTAGCAGAGGTGTCGGCAGCTGCAGGTTCAGAAGGTATTTTTCCTTTTTCCTTTAATACATTTTTGAGCTCTGTCAATTTCTCTTCAATTTTCTGCATCCTTACTCCTTCGTCAGTCAGCTTTCCATCAATCCTCATGAGCAGGTTGAAAAGTATTTCATTAGAGAACTGTGAGGGAGTTGTTTCTGGTTGAACAGGGAGAGAAGACTCTTTTCTAGAAGTGGCCTTGGGGGTTTTAACATATTTCTCTCATTCAAGCTTATACCCCATTTTAGGTAGACTCCCAAGATATATAGCCTGGTCCTTGCTTTTTACTAAACCTAGTTGATACCTTGAGCTCCATATTCCCTTTTTCTATACCAAAAAAGTGATAATGTTCCCATACGGTAGATTTATCTTATCAACTCTATAGGCTCCCCTCATTCTCTCTATCATGAACTGGCCTAAATTGAATGGAGCACCATTGAAAGCATGCTCCATCAGCCATAAGTCCTAAAGACTAACATAGCTAAAACTGCCACTCTTGCCATGAATGTTTGCAGCAATAAAGTAATGCAAAATTCTAACTTGGGGGCTTGTAATGAGACTGGCATTACTTTTATATGAGTATTGTTCTTTCCTTCCTGTTATAATTTCCCATAGAGATGATGGGTCATAGTTCTCAAGCATTTCAAAATCTCCCTCTTCATATTCAATTTTGAGTAGACTTCCTAAGTCTGCTGCTGTTACAACAAATTCTTTCCCATTCGTAAAGACATTTAAACCTTCATTATTGAAGTCCTTTGAATCCTCTAGTTTCATCTTCATCTAAAGCTATGCTAGCATAAAATTCTTTAACTAGACTAGGACTGTAGGATCAGTTTTTGAAAGTACTAAATTTTTTCAGGTTCATCTCTTCAAAATAATCTAACAGAACAACTTGAAATTCAGGAGACTCTTTAAAACTACTCCAATCAATAGATTTACCACAAGTAATTGGGGCATTTTCGATCTTTTTAAACCTATTTTCATGAAATTTATTTCTAAATTTTGAGGATGAAGTTTTACCTTTCTTGAAGGATTTTTCTTTCTCTTTCTTTTTGTTGGCTTTATATTCCTTCTCTGTCTGTGATTTTCCAGTTTTTTCATTCTTAGCAGTGGACACTATCTTTTTCTTCTTCTTCTTCTTCTTCTTCTGTTCTTTTGCTTACAGACTTTCTTCCAATGGGCCTTTACCCTTTTTCTTCTCCAAAACCTCTTTGGACTGTGATGATTTCGCCATTTGGTTTTAGAAATTTCTAACTCGGGGTTTCGAGAGTTTGAGAGGGAATGGTTTTAGCTTTAGGTGGGTTAGTTTCAAAAGAGAGAAAATATAGAAAAGATAAGTTAATGGCAGTTTATTTTTCTCAAAAAACTGTCAGCCCCCCCTTAAATGTTGTATGTTTTTCTTCTGTTCAAAATTTGAAAAATTCTCTCTAAACTTAGTTTTTGCTAGGGTGATTTTTCTTCTCTATTTTATTACCTAGTAAATAGTTTCTTTTCATTATTTTATTCCTCCTTCTTTTGACTAACTGAGTCTTATTATTTAAAGAGACAGAATGCTCTTAGTTGATTAAGTGCGCTCTTAGTCAACTAAGTGCCTACTGTCATTTGTCAAAATTTCAGAATTTTTTCTTAAAGCTCCCGCACACTAACCATTCCTAAATTTCTCCTAATCTCACAAAATCTTTCCTCATTCAAAGGCTTTGTGAATATGTCAGCTAACTGTTGAAGAGTATTAACAAACTCAATCTTAATATCACCTTTCACTACATGATCTCTAACAAAGTGATGCCTAATCTCGATATGCTTAGTCCTAGAATGTTGAACAGGATTTTTGAAATATTGATTGCACTTGTATTATCACAATATATTAGAATGTTATGCATTGATATTCCATAGTCTTTTAGTTGTTGTTTAATCCATAAGATTTGAGCACAGCAGCTACCTAGAGATACATATTCGGCTTCAACTACAGAGAGAGCAACTGAATTTTACTTTTTGCTTGACCATGACACAAGAATACTACCTAGAAACTAGCAAGTTTCACTAGTGCTTTTTCTATCCGTTTTGCTGCCAGCAAAATCTGCATTTGAATATCCAACTAGATTAAAGGATGATTCCCTAGGATACCATATGCCTAAAGTTTGTGTGTCTAAGAGGTATCTAAAAATTCTTTTAACAACAGTCAGGTGTGATTTCTTGGGTTGAGATTGAAAACAAGCACATAGACATACACTGAATTGGATATCAGGCCTGCTGGCTGTTAAATAGAGTAGTGATTCGATCATACCTCTATAGAGCCTTTGATCAACATCCTTTTCTTTTTCATCTACATCAAGTCTGGTGGATGGACTCATTGGTGTGCAAATTGATTTCAGCTTCAGCATATCAAATCTTTTGAGCATGTCTTGAATGTATTTTTCTTGGCTGATGAAAATTCCTTCCTCACTTTGTTTGATTTGGAGCCCAAGAAAGAATTTCAGCTTTCCCATCATGTTCATCTCAAACTCACCATGCATTTCTTCAGCAAAATTCTTGCATAAAGCCTCATTAGTTACACCAAAAACAATATCATCCTCATAGATTTGAACAACAATTAAATAATTTAAGTATCTTTTAATAAACAAAGTTGTATCAATACTCCCTCTAACATAAACTTTTTCAACTAGGAATTTTGAAAGCCTTTCATACCAAGCTCTAGGAGCTTGTTTCAATCTATACAAGGCTTTATGAAATTTGAAAACATGATCTGGTTTTTCAAAATCTTCAAATCCTAGTGGTTGTTCAACATATACTTCTTCTTGAATGGAACCATTTAAAAATGCACTTTTTACATCCATTTGGAATAATTTAAAATTCATAAAGCATACAAAAGCAAGCAACAACCTTATGGCTTCTATTCTAGCAACTGGTGCAAAGGTTTCATCATAGTCAATTCCTTCCTCTTCATTATATCTTTGAGCCACTAACCTAGCTTTGTTCCTAATAACATTTTCTTGCTCATCTACCTTATTTCTAAACACCCATTTTGTCCCAACAATAGGGTGATTTAAAGGCCTAAAGACTAATGACCACACATGGTTTCTTTTGAATTGATCAAGTTCTTCTTGCATGGCCATTATCCAACTTTCTTCTTTTTCTGCCTCCTCAAAGCTTTTAGGTTCAATTTGTGAAATGAAAGTTGTGAACTCACATGTTTCTCTAGTTCCTCTCCTAGTCTTGACTCCTTGAGATATATCACTTATGATTTGCTCTTGTGGATGGTCTTTTACATATCTCTAGCTTCTTGGTAGGTCATTATGATGATTTTCAGTTCTTTGCAATGTTTTTAAAGGTGGAGGTTTTGTTTCTCTTCCTTGGGTATTTTCTTCACTATTTTTCTTATCATCTAAACTCATCTCTTCCATTTATCTTTCAAGGACATCCATGCCATTTTCATCATCAGAAATTTCCTTATGCAAGGTATTAGATTCATCAAAAACTACATGGATGGATTCTTCAACTGTTAAAGATCTTTTGTTGAGGACTCTATAGACTTTTGAGTTTAATGCATATCCTAGAAATATAGCTTCATCACTATTTGCATCAAACTTTCCTATAGGCTATTTTCCATTAATCAACACAAAGCATTTGAAGCCAAAGCTCCTAAGGTGAGAGATATTTGGTTTTCTACCTTTGTACAGCTCATATGGAGTATTTGATATCATGGCTCTTATAGACACTCTATTAAGAATATAAGTTGTTGTGTTAACCGCTTCTGCCTAAAAATATTTTGGTAAATTATTTTCACACAGCATAGTTCTAGCCATTTCTTTCAAGGTTCGATTTTTCCTTTCTACAACTCCATTTTGCTAGGGTGTTCTAGGTGCAGAAAAATTATGATTCAACCCCTTTTCATTACAAAAATTCTCAAATTCATCTCCTTCAAACTCACCTCCATGATCACTCCTAATAGTAACTATAGCTAGTTTTTTTTTCCATGATACCTACCAAGAGTGAATGCAAGTGGACACCTTAGTCTCAGTCCCAACTATCTACAAATCTAAAAACATGCAATTTAAAAGAGTGAGTATAAACTCAGTGAGTGAACATAAGAAGGGAACAAGCAATGACAATGAATGTTTTAGAAAACATGATGCACTTACGATAAACCATGCAATTTAGTCTAAATTTTTTGTTAAAACCCCTCATTTCAAACTTTGAATGTCTAATCCCTTGATGTTAGAAAACCCATGATGAACCATAAAGTTGAATAGAATGAAAATTTCAGCAATGACCAAGCAAGACAAACAAACAGAGGGTTTTCTAGCTGCAGGGAAAAGGCATTCTTAGTTTGGGAGCAATTAACAATGCCAACATACAACACAATCACAATTATTTTCATAAACTTTCTATAACATATATATATACATACATCATCATGCATACCATCCCGCCACACTCAGCTCATGTGCACTCCCTACACGCACAATGCAATATCATCATCATCAGCTCATGTGCTCTCCCACACCGCACATAGTTGGGTCATCATCAGCTCATGTGCACTCCTACACCACACATA
The DNA here is from genome assembly GCF_000208745.1 of Theobroma cacao. Taxonomy (NCBI): domain Eukaryota; kingdom Viridiplantae; phylum Streptophyta; class Magnoliopsida; order Malvales; family Malvaceae; genus Theobroma; species Theobroma cacao. Next base: position 11,647,048 of record NC_030852.1, read on the forward strand.
GCTGGGTCCTCATTATCACACAAAAGGAGCATCCAAAGCATAATATACATATCAATATAGTGTGAGAACGCATGAACTATTCATATTGCACATTTCACAAGATAAAAACATTTCATCAAGGGTTTGTTCCCCAAGTATATTTTTAAAGCAAAAACAAATGAAACTTTCAAATGATTTATTTAAACATGTAGGCACTTCCCAAAACATTTTAAAATGCAAGTTCACTCACCGGTATTTGTTAAATCTTTCCCCAACTCCAACTTCCTCTAATGGTCCAAATGGGGCGGTGGGGCTTCGTTGGAACCTATCATCATATTAGCATCACAATTAACTCAATTCACATAACTATAAATTCTAAAAATTATCTCTTAACTAGCTTTCAATCGCCATTAAGTTGCTATCTATTTTCACTATCCTAATCACTCTAAAATGAATAAACAACCTCAACTACAAAACACTCATAAGTCTAATCACTAGCCATTCTCAACACTTAAAAATCAACTCTACTTCACTACTCACGTTGGTAGCTTTATAATTGAATCCCTTTCTAAGAGTTTTAAAGTTATTGTAGAAGCTCTCTCTTTCTTTCTCTAAAACACCTAGCAAGTGAGAGAAAGTATAGAAGTAAGACTTTTGAGGGTTTTTTTAAGGTGAAAAAGTAAAATAGTATGAAAACCCTAAGACAAGGTGTGTAAAAGCATGAAATTTGAGGTTAACTTGAGAGGGTGATGGAAGCTTTGAGAGAAACTTTCATGGAGGATGAAAGAAACGTGAGTTGGGATGAGAAGAAGAAGAAGCTACTGGAGAAATGAAGAAGCTACTAGAAAAATGATATTTATAGCTAAAGCTTATCCAAACTCTACTTAAATTACGAAAATACCCTTAACAAGTTGGCTTGTTCTCCTCCAATCCTTTGTGCAATCCTTTTACTCTTTTGACACTGGGACAAAGTCCGTAATAGTCTAGAATTACTTGAGTTCACGAAAACTTAAAATTTCGACTCGAGATGAAAAAATGACCATTTTGCCCCTACCTTGGAAATCATCATTATTTTTATTTCCTTCGTCATTTTATCCTTATTTTCATCATTCATTTATGCCTTAGGCCTACTTAGGCCTTAATATTGTTTGAAAGCATACTTCTAGGGGTTCACTAAAGAAATGATAAAATTACCCTTAGTTCGTGATATCGCGTCTACTTCTAGCTATGAGTCTATAAAGATCAAGGTCTCACATTCTCCCCCACAAAAAGAAATTCGGTCCTCGAATTTAAATCGAACTATAAGGTAGCATACCTTTATGTATTAAAGAGGTGCGAATACTTTGTTCGCTTCTCCTCCTCAACTTCCCACGTTACCTCCTCGCTAGTGTGGTTTCGCCATAACACTTTCACTAATGCTACTTCCTTTGAACGGAGCTTTTTGACTTGCTTATCAAGGATAGCCACTAGTTGCTCCTCATAGGTTAAATCATCTTGCAACTGGATGGTTTCATACCGTATTACATGAGATGGATCTAGTTTATACTTCCTAAGCATTGACACATGGAATAAGGGGTGAATATTTGAGAAGTCTAGTGGTAGTGCCAAACGATAAGCCACTGCTCCAACCCTTTCTAAGATCTCAAAGGGTCTTGTATACTAAGGACTTAATTTTCCTTTCTTGTTGAACCTCATTACCCCTTTTATTGGTGAGACTTTCAAAAACACGCGATCTCCCACTTGAAACTCCAAGTCTCTCTGTCTGTTATCAGTATATGATTTCTATCTATTTTCTACTGATAACATCCTCTGTCGAATCATGCGTATTTTCTCGGTGGCATCGTGTACCAATTCTGGCCCCAAGAGTTTCCTTTCTCCCACCTCTAGCCATCCAATGGGTGACTTGCATCTCCGTCCATATAATGCTTCAAATGGTGCCATCTGGATGCTAGCTTGAAAACTATTATTGTGAACAAACTCTACTAAGGGTAGATACCGATCCCATTTGACCCCAAGGTCTATTACACATGCCCTCAGCATATCTTCTAATGTTTGTATTATTCGTTCAAATTGCCCATCATTCTAAGGGTGGAAAGTCGTACTGAAATCCAACTTAGTGCCCAATGCTTCCTGCAACTTTCCCCAGAACCTATTGGTGAATTGTGCTCCTCTATCAAATACTATAGAAATAGGGATACCATGCAGTCGTACTATTTCATCCACATAAACTCGAGCGTACTGGGCAGCCCTGTAAGTAGTCTTAATCGAAAAAAAATGGGCTGACTTTGTTAACCGGTCTACTATGATCCAAATCAAGTCGTAGCCCCTACTAGTTCGAGGCAAGCCCATTACAAAGTCCATTGCAACATGCTCCCACTTCCATTCGAGCATTGGTAATGGCTATAGTAGCCCTGCAAGCCTTTGATGCTCGACCTTAACCTACTAACAAACTAGGCACTTGGAGACAAATTCAGCTACATCTTTCTTAAGTCCTTCCCACCAATATACCTCTTTCAAATCTTGATACATCTTTGTAGCCCCTAGATGTACCACATAGGCTGCTCTATGCGCCTCCTTCAATATTTCTCTCCTCAATCCATCACTATCAGGCACATAAAGTCTAGTTCCATATCTCAATACTCCATATGTGCCTTTAGTAAACATCTTTCCTTTTCTTCTTTTAGGGTCCTCTAAGGCCTTAGTTACGAACTCATCTTTGCCTTGGGCTTCTCTGATCCGATCTATTAAAATAGGCCTCACTCTAAGATGTACTAACAATGTATTTGCCTCCAAAACTTCCAAATGCACACCCATGTCTCCCAAGCTATGCATCTCCCTAATCAAGGATCTCCTATCTGTAGAGATATATGCCAAGCTCCCTATCGATTTTCAGCTCAAGGCATCAGCCACCACATTTGCCTTACCGAGATGGTAAAGTATAGTATAATCATAATCCTTTAGCAACTCCATCCACCTACGTTGCCGCAAGTTAAGATCCCTTTGCTGAAATATATACTTTAGGCTTTTGTGGTCCGTATATATCTCGCAAGTCTCACCATACAAGTAATGTCTCCAAATCTTTAAGGCAAACACGATTGCTACCATCTCCAAATCGTGTACAGGGTAATTTTGCTCATGCCTTTTAAGTTGCCTTGTTGCATATGCAATCACCTTCCCATGCTGCATTAATACACACCCTAACCAACCCGCAATGCATCACAAAATACCGTATAACCCCTTGTGCCTTACGGTAGGCTTAATATTGGAGTTATGGTGAGACATGCCTAAATCTTCTCAAAGCTATCCTCACAAGCATCTAACCACTCAAATTTTGTATCTTTACGTGTCAACTTAGTTAGAGGGGCGACTACTTTGGAGAAGTCCTTCACAAAACGACGATAATAGCCAGTAAAACCCAAAAAACTTATAATCTACGTAACTGATGTTGGCCTTGGCCACTTTTCCCTTGCCTCAACTTTCTTTGGCTCGACTTGTACCCTATCCTTGGATACCACATGTCCCAAGAATGCAACATTTTCAAGCCAGAACTTACACTTGGAGAACTTGGCATACAATCGATGTTCTCTCAAAGTTTGAAGCACTATCTTAAGATGCTGCTCGTGCTTCTCTCGGCTCTTCGAGTAAATCAAGATGTCATCAATAAACACCACCACGAACTTGTCCAAATAGGGCTTGAACACTCGGTTCATCAAATCCATAAAGGTCATAGGGGCATTCGTAAGTCCGAATGACATCACCAAGAACTCATAGTGCCCATATCTTGTTCGAAATGCGGTCTTGGTATATCTTCATTTTGGATCCTCAACTGATGGTACCCAGATTCGCAGATCTATCTTAGAAAAACATTGTGCTCCTTGTAGTTGATCAAATAAATCATCTATTCTTAGAAAAGAGTACTTATTCTTCATCGTCACTTCATTAAGCTGTCGGTAGTCAATGCACAATCTAAATGACCCATCTTTCTTCTTTACAAATAGCACCGGTGCTCCCAATGGTGAGACGCTAGGACAAATGAAGCCTTTATCCAACAAATCTTCTAACTGATCCTTAAACTCTTCAAGCTCCACAGGTGCCATTCTATATGGGGTAATGGATATAGGTCTAGTGTCGAGAATCAAATCTATGCAAAATTCAATCTCTCGCTCAGGAGGCAAACTTGGTAGTTCCTCGGGAAATACATCCATGAACTCATTCACTACCGACACTTGGCTTATGTCTCCAACCTTCGCTTGGGTATCCTTCACAACAGCCAAGTAACCTTGACAACCCTATCTTAATAGCCTTCTAGTAGACATAATAGATATCAAATTGGTTGGAGCATTGTTCCTATCCCCTTGAATACTAAATGATGGTTCACTAGGAAAATCAAATCTAACCAATTTATGATAACAGTCCATGCTAGTATGGCAAGGCGATAACCAATCCATTCCCAAGATCATATCAAAATCTAAGGTGTCTAATACAACTAGATTTACCAAGGTTTCTTTGTCCTTAACCCGAACTACACAAGACTTATATTCACATTCTGCCATAAATACCTCATTTAAAGGGGTAGATACCACTAATTGTTCTTCTCTTATAACACGATCTTTATCCAAACAAGATGGAAAACATGAAGAAATAAAAGAGTAGATAGCACCAAGATCAAACAATATTTGAGCATTCATATTATAAAGTGAGAGAATACATGATACCACTGCGTTGGATGTTTGGGCTTCCTGCGGTGTTAATGCAAACACCTTTGCGTGACCCCTACAGGCAGAACTCTAACGTCCAGACCTAAAAGGCCTACCCTGAGAGGAAGTAACAACACCTCTACCTCTTGATCCGCTAGCCTCCCGATCAGATGAGGCCGCTATTGAAGGAGCAGATGAGGCTGGTTGGGTGGAACCGTGAGCAGAACCTTGGGATTGATAAGCCATCGGGCAATTCCTCTTAATATGTCCAAGTTGACCGCACAAGAAACAAACTCTCGTAGCATAGAGGCATCTTCCTCTATGTCGTCCCCCATAAGTATCGCAATGATGGATAACTTGACTACCTTGCCTCTAATCTTGTTGCCTCCCAACATTGAAGGTTCTCTGTCCCACCCCAATACTAGCACTAAGCGAGTCACTCCCCTGTTAGGGTAATCGTGACTCCCTCTGTGGGCCCTAACGGCCAGAAGATGAAATACTACCACTAAAGTCTCTACGACCTTGATAGCCCTCTGTCTTGGCTCTTTTTGCTCTATCACTCGTAGCCCTACTCTCACTAGTTCTCATCTCAATCCGCTGAGCGTAATCCACTATTGCGGAGCAGGTATTGAAATCTCGAGATGCCAAATCCCTAAACAATGGCTCCACTAGCCCATCCACAAACCTCTAAATCTTCATCTCCTCAGTAGAAACTAGATAGGGCGCATACTGAGCCAGCTGCGTGAGTTTGACGTCGTATTTCGATACCGTCATACTTAGGGTCTGTGCTAATGCTTAAACTACCTAGCCCGTGCATTACGTACACTGAGTGGTACGAATCGATCTAAGAAGGCTGTACTGAACTCCTTCCAAGTTAACGCTGTTGCATCCGCCGACCTACCTCTACGCAAGGAGCCATACCACTCTTGCGCCATGTCCTCTAATTTAAAGGCGGTTATCTCAACTGATCTAGTACTAGAGCATCCTAGGGCCTCATAAATTTTCTCCATCTAATCTAAGAAAATCTAGGGTTTCTCTGATGCATCAGACCCTAAAAATGATGGAGGCTTAAGCTTTAGGAAATCGGGAAGGGAAATCTCTAAATGACCCCTCTCAACCTCAAGATGTTGGTGATCGGCCTGCCCTTGGGAACTAGGGGATTCTTGTACTGTAGGTCTCCCCTCCATTATCCTTTGTATATCGTCCATACGGATTGCCATCATCTCTACAACCTGATTTACCCCTTGTAGGCCTGTCGTCAAGTCCTCGATGGTGATGCCCCCAGTTGGTTGTCTATCCGCATCGCTCGAAGACTGTCCCCCATCTCGTTTACTCACAGGTGTATCTGCCCTCATAGGCCTAATGGCCCCGCCACGTCTACCTCGCCTCCTAAGGGTCGGTGCTCGTGGCCTATCTGTTATCTCATTAGGAGCATCTTGCTCCCCCATCCATCTTGAGGCGGCTTGTGTATTAGGCGACATTCTTACCTAGACAAGAGCAAACACCTGTTATTAAACAAATTTTGCAATTATAACGTATCTAAGGAAAAATGTGGTTTCTAAGATAGGGAATCTATATGGTCCCTTGGTTGTAGAATGTGTCGCGGTTCACACTTCACAACTAAAGTTTCCACATAAAGACCCCGACACTCCGCTGGACCAACAAAAGGAAGTCCTAAGACCTAAACAACCTAGGGCTCCGATACCAAGTCTGTCACGACCCAAATTTCGGGCCATGACTGGCACATGGGCCTAGTGGACGTAGCCCACTAAGCCAAAGCAAGCCTCTTTACATAATCTCATTCACTATTCCATCAATTTTTCATCACCATTACTAGACCACCATTTGTAATTTGCAACTAGACGTATTTTCATAATACAACATAGATACCAAAAATTTACATGTTTTTTATGATCTCAAAATAAGGTTATTCATAGCCATCTCATAATGGCACCAGCATTCCAAACTATACATGCATCGTTAGCAAAATGATTCCTAGCAATTTACATTTAATGTACATGTACTCATATAAAATACTTCTAACGACCAGCTGAGTGACTTTGGTGAGGGTACGACTATCGAATGCCATGATACCTACCAAAAGTGAATGCAGGTGGACGCCTTAGTCTTAGTCCCAACAACCTACGAATCTAAAAACATGCAATTTAAAAGAGTGAGTATAAACTCAGTGAGTGAACATAAGAAGGGAACAAGCAATAACAAGGAATGTTTTAGAAAACATGATGCACTTACGATAAACCATGCAATTTAGTCTAAATTTTTAGATAAAACCCCTCATTTCAAACTTTAAATGTTTAATCCCTTAATGTTACAAAACCCATGATGAACCATAAAGTTGAATAGAATGAAATTTCAGCAATGACCAAGCAAGACAAACAAACAGAGGGTTTTCTCGCTGCAACGAAAAGGCATTCTCAGTTTGCATATACTTTGGTTTTTCAAAAATATCTCTCACTGAAGAAGTCCAATTGACATGATTTCTAGGTCATTAGAAAGCTAAAAGGCTGGGCTACAACTTTGATGTTTACCACATTGCCCAGTTCTGATCGGAAAGTGGTCAAAATCTTTGTCAAAGTGAAAGCACTGCACCAAAATTTTGGAACCACCCGAGAGTTTCTCGCTGCAATGAGAATGAATCTCACCGCAGCGAGAAACAGAGTAATTTAGTTAAAAGGGGTATTGTTACATCAAAAAGCCATTTTCTTGCTAAAATGAAAGCAATTTGGGAGCAATTAACAATGCCAACATACAACACAATCACAATTATTTTCATAAACTTTCTATAACATATATATATATATATACATACATACATACATCATCATGCATACCATCCCACCACACTCAGCTCATGTGCACTCCCTACACGCACAATGCAATATCATCACCATCAGCTTATGTGCTCTCCCACACTGCACATAGCTAGGTCATCATCAGCTCATGTGCACTCCCACACCATACATAGTTGGGTCCTCATTATCACACAAAAGGAGCATATAAAGCATAATATACATATCAATATAATGTGAGAACGCATGAACTATTCATATTGCACATTTCACAAGATAGAAACATTTCATCAAGGGCTTGTTCCCCAAGTATATTTTTAAAGCAAAAACAAATGAAACTTTCAAATGATTTATTTAAACATGTAGGCATTTCCCAAAACATTTTAAAACATTTTAAAATGCAAGACTTTTGAGGGTTTTTTTAAGGTGAAAGAGTAAAAGAGTATGAAAAACCCTATAACAAGGTGTGTAAAAGCATGAAATTTGATGTTAACTTGAGAGGGTGATGGAAGCTTTGAAAAAAGCTTTCATGGAGGATAAAAGAAACGTGAGTTGGGATGAGAAGAAGAATAAATTGTTGGAGATATGAAGAAGCTACTGGAAAAATTATATTTATAGCTAAAGCTTATCTAAACTCTACTTAAATTACGAAAATACCCTTAACAAGTTGTCTTGTTCTCCTTCAATCCTTTGTGCAATCTTTTACTCTTTTGACACTAGGACAAAGTCCATAATAGTCTAGAAATACTCAAGTTCACGAAAACTTAAAATTTCAACTCGAGATGAGAAAATAACCATTTTGCCCTACCTTGGAAATCATCATTATTTCTATTTTCTTCGTCATTTTATCCTTATTTTCATTATTCATTTACGCCTTAGGCCTACTTAGGCCTTACTATTGTTTGAAAGCATACTTCTAGGGGCTCACTAAAGAAATGACGAAATTACCTCTAGTCCGTGATATTGCATCTACTTCTAGCTACGAGTCTATAAAGATCAAGGTCTCACAGTAAAGCAATCATGTATTGCAGACTCTACTATGGACATAGAGTATGTTACGGCTTGTGAAGCAGCAAAGGAAGCTTTATGACTCCGTAAGTTCCTTATGGACCTTGAAATAATTCCAAATGCGGACAAGCCCATTACACTTTATTGTGACAACAGTGGAGCGGTGGCTACCTTAAAAGAACCACAGAATCATACAGCAGCAGAACATATTGAAAGGAAGTTTCATCTCATTGAGAGATCATACAACGTGGAGAAGTACTTGTGAAGAAAATTCCAACAGAGCAAAACCTCGTTGATTCATTCACAAAGACTATAACAGAAAAAAGTTTCAATGGTCACTTAGAAGGTTTTGGAATGAGAGATATGTCATACTTGCTTTAAGGCAAGTGGGAGATTGTTAGGAATTTTAAAATATGGTGCCTTAAAAAGCAAGTCTATTATCATGTTTAATTTCATTTAATTTATTTGTAATGAAAGTACATGTTGATAATAAGACGAAAAGTTTGTGTTAAGTAAGCATTCATTATGTAATTATTAAGGTACCATGATTCTATTGAGATATTAAAATACATTGTATGAAGGGTCATACATAGGAGACATGTATTTTAATTGAATCTAAAAATTGCTCACAGCCATATAATAAAGCTGCTCACTTTATTGTATTAAGGCTGTAATGTCCAAATTACTTCCAATGAAACAAATGAGATTCACTTCAAGGGAATTATGAGTCTTAAATCATTGAAATGGTGGACTTTGAGTAATGACACTATAACATGAACTGGAATCATGTGAGAATCAAATTTAAGCTTAACCGTTACTTAAATCTTGATCTCACACTTATGCATTTGCTTATAGTAGAACTGAAATCCTAATAGATAGTGCACTCATATTTAATCTCCTTATAATCTTTAATATACCATGAGCATGATCATTATAAAGCATTAATCTAGACTCGATATGCTGGGATTATAATCGAGATAAACATCTAGGAATATATATCCAAATAGTGGAGTTCATAGCATTAACATCACTTCTTATGATTCTAGGAAGATTAGTGATTACTCTAGGCTCAGTGGACTGATTAATTAGCTACTCATCACATCTAGATACTCAAAATATTAGATCAAGAGTATTGAATCATTAATTGGATGAAATTTGAGACTATGCGACAAAATTGACATAAAAGGTAAAATGGTAATTTCACCTTTTGTCATTGGATGGTTATGAGGGTTCATAATATAAGGTTTTCAATTAGAAAATTAATAATTAATATCAAGTATTGAATCATTTCTTGTAATTATAGTTAATCTAAGAGTGCAACCATGAATCTATGGTGGAGTGATTTCATGGTTAATAAGCTTCAATTATCTTAATGACATTAAGAATAACTCTACCTTTATTGGAGCTTGGAATATCTATGTCCAAATAGATTCCATACTTAGCTTCGTAGAATTCAACTTATTTAAGTTGGAATGCATGTTTCATATGATTAATTAAATTGTGTACAAAAATGGCAACTTTAACATGTTTTGTCTTAATTTAGACAAGAAAACATGTTTGTCTAAATTTGGACAAGGAAACAACTTTTGTCTTAATTTAGATAAGAAAACATGTTTGTCTTAATTTAAATAATAAAGCATGCTTTCTTTTAATTTAGACAAGAAAACATGTTTGTCTTAATTTAAGACTAGAAAAATATGTTTTGTCTTGATCTAAACAAGAAAACATGTTTGTCTCAATTTAGATAAGATAACATGTTTTGTTTTAATTAAAGAGAAGAGTTAACTTAAATTAAGATAATGCTAGAAAAATTCTTACAAAATGATTCTAGACATCCATGTTGATAAAAGGAGGCTTTATGTTTGACAAGTACTCTTTTATTTATTATTAATTATTTTTAAATAAAGATTGATAATAATAAAATAAGAGTTATTATTCAACAAGGAGTTTTATTTTATCAAGAACTCTTAATGATAATTAAAGAATTAAATTATTTATTTTTTAATTTTAATTTTGATAATTATGGACCATGTTTGATACTTTCATAACTCTAAATAGATAGTCAAGATTGAATCAAAGGTATTTGATTTTGATTAAACCTTTGAGACAAGAGTTTTAATAAAAAAAGAAAAGAAATGTACGTATCTTTCTTGAAAAAGTTTTAGCCATCACTCTTTTCTTCCTCCTCCTAACTTTGTCGTACCTCTCTTATTCTCTCCCATTCTTGGCTGAATTTTTTTAAAGAAAAATAACCATTAATTTTAAGAAGAAAAGAGAGACAAAATCAATTACCATCATATAGTTTAACATTCCACACCTTGTCCACTCAAGATTCAAGTTGAAAGCATTTTTGAAGAATAAGTGGTAAATTTATTTGGTCGAGAAATCAATCGTTGGTGTGGTGGTGTACGAAAATAAGAATCTCAAAATAATAGGTACATTTTATCTTACTTTAATAGATTCTTAATTTTAGGATGTGATTATGTTACTTGCAATATAAATGATGTGTTTTTCCACTTGTGTAATTGGATTACTTGCTTCCTTTATAAAAGAAAATTTTTTAAAATAAATGCTTTACACAAACACATTAATGCACTTAGATCCAACTCCATCAAGGTGGCATAGCAGTGCTGGTCCTCGGAGGCTACATCACTACCTTTTCTGCATAGTTGTTGTGTAGTTTGCAACAATCTTTCAACTTCCACATGATTTTAACCATGATTCAATTAGAATTGGGTGTAGTGCTACACATCAAATTGTAGCCTTTCATTTCAACTTTCGAATGGTCTAAGAATCTTGTTGATTGAACTTTTATAGCTCAAGTTACGCTCAAATTATTGTAGCATGGTAAAAAATCTCCTTAAGCATCTTTACACAGTTCTTTGCCATTTAAACCCCACATTCTTGCACACCTTTAATAAAAAATGACTAAATCAGTAGAGGATAAAAATAAGGTTTTTATACTGAAAATAAGCTAAGAAAAGCTCAATTAAAAATACTAAAACATGCATTAAACTTATTAATAAAAAGATGTAAAAATGACATAAAAATGACTAAAAAGCATGAAGACTTCATTTTTTTTATGCTCAACAAAGTGCAAGATAACTTTATAAAATAGAGTTATCACAATCCACCACATTCATACAATATCCATACATTATTATAGTACTCACAAGTATATAAACATCATCACATCATTATGGAGCTTCTTTACATAATGTGGGGAACACTAACCATTCATTCATCACATAGGTATTATCACACAAGTATGAAACTTCTCAACAAAGTGTGTGATTTAGTCTCATTTCATTTCAATATTCACATTATACATATATCATCTGTGGTTTGGCACATATCTCGTACCCATATCATTGATAGGAATTCGAGAATATAGTGCCTTGAAAAGCAAGTATATTCTCATTTTTAATTCTTTTTATTTTATTTGTAATGAAAGTACATTTTGATTGCAAGGCAGACAACAGCTCCAAGGAGAATATTCCTACAACAATATCCTAGCAAAAGGAATTCTGTGATTGAAAAAGGAGAAGGAATGCTTGAAGAACAACAAGAAGCCATTATTTCTACTGTTGTTGCATCTTGGGCTTTGGTAGGTGAGAAGGCTGATGACAATACCGAAGCTGGACATCACTTAGATGAGGGCACAGATAATTATAAGAATTCATCAAATCAAAAAATTGAGCCAGTCGGTAAGCAAATCAAAGGAGACACAGATGTCACGTTGCATGGAAAAGAAGTAATGCCACTTGAGGAGTCTACAAGATCTAGGGAGAAAGTTGAGACATCACCCACAAGGTGTGAGGAACCAGCGGTAGGTGGGCCGGCCCCACATTCTTCGAATCACGTGCTTGGAGAAAGAGCCACGGGCATGAGGGAGCAAAATATATCTATGCATGATGGGACGCCGCAGCAGAAAAGTGGGAAAGCAATAGTAGGTCAACGTTTAAAAAATAATTTATCTGTGGTTGAAGGGATGCCGCGGCAGAATGCTGGGCATGCAAGTGTAAGTCAGCCTTTAAAAAGTGATTTTATAGAGCAATTAGCGCAGATAAAGGCTATGAGGGAGCTGAGTTTAACTGTGCATGATGGAATGCCACAGCAGAAAAATGGGAAAGCAGGTGCAGGTCAGAATTTAAAAAATGATTTATTTGTGCAAGAAAGGATGCCGCAATAGAAAGCTGGGCATGCAAGTACAGGTCAGCGTTTAAAAAATGATTTTATAGAGCCATTAGCATAGGCAACGGATATGAGGCAGGAGAAGGGACAACAAATGGTAGAAAGAGGGTCGGGGGGCCAAAATATGTCAGTGGATACTATAGAAGGGAGTGGAGAGTACAATCCAATAATAGGAGAAATCCAATAACAGGAGAAGGTGAAAGTCAAACTCGACACCAAGCTGGACATATTTGAGCTACTTCTAATCTAGCCTATTCATGTGAAATGATGGAAGGAAATGAAAATAATCCTCCAACTTTAGAGTCCACCTCGGGTAAGTATATGTATAATAAAGAAATAAGTGTTGTTCTTTCCTTCTCAGGTACTCATTCTTTGGAGATGGAAGTTCATCCACTGGTGAGACGTAGCAGGCATTCGGATAATGCAGCGTCAATTGGGAAAATAATCAATCTGGCCTCGGAGGAAGCAGTGGAAATGGGAGAAAATTATGGAATCTCTAATGAAGATTCCATCTCAATAAGTTATGCTGCTAGAACCAGATCATGATTAGTGCACTTATATGGAATGTAAGGGGTATTTCTAGTGCAGTAATCCAAAGAAGGATCAAGAAATTACAGTTATTGCATAAAATAAAAATTTTAGTGATATTGGAGCCAATGGTGGATGCTTTTAAAGCTAAATTTATCATAAGAAAATTGGGTTTTGAAAAAGTCTTCAAGATGTGCTCCCAAAAGATATGGCTATTTCATTCTTTTGATTTGAATTGTGAAGTGTTGCTAGATCACATTCAATGTCTGCATGTCAAGCTTAACATGCCATGGCTGGAAGTCCCTCTATTGGCATCCTTCATCTATGCAAAATGTACCAGGTTAGAGAGGTTAATACTTTGGGATTGCTTGAGGAACTTGGCAATTAATATTCATACACCGTGGATAGTTGGGGGCGATTTTAATGCCATTATACATAATGGAGAACGGTTGAATGGAGCTGTGCCACATGCAGGTTCTATGGAAGATTTTGCTACTGCTTTGCTAGATTGTGGGTTAATTGATGGTGGATATGAAGGAAACCCATAGTCCGTGTTATCTCGTCTACTTTTAATTACTAGTCTATAGAGGTCGAGGTCGAACAAACTTGGTGTCTCAAGTCTAGGGAGTGTTTACACAACTAACACATGAGAAGTATTGCATAAACACTTGAGTGAAATACTAAATGCACTTCTCATGGCGGGTCATGTTCAGTGAACTTGTTCTCCTAGGAAAGCACCTACATTATAGTTCCAAGTATCTCTATACTTCAACCTATAAGATCGGTTGCTTACTTCTCAAGTAAGGAACATAGAATGTACCAGTCTCTAAGTATCATTGATGTCCAGTCTTAATGATACATTGACCATGAACATTTTGAGATTACACTTTGATGCATAAGGTTCTCATAACTGCAACCCATTATAATTCCCTTGCAAGGCATATTAATCTCATGGACTTCATCCAATTAGACTTATAACTTATTATAATTGATGTCTTATTGATGAAGGAAAACCTTTAATCATTCAACATGAATGATGCTGTTACATGATTAGAATCAAGCTTTAACCAATCCCAATTGGCTGCAGGGCTCATCCCAACATCTCCCACTAGCACAAAGCCAATTGCTACCTCATCGTATGTGGATTCAAATCCATCTAACAATCGTGTCTCCATGTAGACTCGCTTGTGCCCTTCAATGTGGTTAATTGCTTTTATCTATCTTCATGATGTCAACGCATCACATCATGTCATATTACTATATCTAGATCCAATGAGACCCAAGTTCTACTATTATGGCTGCATTGTTACATTAACAATGTTCAAAACCCTTTATTAGTTCCATGAACTAGCGATCTAAATATCTTCCTATTTGAGCCCTTTATAATAGGATGTATATGACTTTATTTATATACACGTATAATCCCTTTTGCTCCTTAAGACCATTCCAACTAGACTATGTTGCATGCATCATATGCATGTGTCACTCTATGTTATGCCATTTGGCCCTTTTAAACTTTTATTGTCATGCTCCCACTAAATCCAAGATCCTTTATGAAAGTAATATTCAAACTCTTTTGAATATTCCATGATATATATACATCTCAATGTATGCTTGGAATCATATTGGTTTGGAATATCATAATGGGCTTTTATGTTGGAGAGATATGGACCAAATCATATTGCAATATGAAGTTGCTTGCTTTCTTGAACATTCATCTCTATGTTTTGCTCTTAAGAAAGTTCCATTTTATATGAATCAGTATTCAACCTTTTGATCAATTGAACATAATTCAATTGATCAAATATCATTGCAAGGATAAACATGAAGCATGGATAATTAAATATGACATAATTATTCCAAATAATTATTCAAACTTGAAACATATAAGCTTCCACATCCAAATGCTAAAGACAAATGTTTCACTAGCCATTCCCATGGCAATCACATAATTAATGTTTCAAAAACATCCAAATAAATTATCCAACATGTCGAGATAAATAGGAGTGTAACCATCAAATGTAGCATTTAATGCTTTAGGTAGTCCATCCATGTGGTCACCTCCTCAGCCAAAATCTTACTCATCTTTATCTTTGGTCCCTGCAATATCTCAAACATATGAGAACCAACTTTGAGGTATCATAGACCTTTAATATATAAAGTAGAATTATTTAGCAAATGGTACCTGAATCAAAAACTTCAATAAGCTTCTTTTTATTGCTCACAGTAGCTAGGTACTCCTTGCAGTTCATCCTCTAATGCCCAAGTTTGCCACAATGATGGCAAATGTCCTTCTCTTTATCCTTTTTAACACCTCCCTTAAGCTTCAAGGCCTTATCATTTTGGGATTTTACCTTCTTCCCTTTTTGGGCTTTCTTCTTCTGTTGCTTCGTATGAGCCTTGGAAGAAGAAACAAGAAGCAATTATCCCTTATCTTTCCTGATGGACCTCTCTACTGTGTCTAGCATATTCAGAAGTTCGAGAAGAGTGGCTTCCAATCGATTCATATGGAAGTTCAACACGAACTGACTAAAGCTTTCAAAAAGAGATTATAGAACTAAGTCTATACTTAGCTCATGATCCATTGCTAATCCCAATTATCCAAGTCTTTCGATGAGTCCAATCATCTTCAGCACATGGGGTCTAACAGAACTGTCTTCTGCCATCTTGCATCGGAATAGTTCTTTAGAGATCTCATATCTCTCAGTGCGCCCTTCCTTATCGAACAATTCTCTAAGGTGAAGAATCATGGATTGGACATCCATATGCTCATGTTGCTTTTGGAGCTCAGAAGTCATACTTGTCAAGCTCGGCTCTACAATATGTTTATTATGCCATTCCTACATAAGAATGCATGTTTGCTTACTTGGGTACCTCGAAAATCGTTAAAGGACGACAATGTACCAAATGGTACAATTAAGTTGAATTAAGCCTCGAACTAGTCCAAATAGAAATTTTAAGATGAAATTGAGAATTTTAAAACCCCATAATGACTTAAAATGGTGATTCGGAGTTCGAGGACCGATTTGGAGTCAAATTGGAATTTTTATGACCTAGGGGTAAAATGGTCATTTTGCCACCCGAGGTTAAGATGTGAGTGTTGGATGAAATTTTTGACTAAGATTGATCATTTGGAGTATAATTTGAGTTTGAGAAGTGAAGAATTTTAATTTTGACGTTTTTTTTAGGATAAGGGTAAAATAGTCATTTTGCCACTCCATGGGCAAAATTGTAATTTTACACCACCCAACACTTGTCATGCCCATGGATTTCAGCCATTAGGATTTTATATCATGGATAATTGAAGGGTTTTATGTGGTGGTGGAAGAAAGCTTAATTATTAAGTTTTTAAACATGGACCAATAACATGGTGACAAGTGTCAAGCTTGGATTATTTTATTATTTGGCTTTAAAAATCAGCCCATAACCCTCCCAACTCGTTTATCTTGGTCGGCCAAAGAGAGAAAAAGAGAAAAAATAAAGAACAAAAACCCTAGAGAGAAAAAGTCAAAGGGAAATTGTTGATTTTCAAGGAATCAAGCCATTAAAGGTAAAATTTCTTAATTCTAGCTTGTGATCTACCTTTCCTATGCATTATTTTGCATTTTCCATGGTTGAATCACAAGAAATCATGAAGGATAGTGTGCTGATCAAACCTTAGGAGAGAGAATTTGATGATGAATTTAGTTAGAAAACATGTTATTCAAGTGTTTTTAGTTGTTTGGTGATGTGTAGTATGAAAAGCAAGCAAGAAAAACTCATGTTCTTACATCACCTTCATTGGCCGAATATGCCATGTGGAATATTGATGATGAATTTGATTGAATTTCAAGTGATTTGATTAGGAATGAATGATTTATGGTGTGAGAATCAAGCATGAAAAATTATATTGTTAGTGCACTCACCATGGCCAAATTTTTCAAGAGAAAATGTGAGGATGATTTTGCCACATTTCAAGTTATTTAAATTGTGTTTAATGATTTGGAGTATTGGGAGAGAAATGGAGTTAAATTGGACATATTGGCCAATTAATCGGGTGATAGATTGAATTAGGCCAATACCGTTTTATTTAGGTACACAATTGAATTTATGTAGAACACCGTGTTTAGACGATGATCCCAACAATTCGCATTCCATTTCATGCATTCATATAGAGCTTAGATTAGTTTTATAACGGTTTAGCACCAATGTGGTAAATTGCTTGATTATGCATTATGTTTAGGTGGTGAATCCTCTAGTAAGGGCAAAGAAGTTGTACTCGAAGACCGGGACTAAGAGTACTTCGATTCCTGATATGTGAGTAACCTTATTATCGTCTTAATTATCTAAAGTATGTTTTTATCTGAATTTATAATTCTATGGAAAATGCGTTTAAATGAAATGATTTTATAAATTGTTTTGAAACTTAATGATGACTTGAAAATGGAGTAATTAGAGACTACTTGTTGTACTGTAAATTATGTTTTGAATTGAATGGCTTATGATAAAGTGGGCATGAATGGCTGGATGGGTATTTGTGTTGAAAATGCATAAACTGTGGTTTGCCTTGATAGGTTGGATAATGATAAAATTGTCATGTCATGCTGTTGAATTTTATTGAATTGGTGTGTTATAGATTGGTCACTGCAGTGGCGGGTTCTATGGACCAGCCTATTAGAGGGGCACAGAATCCGGGTATATTCTTACCTCGATCGAAGAGGTGCGTAGGGTAACTCCTGAGGTAAAACTTTAGAGTTCACTTCACGCTGAACCACCATGTGAGGGTGAACTCAGCTAACGCCAAGGAACGGTTATGTTTTCAAAATAAAAACATGATTTATGCGTACATGACTTTTTAACAGCCTTGACGGATTCGGTTGGGATAGCCCCAGGCCAAGGTATCACTGACAACTGAGTATGAAAATGATTTTGGCACGAGTCAAGCTTTTCAAGAAATCATAAGCCTCGCTGTTTATTTGGGTGAAATGAATCTATTTTATCTTATTAAAATGAGTTCGAAATGCTGTGAATCATTTTTATGCTAATCTATTTTATTTGTCTCCATTTACTCAGTTTTAGATATTTTAGATGGTATTTGTTTACTCACTGGGATTATATAATCTCATCATCCTCCTTTCCACCCATTTCAAGCTCAAGATAGTTTGTAGATAGCTGATATCATCGAAGGCTATAGTTGGCTTTACTTCCTCAAAAATCGTAGGTTCACAACCTTCGTTCACTTTTGTCATTTGGGGGTCCATGTGTCATTGTAAATTTAATTACATACCTTGACTATCTGTATTACAGTATGTATGAATTTATTTCGCTTTTACGCTATAAAAATTCCTTACAGATAACTTTATAAAAATTGTTTTATAAGAAAATTGAATATTTTATTGAATATTTTTATTATATTCAAATAGTCATAATTTCACTTTAAATGAATGTTTTAGATATCTAAACTTATTTTTTATTGTGAAATATGTGTTTTGAAATCGCATACTACATTATTAACTGGTTTAGAAATTTTTAGGGAAAAATGACCAAAATACCCCTGAGAGACGAAAATTATTTTTTTTATTGTTTTGGTTTGGAAATAGCTTATAATCTTTTAAAATATGATATTAGCAACTGTTGCTCACAAGGGAGGTGAGAAAACTTATATTAAAGCCTTGCGAGGTTTCGGTATTCCAGGTAATGAATATTTGTTGGGACATTGCGGCGGTTGTCACGAGCTCGAGGAGAGTACCGGGTCATGACATACTAGTTAGCATCACGCATGCTGCCTGATCATCGTCATCTTTATGACGTTGATATGCTTCCTTATCCTCAGCACTAGCATCAACAATAGGGACTGGTGGAATAGAAGTGTCAAGGACATAGGATTTCTTCTCCTGTTTCAAGACGATCTTGAGGTTCCAAAGCCAATCGAGGAAGTTTGGGCCAGTGAGTTTATTTGCATCCAAGATGCTCCGCAGTGACAGATTATTAGCCATGTATATAAATTATGCCTAAATAGATAAAATAAAGCAATAAGTAAACATCATGCATAAACTATTTAAAAAAGGTTTTAAAATTTTAAATAGTTCTCTCACTATTTTCTACAAGATAAAAACCCTCCATATCACCTCGAGAGATCTCTACTAGGATTCTCTTAATGGGCTAGGATCCCATCCAAATAGTCATGGCCTTGAGTGTACTCAACAAACCATGATAGATAGATTAGGTAGGTAACTAAGCTTACCAATTGTATCTCTATACAACTCCTAGATCAGCTAGGTGACAACACATTGCCTAAACATATCATATATGTTTTGCCTAGCCTTTGCCTCTAGTTTTCATAATAATCAAGTTTCCAAGCATCAGGATTTTATGAAACTAGTTGAGTAAGACCCACCAATAGCTCAAACATACTCATGTAAAAGTGTGGCCTTGAGTGTGCTCAACAAGCCTCCGATTAAAAGTGCAGCTAAGTTATCTTGCTATATGGTGGAAGGCAACTTAAACATACAAGGTATGTGACTCAATATTTACCGAGGGATTTTATCCTTTTCATTTTATTAAGGTCTCATTTGATTAGCATGCATAGCATTTAATATATCGCATAAAATTAAATCTATCACATGTTATTCTACTAAGATGGTTATGGACTTTTCTACTCTAGTTAGGAACATATAAAGTAAACATGCTCAATATGATGATGATCTTGCATTTCATTCGAAAAATGTCACTCAACAATTGAGGATCATAGTTCAAATCATTTGGTGCTTAGGTTTGAAAAGATTCAGTAATTTTTTTAAAATTTTTATTTTATTCTTTTTTAAATTACTTAATAAAGGAATTGATCATATCAAGGCCTTTAACTAGCTCAAATCATATTTGAATTAATTCTATTAGTAAGTTCTTTCTAATTAAACTTCTTTAATTAGAAACCTAAACCAATTTAGGAAACTTCCTAGTTTGAGTATCTATCATAAATCATTTTAAAAGGTTTCATGATCCAAATCATGTGTCCTAAATATTTGAGGAAGGCCCTTATCCACCTTTTAATCTTGTATTATCCATTCACTAATTGTAGAGTTCTAATCATTATTAGAAGTTCTAATTTATTAGTAAATTTATCTTAATTAAAATCTATCCTAATCGGATTAGGATGTCATCTACTCAAGTTGACTTTCAATTTTAATTAAAATTATCTAATCTAATTAGATGTGGATAAATTTAAATCATAATCCCTTAATTTAGGGAGTCCTCATCAAATGAGGAAGACTTAATATTTTGGAGATTTACTATCAAATCAATTCAAAATTGATTGATTCCATCAAGGATTCAAACTCCTTGATTTTATGCATGTATCCCTAACATTTAGGAGTCAATGATCAGCTAAGGAAAGAATCATTCCTGATCATTGAGTGTCCAATTTCTCCAGCAAAGAACCTCTTTCCATAAAATGGTTGCATCCATGGCAATGGGAGGTGTAGCATCCATGTGTGGCGGCACCATGCACAACCTTTGTCATGAGTGTCGTTTCACATGTAAAGGACATTCCTTTAATTTAGTTAAGTGTCTAGCCACTCAAAAATTAATTCAAATTCAAAATTTTATCCTTTAATTGAACCTTTCAAATGAGGATAATATTCTGAAATTCCATAATTAATTTTGCAAGATTGTCTTGCCATTCAAAACCGATTTCCAAGCTATAACTATTCTCTGAACTGTTTTCAAACTTTCAATAATTAATAGCTTAAATCAGCTTGTTTGGCCATGAAAATTTCCAGAAATAATCCTTATTGAACATTTTAATAAAGATAATTTTTCTGGGATTTTTTAGAATTAATTTTCAAGAGTTTCTTGTCAATTAAAACTGAAATTCATGCCAAAACAGTGAGCTGGACAGATTTATATTTGCACCAATTTTCTTGCTCGAAATCAACATATTTGACCATGATATTTTCCAGAAATAATCCTTATCGAACATTTTAATAAAGATAATTTTCCTGGAATTTTTCAGAATTAATTTCCAAGACTTTCTTGTTAATTAGAAGTGAAATTCATGTCATAACAGTGAGCTGGACTGCTTTCACTTTTTGCTCCAATTTCTTGCTTAAAATCAGCCTATTTAATCATGAACATTTCATGATTTTGCTGTCCACATATCCAACAACAAATGTGTAACAATTACATATTTTATTTGCTGGAAATTAAGCACAAATAGAAGCAAAATTTTGCACCTAAAACCGTGTGTGTGCTGCCTTGCAAGACAACCTCTAAAACCGTCCCTTATGGTGTCCCTTTTTCTTATGCTTCCTTAGCACAATGTAAAACACACATTAGTTAAGTCTATATATGATTCAAATAAGTTAAGATAAGATTAAAACAGGGTACAAAGGTCGCTGGACAGAATTAAATGAAATTGGCAAAGTAGATTTTTGAAAAATCGATTTTAACAAAATTGCACCAAATCAAAATACAAAACAACTATTTGTTAATCAAGCATCCTTTGAATATGAACAAGCAATGGCATGAAAGGGGCTCTGATACCACTGTTGGGTGAGGGCTGATCATGCATCAAATACAAATAAAACGTAGCGAAAATAAATTTAAAATTAAATTACGCCTCACCTTCCTAGAATCTCTTTCATGTCAAATTGAGTACAAAATTAAATTAAAATAAAAGTATGTGATCATATCACTTTACCTAAATAACAAAGGTTGATGAATCCTTTGTTAAACCACCAAATCAGCCTTCAAAAAGCTCAACCACCTCAGCCCGGTTATTGCAAATCAAAGCTGTCCAAGGAATCCTTGTGCAGCCTTTAATGGTGATCCACACTAATGAATAAGAATATCCTTCTTTAAGGATTGGAAGTGCTATGCCTTGACAATGTGCTAGCAAAGATGTGTTTCATAAACTCATAATCCACACAAAATTGTGGGGCTGGACACACAAAAGAAATGAATGAAAAACTAATTTTTCTTCACACAAGGAATGGCAAGACCAAAGAATTTCTAATGTGCCGTTCACTCCCTTTTTTTTCCAGCCGTTTTCCACACTCTTGTTTGGAGGCTATAACAAGGTATTTATACCTTGGATTAATTTTAAACCCTAATTACAAAACTATTAGTAATTGCCAATTAATCCAATAATTTGATTAAATGATTAAATTAAGTCCTTAAAAAGCCCAATTAACTTAATTGTTTAATTTAATCGATTAGGCCCAATAACTTAATTAAACAATTTAATTAATTAAGCCCAACAATTTAATTAAACAATTTTAATCAATTAGGCTCAATGACTTAATTAAACAAATTTAATCAATTAGGCCTAGTAACTTAATTGTTTAATTTAATTAATTAGGCCCAATGACTTAATTAAATAATTTAATTAATTAGGCCCAATAATTTAATTAAACAATTTAATTAATTAGGCACAACTTAATTAAACAATTTTAATCAAGTGCTTGAGAAGCTCATAACTTCTAATTTGATTAAGTCCAACTTAATCACCTCTCCCATTTTATTTTCAACATTCATTTTAGGTGTGTGACCCATTAGGCTTCTAAGATGTTGGCAACGAACTCAACATATAATTCTTAAGTTAAACTTAGAATTAGATAAATTTAAACTACTTTAAATTTATCATTGATCAAGTTAACTACCTAGAGTTCATAGACCAAGATTGGGATCTAGCAATCCATCATGGCCACCCCCAAATGTTAGAAGAGTCAGGATGGTTTGACTCAACCTTTCAATGATCAGCCTTTTTGTATAATTCATTCCCTCATTATATATCCCAGAGATTATAAGAGCATGGTGCAGTGTCTACTCTTATTGATCTCCATATTCGTTCTTAAAGTTTGATCATTAGCTTTATAAAGACTTATGAAACTCATTTCATAATCTTCAAGTTGCCTTGGCCAAGGACTTCAATAAGCTAATATCAACCAAGAACAGCTAGGATATGTCCCCTGCATCACTTGGGGTGATGATTCCTACCTTGACCACTCATTTGCCTTCACATGCCTCATGCTACACCCAAAAGCATCCTATTTTGGCATCCTTGGTTAGGCACCCGTAGGGATGAAATCAAAGCATAGCACTCCACACATAAGACAATCGGTATCTCAAGTCTAGGGAGTATTTACACAACTGACACATGAGAAGTATTGCATAGACACTTGAGTGAAATACCAAATGCACTTCTCATGGTGGGTCATGTTCAGTGAACTTGCTCTCCTAGGCAAGCACCTATATTTTAGTTCGAAGTATCTCTATACTTCAACCTATGAGATCGGTTGCTTACTTCTCAAGTAAGGAACATAGAATGTACCAGTCTCTAAGTATCATTAATGTCCAATCTCAATGATACATTGACCAGGAACATTTTGAGATTACGCTTTGATGCATAAGGATCTCACAACTGTAACCCATTACAGTTCCCTTGCAAGGCATATTAATCTCATGGACTTCATCCAATTAGACTTATAACATGTTATAATTAATGTCTTATTGATGAAGGAAAACCTTTAATCATTCAACATAAATGATGTTGTTGCATGATTAGAATCAAGCCTTAACCAATCCCAATTGGCTGTAGGGGTCATCCCAACATGAATAACACTTAAAAGATATTTTGAAGTCAGCTCTTAAACTTTAAAATTTTTATATAATTGAAACAGAAGGTTTAAAACTTATTGAAACTAAAAGGCACTGTTAGTTAAATTTCTACCTTCGCAAGTATATGTATTGAAAAGATAATATAATGGTACACAGAGTATTGATTCTATAGAGAATTGATATAGAATATTACCTAATACTAGAACAATTTAATCTTATCCAAACAATTAAAATCAAATAACTAAATTAATTAACTAAAACTAATTAACCAAAATTTAAACAAAAAGAAATATCAAAGTAATAAAAACTTGGGTAAAAGTCAAATCAAACAAGCCTAGGATTACAATATCCCTCACACTTCATCTAAATCTTATCTTTCATCCTTAACTTATTTCAATAGGTTGAATTACTAATCTAGAGTCTTCCATTATTTATAAGGGTTTCCTGACTTATTTTTTAAAAATATCTATTTTAATCAAAACACTTAATCTCTATGTGAATTGAAATTAAAATAAACTCATTAAGTTCAGGCTCTAATCTAGCCATATATGGCATATAGATATATCCCTATCCTATAGGCAAATCAATTAATATGATTATATGCTATCCAATTTTAGTCTACACTAAACCCCTTTTTCGAAGTTTGTTTAAGTTCGTAGATCAATTTAATTTGTGGCCAATCAATTAAAAATCATTAAAAAAATTAGAATAAATAATTCAAATCCCATTAAAGATAAGCAAGAAAGAGATTAAAAATTTAGATTACATGAGTTTAATTACAATCTTAGAAAAATAAAATTAGCTACTCATAATTGCAAAGACAACTAACATTATATAAATTTCAACCATTGAGAGTAATAAGAAAAATAAAAGCTAAGGAAGAAAACAAAACGATTAATTGCAGTCTTACTTTTCGAGTTTCTGCCTCAACTTTTAGCTTCTTGAATCTTTAAGGGTTCTCTCGATTGTTCCTAAAACATCCTATTTACACTACCAAGCTTAACCTAAAATTCCCTAATGTAACCTATTGACTCTAACTTTTGGGCTTAAAAGTATAATGAGGCCCAAACATCAAATATCATCTTCAAAATTTTCATTCCTGTAGCATTACACCTTATCATTTTCGGATATATTGTTCTCTAACTTTGAAGCAAACTTGGCAAAGTGATCCTCATAACACTTGTAGCTCTATCTCTTAGCTTTCCAATGGTGCAAGAATTGCATCATTTGGACATCTAGAGTGCAAGTTATGATCAAAATATTAAAGCATATGCAAGTAGAATTTTGGATCCTTCAAACATCTTTCTTTCCAAAATTAAGCTCAATTCTTTTAAATCCTACAAAAGCATAAAAACTAATAAATAATAACCAAACTAAAGTAAATAAACATCGAACTAAAATAACTCACTAAAAATAAACTAATTATAAAAAAATAAAAAATAACTAAATAATAATTAAAAATTAAAGACTTAACTAATATTTAATAACAAAATGAGACTAAAATAATTCTATAAAATATAATTATCAAGCACCAAGTAAAGAGAAGTTAGAGAGAAGTGGACAAAACATAAACATTTATAATGGTTTGGTCCCTTGAACCTACATCCACTACCTTGATCTCCTAATTAAAGATTTTCAACTCAACTACACTAAACTAGTGGAAGTGACGACTTCTACTATGCTTTTACAAGTTGAGTTTCTAATCCAAGCTCTAAACCCTTACAACAACCTTTAAGATGCCTTGCGCACTCCAATTAATCAAAAAATGAAGAAAAAATGGAGTACAATTGATCACCTAGCTGATCTAAGATGTTTAAGTTTAAGCTCAAACCCTTTACAAAGGATATGAGTGAAAAACAAGTGTATAAAAGAAGGTTTTTGCTCTTTTTGGCTTTCTCAAAACTCTTTGGAACTTCTCAAATCTCTTTTTGACCATTGGAGGAGCTTTTATACTTGGAAGATCACATTTGATCGTTGGAGACAAATTTTGCCTGTTGGAAATAGTTTTGGCTCAATTCTAACTGTTATTTTGTCGTTTTGTGCTTAAAGTTGAATATGCAGATAGTGTTTCATTAACTGGTTAAAAGTAGGCTTTAACCGATTAAGCTTTTTTTGACTTGCAATGTTTGGCAGTTCTTTTCACTATATTAACTGGTTAAAGGAAATTTTAACTGATTAAGAACTTTCTGTTGGCTCCTTTAGTTTTTGATGATAATAAAACATTCCCATTTATTTGTGTCTAATTCCTTTACTTAAGTGTGCAGGAAATTAATTCATGAAATTAATTTCTTAAATCTTTAAAGAGTATTTTTGAAAGAAAAAGAGGGATAAAATCAACAAGATGTAACTAAATAACAAGGAGGAAGCTTGTTGGTTAAACAAGGAAGAACATTAGTTGACCAAATTTCAAATTGGAGAAATGGTGGGCTGAAGATTTGAGAAACAAAACCAATTTAGTCAACCAAGTCAGTCAACTAAGTGCCCTCTGCCAAAATCTGCAAACTAGAAACAGAATCAACTTAGTCAACCAAGTTAGTTGACTAAGAGCTTTCTATCTACAACTTGAACCAGAGAACTACAAGACAGATTAACGGTTAGAACTCATCTTCAACTGTTTTCAACGGGCATAAACTGCCCAACTGCCATCAAAGTTGCATCTCCAAGTATAAAAGGGTCTTCCAACAATGAGAAATAAGTTTTTGGAAGCTTTGAATGAGATTTGAGTTATAGAAACTTGAAAAACTAGAAAAGCTTCACTGCACTTGTCTGCATCTCAACGCCTACTCTTTGCATTTATGATTAGCACTCAATCCTGTACCAATCAGATCATCCAGTGATCATAGGTACTTTCTTTTACCACTTCTTCTTGTATACTTAGAGTGAAGGTGTCACTTTAAGGGTTTGTTCAAGCTTAGGAAAGCTTGAATGATATAGGTTGTGGTTGAGCCTTGGAAAACCATCTTGGGTTTTAGTTTAGCCCAAGAAAAACTAGTGTAAAGGTTGTGGCTAAGTTTGCAAAAAACCATTGTAAAAGCTTGGTGGAAGCTTGTGAATTTCACCGGATTCTTAGTGAATTGTTGGAAAAATCCTTGGTTGGATAATCAAGGTAGTGGATGTAGGTCTTGAACCGAACCACTATAAATTACTGTCCATTGTCTATTTTGTTTTTACTTTCCTTGTTTTGGAAATTAGTTCCTCATCTTATCAAGAGACAAATTGTGCTATTCACCCCCCCTTTAGCACATATTAACGGGACCAACACTTTCCGTTTTGAAACACCTTCAAGCATTGTATTTAACTAACTTTCTTTCTACTGATTAGTTGCTTCCTTAATTGATTGAAGCTTATCTTCCTTTATCCTAAACTAATTAAAATATGCTTCAATTGATTAAGAAATCTTCAAATTTGGATCTCTTTCTTTGGTGCTCTTTAATGCTCAATCATCACTTTGAATTTGAATTTTGGTGCTTTTGGGTACTTCAAGCTTGAACTTGAACCAATTAACCCATTTGGTCAATCGGTTAACAACTTTTTGTTTTGCATTTAGTACCTCCTTACTCAATTAAACCTTATGCTAACTGATTAAAGCTTTTCTATGTTCCTTTTAGAGGAAATTGTGGGAAATGACCTTCATAGAAAGGTGACTTCAAAAATGACCGTCTCTATAATTTTAACTGTTTTTAGCCAGTTTTTGGTATGACTTGACAATAATACCCTTTAAACAATTTCAAACAAATTAAAATGATTTCAGTTTTCTCTCTTCCGCCATCCAGATAAAAATTTCAAAATTAAATCTCGATTTCTCTCTCTGCTCAAATATGTCTATTTCGCCATCCAATTCGCAGATATGACATCAAGCTATTTCTTATTTTATTTTATTTTTTTGGATGGTGGATCTTGGGGTTTTTAAGGGTGATGAACAACGATTTTGCTCTTTGCAGGCAGCGATTTTGCTTAGGGAGAAAAAACAGCTAAAGCATGTTTGATGGGTTTTATGGTGGTTCACGGTTTTGTTGTGTCTGGGATTGGAATGATTGTTAAGCATGTTTGCTAGGGATTTTGATTTTTTTATGAGATTTTGAGTTGAAATTGTTCAGGGAATATTTTGTAAAAAGGGTATATTTTGTTTTTGTATAAGAGTAGTGAGCAAGACCTCCCGATAGGGATATATTTTCTCTTGCTTTGGAGGGTCATGGAGTTTTGTAACCTATCTTTTATGAAATGCACAATTTCATGACTTAGTAAAAAAAAATATGTGTTTTAGGTTCTTGAGTTTGTTGGTTTATTCATAGAACCCCAAAATTGAGTTTATTGGTTTTTAGGTATTGCTTGACTTAATCACCGTGTGACTAGTTTTTAGTCATTATGTGATTGGTTTTAGGCATTATGTGACTAGTTTTTATACATTGCATGACTGATTTTTAAGCAATGCCTAAGTCATACAATGCCTTACGAACTAGTCACGAAATGCCTTACTAACAAGTCACGCAATGCCTATCAACTAGTCATGCAATGCCTTATCAGAAACTAGTCACGTAATGTGTCAAGCCCTACTCCATTATATACTCATCACAACATCCATATACTTGATGACACATCTGCATGTTAAAATGCCTCATAAATAGTTAAATAATCAGTATCGTAACTAGTTATGCAACTAAGTTAATTTAAAGCGTCAAACTAGTTCAAATAGGAATTTTAAGATGAAATTGAGAATTTTAAAATCCCAGAATGACTTAATATGGTGATTTGGAGTTCGAGGATTAAATTGGAGTCAATTAGGAATTTTCATACCATAGGGGTAAAATGGTAATTTTACCATTCGATGGCAAATTTGGAAAGTTGGATGAAAATTTTGATCAAGTTTGACCAATTGGAGTATAATTTGAGATTAAGAAGTGAAAATTTTCAATTTCGAGCATAAGGGCAAAAATGTCATTTTTCGAGTCCGCAAGGGCAAAATTGGAATTTTACGATTTTACATCACCATGACATATGTCAAGCTCCAGAATTTTACCTATTATTATTTTATGCTATGGATAAGTATTAGAGCATTTTGTGGTAGTGAGAAAAGGCTTAAAAATTAAGTTAAAACAAGTGGACCAATAAAAAGGTGACATGTGTCAAAAATGAAATATTTTTATATTGTCATTTAAAAACCAGCCCATACTCTTCCACTCAGAATTTGAAGGCCGACCAGCACCTGCAGAAAAGAGAAGAAAAGAAAAGAAAAACCCTAAGGAGGAAAAACTAAGGAAAATTTGTTGAAATTTCAAGAAATTGGTGATTAAAGGTAAGATTTTTAATCTTAAGCTTGAAATTCATCTTGCCCATGCATTCTTTTCCATTTTTTATGAATTAAATTCAAGTTTTCATGAGGGGCAATATGCTAGCCAAATTTAGAGAGAGAAAATTGGTGATGAATTTAGTTGAATTTCAAGGTAACTTAGTGTTTTCAAGTGTTTAGTAACATTTAGTATGAAAATTAAGTAAGAAATCCACATGCCCATTATAGAACCTATCTTGGCCGAATTTTATGGGTGAGGTTTGATGATGAATTTGGTTGTTTTTCTTGCCCTTTAGATTGTATTTGGTGCTTAGGAATATCGAAAATCGAAAACGGGTATCGAAAAATTTTACTCCCGTTAGTTAGCAATTTGCACAATAATGAGGGATATTTTGGTAATTGCACTTAGAATATATTTTTATTGAAGTGTGTGGAATTTTGGGGAGTACTAGAAGTGCAATAAATTAATTGGAATCGAATTGGACGTTTAGACCGATTAAATAGTGTATAGTGCGCGATAAGCTGAACACTTCCCATTTCATTGCATGCATTCATATAGAACATAGAATAGTTTTGTGACAATTTAGCATAAGTATATTAAATTTCTTGTTGCACATTATGTATAGGTGGTGAGCCCTCGGATAAGGGCAAAGGTATTGCACTCGAGGATCGAGACTAGGAGTGTTGTAAATTCCAGTCAAAGTGAGTAACCACTGTTCATCTTATCTATCTAGAGTATTTTTTGCAATCGTTTTTATGATTTTAAGAATATTGAACCTAAATGAATTTTATGTTTTATGACTAATAATCGATTTAAGGAATAAGGTTTATGATTTATTTTACAATTCAATAATGTTTTTGAAAATGTGAGTATGTGGAGACCAACCTTTGATGTTGCCTATATATTTAAGTTTACGTACCTATGTTTGGAATTGATGATTTATGAACTGATACGTGATGACATATGTGGTTGGGTTTTTGAGTTATGAAATATATTAAACTGTTTGTTTTCCTTTAACAGGCTAGGCAGTATTATGTTAGCCACGTTATGCTGTCAAAATTTTATTGATTGGTGGATTATTTAATTAGCCATTGCAGGCGAGTTTCCGTGGACTAGCCTATTAGAGGGGCACGGTAAATCCCGTTATATTTACCTTAGTATAAGAGGCGTGAAGGATATCTCCTAAGGTACGATAGAATTCACTTCACTCCGAACCACCACTTGAGGATGAACTCTACCAATGCCAAGAGATGGCTAAACTATATTTTTATGAGTAGTTGTTAACTTAATAACCTTGGCGGACTCGGTTGAATGCCTCGGCCAAGGTATCATCAAGTATGATTTTTGGCACGAGTCAAGTTTTTAAGAAAATCATAAATCGTGATGTGTATTATAATGAAATGTTTTGTTTTATATGATTTGAAACAAGTACAAATTATTGTGGATTATGGTATGATGAAAAGTTAACTGTCTCTATTTACTCGGCTTTAGAAGTTAATGACAGACTTTGTTTACTCACTGAGTTTATGAAAACTCACCCTTTCTTTTTAACCATTTCAGGTTCAGGATAGTCTGTAGGCAATCGATTTCATCAAGGATTTCTTTTGGACTTACTTCCTTGGAAATCGTAGGTCTACATTCTTGCACACTTTTGGTTATCTCGGGGTCTATATGCCACTGTAGGATAATTTTGAATACCTAGTTTACTGTATCACTATGTGTATGAATTTATTTTGTTCTTACGCTACAAAAATTATTTATGCATAGTTTTATAAGAAAATGAAATATATTATCGAATATTTTTATTTAGTCTAATTAGTCAACTTTTCACTCCAAATGGATGATTTAGATTTTTGATCGGAAATGGATATCTTTCTACCATATGTTGTATTTTTATCAGGTTTCGAAATTTTTTGATAAAAATGATCAAAATACCCCTATGTGGCAAAAATTTTATTTTGATTGTTTTTGATCTAAAATAGTTTATATTCTCTTAAAACATGATATTTAGTAACAATTGTTCACAGGGGAAGTGGAAAACTGATGCAAGAGCCTTGCGAGGTTTTGGTTGACATTCTAGGTAATGAATGTCTATTAAGACTTCGCGGCGGTTGTCACGGGTGCGAAGGGAATGCCGGGTCGTGACATAATGCCTTATCAAAAACTAGTCACGCAATGCCCAAAGTTAGTCAGCAATGCCTTATCAGAAACTAGTCACGCAATGCCTTATAAAAAACTAGTCACGCAATGCCCAAAGTCAGTCACGCTATGCCTATTAACTAGTCACGTAATGCCTTATCAAAAACTAGTCACGCAATGTCTTATAAAAAATCAGTCACGTAATGCCCAAAGTCAATTACGCAATGCTTAAAAACTAGTCACATAATTCCCCAAAATCACCAAAACTACTGAATTCCATTTAACAAAATGAACAACTTCAAACGATACAGCATATTCCATTTAACAACATAATTAACAAATATGAATGCTCAAAATGTTCGAAAGTTTTTCTTCATATATCAAAAATCACTCTAAAATATTTTAAAATGCTCAAAACGCTCACAAGTTTTCTTCGTGTATCAAATACTACTCCAAAATGCTCAAAATGCTTAAACGTTTTTTTTTTCTGGTAAGGAATACTCCAGAGATGAATAGTCTGGTGAGGAAAGCTCAAAAAATATGAGTCAGTTTGAGGCACAAACCTAAACATACTTGACTCGTTAATAGGTTTCGGGGTTGAGGCGCGATGCTTAGCGAATGGGTCGGTTTCATTAAGGACAATTTTGTCCAATATTTTTTTCTCTTGGCTAAAAACAGATAAAATTATAAGGAGGACTATTCTTAAAAACGCCTTATACCTCAGACCCATTTATGAAAAGCACTTTTCCTTTTAAATGTAGCGTCCAACTTTGCCTTAACTGATTAAGGTTTCACATTAATTAATTAAGAACATTTTGTTTTCACTGAGTTTTTTCTTTTTTGCTTCTTTAATTGATTAACTTATCTCCTAAAGGAGTAAGTTTTTTGACTTGCTTTTAAACATCACGTTTATTAAGAGAATTAAACTTTATCTTGCACACTTAAGTAATGTAATTAGACATCAATAAATAAGGAATGTTTTGTTATTATAATAAACACATGGAGTAAACAGAGAGAACTTTTTCTCTTAGGGAGAGTCTTCATCTCTCTTAGACTCTCTAATTTTTTTTAATTTTATTTTTTTCTTAGAAATTAGTTAAATGTGTTTACCGGTTTTAATATTAGCTTTTAATCCATGGTTGCGAATTTATCCTATAAATCAAGTGGTCATTATTCATTGATCTTATAGTGAGGTCAAATATCTTGACCTTACTATTGAATTCACTCTTTTCTATTACCCCTTTACTCTTTTATATTATTTTCAAACCTTTTACATAATGTGTAATTTGTTTAATGCAACCCACCTTTAAAATTAAAAATAACTCTACATCATTTCTTTATTGACATATTCACAAACAAGAAAAAATTCATAATTAACATATGGGATGCATTGAATTTTATTGTGACTGTTCTATTTTGAGGCATCGTTGAGAAAATTTTTTGCATTCTATGGTTGAGCTTGATGGTGAATTGAAGAATATCCTTGACAAACTGTTTATGTTTTTGTTTCATCTAATTTTATGATTCTACAATAATGACAGTTGTGGTATGTAATCTATCAAATGGGGGTAGTTTTTTTATTGGATAATATACCTTTTAGGGTTGCATTGTAACAACTACATTATTTTAATTATTTTTTAAAACAATTTATAACCATTATAATATTAAAAATGCTGATATTAATAAATAATTTTTGATATTTACTGATTTAAAAATTTTATACTGAATTTTTAATATCAATTGTTTATAAATTTTTACAAACCTATTGCATGGTGCAGATTTTTTTTATTTATTTTTATTAATTTTGTTAATTTGTTCGTCGAGTTGATCGGAGTTGTTCAATTTATTGATTTTTTTTTTATCAAATTACTTCGGGTTCGGGTAAACGAGTTCAACTGGTTCTCAAGGTGCGGGTCAGTTTTGCTCCACGTGAGCTAAGCCATAAGAATACCGTTTTCATGAGAAATAAGAAAATGTATAAAGCGGCGGTCAGGAGGTGAGAATGGGAAAAATGGATGGAAACGCAAACGCAATGGACGACCAACAAAACCCACAAGACCCAAGGCCCTCTCTCTTCCCTGTCTTTCCTGCCGCCGGCGCTGCCGCTGCCGCTGCCACTGCCTCTGCTACTGCCACTGCTACTGCTACTACAGCTGCTACTACTAGTGCCCCCCAATGGCTTTGCAACCCTAGCTTCACGAGCGGCCTTTCCCTCATTAACGACGCCGCTTCCTCCCTTCCCCGCGCTCTGAACGTAGAGGAAGAAGATGAAGATGAAGATGAAAATGAAGAAGGAAAGCAACAACAGCAGCAGAAGAATTACCATTCTTATGAGCTACTTGAGGAAGAAGAAGAGGATGAGGAAGATTCTGATTCTGATGGAGAAAAGTACGACGAGAGACAAAAGAATAAGAAAAAGAGTAAGAAGAGGAATAAGAAGAGAAGGATATTGAAAGAACTCGGTGATTCCAAATCCATTCATGCTAAAGATTATTACTTTGATTCTCATCCAGATCATGATAACTTGGCCTACGGCTCTCTCTACCGGTTCTCTATCTCTCTTCATTCCTTCTCTCGTTTTGTTAGGCTCCGTTTCTTGCTATGGGAAATGCAGTACCAGTTCTTACTTTAATTACTTGCTTATATAACTGCTCAATACTGGCTATGTAAAATTATGCATCTTGTCTTGAAAATTTTTTCCTGCATTTGTAATCTTAATTCTTCAACAGTATTGTTTGTTTTTTGTCCAAAATTTGCCTTTTGTTTTAGGAATCAAAATACAGATTGCATAAATTGAAAATCTGATATTACCTTAATTCTCTCTGGCAAATTTGGCTTTTCATTCTTGAATTTCGTATTGATTCTGCTTCTCCCTGTTGGACTTGTTTTGCTGTGTAGTGTCAAAGAAAAATTTGATGAAAAAGTAGCTAAGTGTTTTAAGACTTGCCTTGATTCCCCTAAGGACCAAACTGCTAAATCTGAAACATTTAACATTTGATTTTCCATCATTTTCTATTGCAGGATGGATGTTCCACGCTATAAACTTTATAGTCCTCAACAATTATCTGCATTTTTATCCCAAGGGTTGTACCGTTGGACTCAGAGGGCTTCAACATTTGATAAGGATGCTGATATTGATGCCCTGGATACTAAACTAAAGTCTGCTGGTCGATACTGGTCTCCCAACAATGCTGCCCTCGAACGCCATAACAACTTAAAGCGTCTTCGCCTTTTTGCCCCCAAAAATTCTTCACATTTTGCTCCTGCTGATTTCATTCCTTTATCAGATAGTCAATCATCAGATCAACTTGATGATGAAATTTCAATCTCAAACAATTCAATCATTGAAGAATCCTGGGAGGATGAAGTGCTACGCAAAACACGGGAATTCAACAAATTGACTAGGGAGCATCCCCATGATGAAAAAGCATGGCTAGCCTTTGCAGAGTTCCAGGACAAGGTTGCCAGTATGCAACGACAGAAAGGTGTTCGCCTGCAGACTCTCGAAAAGAAGATTAGCATACTTGAGAAGGCAACTGAGCTTAATCCAGATAATGAACAGCTTTTGCTCTGTCTTATGAAGGCCTATCAAAAAAGGGATAATACTGATGTGTTAGTTGGGAGATGGGAAAGCATACTTAGTCAGCATTCAGGCAGTTATATGTTGTGGAAAGAATTCTTGCATGTTGTTCAAGGGGAGTTCTCCAGATTTAAGGTTTCAGATATGAGAAAAATGTATGCACATGCAATCCAAGCTCTATCTGCTACCTGCAGCAAGCAGTTTAGGCAGGTTCTTAATTTAGTGCATTTTAGTTTTTTACTTTATTTCTTCTGGTTGTAGTATGAATGATATTCTCTTTGTGATTGATTTTCAATTGTTTTTTATTTAACTGCTGTCAAGTAATGCCTTGATTATGTATTTTGTCAAGTTTTATGTACAGCATTGCATTTATGGTGGCTAAGTTTGCTGATTTGGTCATGTGATGTTATAACTCTGTCATTTCTTTTGAACAGATAATGCAAGTTGATGCCTGATTTACTACAAAATAATAATTCAGTACTGGGTTCTGAGTGTTGATACCAATGCCTATTAGCAGAACTCATAAGTTGATGACTAGGAGTTTATATCTTTCCTTGAATAGGTTACCAGAGTAACCTTCATTTCTAGAAATTGCATGACAGAACAAGTTTGTCCTTGGAGGTGAAAGCTCTTGATTGGCTAATTTGCATAATAAATGACATGAAAAAGTTGCCCTTCCATGACTACTTCATTTGCATAAAAGTTGTGTTCAAACTTGAATCACTCTATATGTTGGTTCATACCACTAGAATTAGGCCTCTGATATCTTTCAAACTTAAATTGCCTTGATAATGGTTTAAAGGGCAAGCATAAACCTAGAAAGAAACCTATGAACTATCAGCAAACTCCAAACTGATGCAAATCACCAAAATGTCCTCAATAAGCATGTGCCTTGAAAATTCGTCACTTTGCAGAAAGGCCTATAACTCCAGAGAATCTTTCATTAATGACTCTGCTATGAACTGATTTAACCTTGAAATATTGTACCGATCATCGAAACTTGGGAATACTCATCTGGATTTAATGTCATGTGTGGAGCCCATAAAAATAACAGTGGCTTGTTTGTTTGTTCTTTGTTGTTCATGCTTTTATTGATACTATTAGTTGGTATGAATTAGATATCTTTAATCAGCATTCATTTTCCAGTCTTTTCCTGTCTTTTACATTATATGGACTTTGATTTTGCAAGAAACTAATTCAAAATAAGACAAGTTTCTTTATCTTGGTTTTTATGCATGGTCAATTTGATGCAGATTCATCAAACTAGTAAATGTCCTGACTCTGCTATGGTCCATCTGGAGCTTGGTCTGGTCGATATATTTCTTTCCCTCTGTAGATTTGAGTGGCAGACTGGTCACCAGGAGTTGGCCACTGCTTTATTTCAAGCTGAAATTGAATTTAGTTTGTTTTGCCCTTCTCTATTCTTAAATGAGCATAGTAAGCAGAGACTATTTAAGCACTTCTGGGAGAGTGATGCTGCTCGAGTTGGGGAAGAAGGGGCCCTTGGTTGGTCCATGTGGTTGGAAAAAGAAGAAGAAAATAGGCAGAGAGTTATGAAAGAAGAGGGTTTAGATAAGAATGATGAGGGTGGTTGGACTGGCTGGTCAGAACCATTGTCCAAAAGGAAGAAAACTAGCACAAATATTGCAAATATTGCTAACAATGATGTGACGGCTGAGGAGTTTGATGAGGAAATTGAGAACGAAGATATTAAGCAAGAAGATGATACTGAAGCTTTGCTGAAACAGTTGGGCATTGATGTTGATGCTGGGGCCAGTGCTGAGGTTAAAGACACTTTGACATGGGCTAGATGGTCAGAAGAAGAGTCATCAAGAGACTCTGATCAATGGATGCCTGTTCGTGCAAAACCTGGTCTCTCTTCTCTTCTCTCTCTCTCTCTCTCTCTCTCTATATATATATATATATATATGTATGTATGTATGTATGTATGTATGTATGTATGTACATATTCGTGTGCACTCTTCTGCCTTACTCCAAGTGGGCTTGTTTGGATACTTGTGGATGTATATGAGGTTTACATCATATTTTTATTTTATATGGAAAGGGTTAAAATGTACACTTAAATTTTTTTCTGGTAAAATGACTTATCATGCAAGCATCAATCTCAAATTTTTCAACTTGGGCTTGTCTCTATGTACTCTTCACTCTTAACTTACTATCAGAGCTTATGCCAATTCTAATTTTTTCTGGAAATATGTGGAGAGCATCTAAGTTTATAGCTTTTGGCTACTCTAGTTTTTATTTATATTTGTACTCTCTAGGATATTATATCTTGTTCTTGTTCTTTTGACATCATTTTTTTTGTATTGATTTATTCTCATTTATAATGACAAAGAAACCTCACTTGTCATCTGGACTGTATATTTAGGACTAAGGATCTGCTTTCCTTTGGGTCTGTTTTGTTATTACTTTGTAATTATTTTTACATTTTTTAAACAATTTGTTTTGTTTTAGGCAAAATATAATGTTTATGGTATATGGATATAAAAGCTTATATTTTGTTGTTAATATGTCCCTATTCCTACAGTATTTAATCTCTGTTATTTTGAGATAAATTGTAACATTGCAAGATTTATACATATTTTGTAGTATTATTTTTGTAACGTGTAAGTATATTTTTTCACATTATGATTTGCAATTATCTGGAGCAAATATTCACATGTAGTTAATTTGCTGGTATAAAACAGGTGCAGTTACTACTATTCATGGGACACCCGATGGAGAAGTGGATGGACAATTTATGAGAGAGATATTGTATGAAGACATAAGTGAATACTTGTTCTCTCTGAGCTCAGCAGAGGCTCGCTTATCTCTAGTATTCCAGTTCATTGATTTTTATGGTGGGAAAATCTCCTCTTGGTAAGTTTCACATTATTCACCTTTGAATAATGTGATGCATTCTTGTGTCAAATCTGTCTTTTGCTGTCTTGCTTCATCACTGTTCTGTGATAAACTCTCCACCATCTTGTCCTTTTTGTCTGTTTTTGTAACATGCACATATACTCATGTACACACAAAACAATATTTAAAATTTGGTTCTCACATATGATACTGGAAAATATGTGGGCAGATGATGGTTTATCCCAGTCTTCACATGCTTTCTTAATTTTCTGTTTGGTTTATATGATAGAATTACGGTATGCTTAGGCTTGAAGAATGACTAACGGTAGTTATAGCTTGTTACTTGTGATCTTATACACACAGGTAATTAATTTGATTTGACTGGATCCCCACATGCTAGGGGTAGCATAATCTAATGGATGATAACCACTTTTTCGTGCATTTATGAAAGAGTGCTTGTGTAATGAATAGGCTTGTATTGCTAGAGGAAAATAGTATGAGTTAATTGTTCTTGTAATTAGAATTGAGCAGCACTGTGCATTCATAAAGTTAGGTTGAATTTTCTCAACATTGCCAATTTTTTTAGAGTTGTTTGAATCTGACAGTACTCATTGGTTTTTTAGGTATATGTAATTATCTAGTCTGCTTTGACAACTTTCCTAAAATGGATTCACTTCGAATTTGTCTCTTAGAACCTCTAATCTAGTTAAAATATTTGAATTACGAATATTCAAATTTTTTGAAGGAAGAAAGTGATTTTACCCAGGAAGAAAACTGATTATGCTGTTGACTTACACAGAAAACACTCATTTGCAACAATTTTCTCTGTTTTGGACGTTGTCAATGGTCAGAATTTTTCCTCAAGATGCTTTCCATGTGAAAAAGCTACCTGAAGATGCATATTTTTGGTCTTTAAAGGTGATTGATGTTTTTGTATGAGCACTTAATGGGCCAGTACTATATTCTTTTGTTTTAGCTTGTCAAGGCCTGATGCTTCATATTAGGGTTATTTTTTAGTTCAAAATCAAGAGTAACCTGGTTTTAGGTTGTTTAGAAGGATGGCTGCATGAGAGTGCAAACATGTAACACCGTGACGCGTAAATGTGTTAGTAAGGATATATTAACGATTTCAGGTTTAAATGAAAAGTCATTTAAAGCAACCTTGCTCTCTCTCTCTCTCTCTTTTTCTTTCTAGGGTTTGTACCAACAGTTCCAGTTGGACTGAGAAAATTCTTGGCCTGGAGGAGCTACCAGATTGTATTGGGGAAAATATGAGAAGACTGCATGATGATTTGACCAAATTACAGAATAAATCTGGTCAATTTAGTTTGGAATTCCTTTGGGACAGTGCGAGAGGCATCCTTCAGAGGACTGAAATGATGAAATTTCTTCGCAATGCTGCATTACTTTGCTTAACTGCCTTTCCCCGTAATCATATATTGGAAGAAGCTACTCTTTTGGCCGAAGAAC
Source organism: Theobroma cacao (assembly GCF_000208745.1). Taxonomy (NCBI): domain Eukaryota; kingdom Viridiplantae; phylum Streptophyta; class Magnoliopsida; order Malvales; family Malvaceae; genus Theobroma; species Theobroma cacao. Next base: position 11,686,199 of record NC_030852.1, read on the forward strand.
TCTTCGTAACAAAAATGAACTCATCTAGCTGTTCAGTTACCCCATGTCAGGCTTTGGCAAAGCACCTTCTAAAATGTGATCGGCAGGTATTTTTTATTTGTTCAACCTGTCTAAAGGGGATCTTGTAACTCCTTTGGTTGAAATTTTTTATTTATTATCATGAAATGCATGATTTCTTTTTGTTGCAACTGATAGTACGTGCATTGGGAATATTTTAGATAGTTTCCATTAATTCAGCAGCAAGAGTGATGTTCTCTGTGAAGTTTCTTTATTTTCTGTGTCATTGGGAAAGAAATAATACTGTTGGTGATAGAATTACAAGTTTTCATTTGAGTTCTTTCACTTGGGTGATAGAATACAAGTTTGCTTCCAAGTTCTTTCAATTGTTTCTCCAGTTTTTTCTTTTGTTTGAACATATCCTTAGGTTGCTAAAAGTTTACGGTGCGTAGTGGTATGTTTAGTCTTTATCCACCATTGAATGTTTGTGTCATGTTAGTTTATGTAGGGATGCAAATATAGATTTCTTTTCTGTTGCTTTATTCATTATTGGAAAATATCTTTTTTAAGCTTTTTCTACTTATCGGATAGGATGATTTTACAGCAATTCAGGCTTGGCCTAGCGATTATTACCTTTCTTGGGTCCAAGGTTGGAATACTTGCTCTCCCTTGTAACTCCCATATATACCATTAAAAAAAAAAGGATAAGATACTTTTTCTTCAAATTACTCATGACCTTTTCTTTTGTCCTTTTCTTGTTTTCACATTTTGGTGTATTAAGACTCCATTGGTTTAATGATTTTGTTAGACTTTTTTGTTATGAAAGCGAATAATGTCTTTGAATAATTAAAAAAGAACATTGTAATTATTCTAGAGAACAAAATGCATGCTTTAACTTTTATGTATAATAGTTATGTTTGGATTGGTATTAAATTTTATGTGTTTATTCATTTTTAATCAATTATGATTTCTTTTTCCAATTTGCATTTGCTTTTGCTTTTTAGCAATTTCCTTGGAAGCAAAAGCAAATAACAAAATGCAAGTAGCAAAAATAATGATGAAATGAAGATTGAATGAATATAAGGTAACGTTTGGTATGAGGGAAGTGGGAGTACATTTCTTACAATGTGCTCAATTAAATTACGTTGCAGTGTTTGTTTTGCAATAAATTACTGTAATGTAAGATTGCAATACAATCAGATTGCATTGCACTCTGCAACGTTTTTAAAGGCATTTTTGTCCTTCAACTTTGTTACTTTGTTAAAAATATTTAATATGTTATAATTTGTTTTTTTTATATAGATTTCGAGGATGTCTTTTTATTATTCTTAGTAGTTATGGTGACAATTAATAAAATTTATATTATCTTTTAAAGGAAAAAGAAATTCAAATAAAATATATAATATAGAAAATTATATTAAGAAATGAAGATAAAATATATAAAATTATAATAAAAAATAAAAATAAAATATATGACATTAAAAATATATTTAAGAGATGATATTATATAAAAATTAACAATAAAAAATACAAGTATATTAAACTTGCATTTTAATAAATAGGGGCAATTCTGGAAATTGATATTACATTCTTAGTAAAGTACTTGTAAACCAAATGTTGTAATGTTATCTTCCCTGAATTTTAGTCATTACTTTGCTTATATACCAAACACTACAATGTTATCTTCTCTACAATCACACTGCATTATAAAGTACCAAACGCCACTTAAATGCAATATGTTGTCATTATCATGGCATTTGATTGAGACTCTCATGCTAAAATAAATAGCAAGTAATGGTGGAGTATGTTCAGGAATGTGGTAGCAATTTAACATGTTCATGGCATGGTTGGAGTCATTTGGGTTGTCAAAGGTCTGAATTTTTCAGAAATCAAATCGAAAAAGTAATTTGATTTGCTCTTGCAATATGGAGTTCTTTTTCTGGTTTCTGCTTTTAGTTTATCTATTTTAGTACTCTGTTATTGTAGGATCTCTTGCTCTGTGGAATCTATGCACGTAGAGAGGCTGTGTATGGGAATATGGATCAGGCCAGGAGAGTATTTGACATGGCATTGTTGTCACTTCCTGGGCTTCCATTGGTGAGTTTTTAATGCTCTGATGAATAGAATTACTGACCCAATATATTCACTGTAGGTGCTGAATTCTGCTTGCCGTGGAGATTTAGTGAGGGCAAATATGACAAAAGAATCTGTAGTGGGGGGACAGGTTGAATAAAATAATTTTGAGGTTCCTTTTCCTATACCTGAAAGATGTTTAAAATCTCAGTATGGGTAGCTGCCCGTGCTGCCCCCACTATGGATCCGTCCTTGCTTGTCCCACCCTGTCCCCATTGTATGTTTTTATATGGTAAATATATAATAATATAGTATGTATATTTAGAGTGAAGGCAGGGACGAGGATCAAGCTTGATCCCTGATTGAGGGTGGCAGGGATCAGTATTTTTTCACCTCCCTATTCCCAGTATATGTTAATGGCAAAACGGTAGCCACCATAGTCCCCACTGCACCTGCAGTTCTGCACAACAACCTCCATTGCCAATACGAATGCCCATGATGTTGCTAATGCCTTGGAACTGAGGTGCTGAAATTTTAATTGAAAGTTGAAACACAGTAGTAATTTAGCCAAATGATAATAATACTGATTAAATACATTAGGTAGGTTTGAACACTTAACATTTCAATAGTGTTTTGTTAAAGATATCTTATTAAATGGTTTTCAAGATGAGTAACCAGAAGTATTGAAAAAAGTCATTGAAATTAAAATTTTCTACTCAGTCGGTACACAACACATGAATTACACAGGTGCCATTGATTTCTTTGCATCAGACCATGTACATATGATTGGCTATAATGAAATAATTAATTTCCTTCTTTTAAATTTTGTTTTAATAAGTAGACAGATTGGTGTTGAAACCTTTAGTATTCCCCTTTTATGAGATGAAATTGTTTCTATTTCTTTATTTAAATGCTTATATTGGCAGCAATTAAATATTTTAGCTTTGTTTGCTGTCACAAATTCATTTAGTTCCTCTGAATTTTTTTTTGAAGTTATCTTCGTTTCCTGTGATCTTTGTAGACTTATGATGATGTTCTGTTCTAAACTGTTCTATCTGTTTATTTCTCTGATCTAACTTTTCATTTTAGCAATGCAATCTTTGGTTTTCCTCCCCGTTATGTATAAAGGAATTCTTGAAGTTTATTATACATGATTTGACATCTCAAATTTTGAAAATTTTCACCCATTTTCTGTGTGCAAAAATGCAGTCATTTAATCCTTTTATCTTTTTTCAATATAAAGATGTTAATAATAGTCTTATTCATATGAGCAGGATCTACAGGCTAATTCTCCTCTTCTATATTTATGGTATGCTGAGGCTGAACTAGGACACAATAATGGTTATAATTTTGAATCATCTTCACGTGCAATGCATATTCTCTCGTGCCTAGGAAGTGGTATGACTTACGGTCCATTTAAATGTCATCCATCGAGCTTGCAACTTTTGAGAGCACGCCAAGGGTATAAAGAAAAAATAAGCGCATTAAGATCAAAATGGATGCGAGGTCTTGTTGATGATCAGTCAGTTGCCCTAGTTTGTGCAGCAGCTTTGTTTGAAGAGTTGACTGCTGGATGGGCTGCGGGTATTGAAATTATAGATGATGTTTTTACAATGGTGCTTCCAGGTATTCATCACATCTTTTTCCTTTTTTTTTTCCCTTTTATTCTTTAATACTGTTAACACCTTCAAGGTTCTTTACCTTTTTTAAGTAAATTAGCTTATTTACCCAATCTATGGACATTTGTAGAAGTTACAAGAAAATTAATACTAAAGTAGCTGCATGATTTTTGAAATAATGCTATATGAGTATGAAACTTAGATTCTTTTCTTTCTTCTTGATTGTGATCAAGAAACTCTGGGTGTGAAGTTTAGGGATCTTGTTTCTTTTCCCATGTCATTATTTAAATTTCCTGTTTTACTCAAGTATTTAGATAAAATAACCACATAAATCCTAGCCTCTTACTGTCCCGCATCATTGGTGTTTCCACTAAACAAGATATTGTTATAAATGACTGGCCATAATTGGAAAATATAGTCTGCCTATCTGAATGACAGTCTAAAATTTTTTTCTTTTCCTGAAATTGAAACTGACACCCCATAGAAAACAGGCCAATTACTCTAAGGTAACATAGGAGGCTCAAAGGTACCTCTATAAGGTAACAAGTCTTCCACATTGGAAACAGGACTAATAATTAAATGACTAGGCAAATCTTGCAAATAAGCATGAGATCCAAGTTTTCAGATGATAGATGCTAGGTGTAAATTTAGAAAACTGGATTTTTTATTATTTGGGCTGGTTTGGATTTGTTTTATTTGTTTAGGTGGGTTTATTTTGTTTATGTGGCCTTAAATTTAGCATTTTGAAGCTCATATAAATAGGGGTTTAGTTAGACTTTAGATTTTAGCATTTGACTAGTATTTTGATATTGAGAAATGAATATTGAGCTAGTGACTTAAGATTTTGCAATTGAGATTATTCTCTTGAGTGTTTGTTTGAGAGTGCATGGTTTATAGGAGACATTTGAAGAATTTTGAGGAATTCTTGGGGGTTGATTCATCCAAATCTATATTTGTTTGTTCAAGGCTTGGTTGGAAAAGATCAAGTCGTTTAGGCTCCATTTGTAATTAGGAAAATGGCTTCTAGAAGTCATTTTTCTGATTTTCTGGTGTTTGGATATCAAAAATTGGCATGGTCAACTGAAAGGAAGGCCAAAAGCCAAGGAAATCGTCTTCCATTTTGTTTGTCTTTTTGGAATGGAAGACAATTTCCAAAAAGCCAAAGGCTCTTTCTTCTTTTGCACCAACCCCAAAATTTCTTAATCCAAGACTAGACCGGCCACCACTACCGCACTCTCCCTTCGCTGGTGACTTCTTCTCCCTCCTTTGATCTCTCTTCCTTCTCTCTTTTTGGCTTCCCTTTCTCCCAGAGCCTCTACTCTAGTTTCTTTCTCAAGTGGCTTTTTCTCCCATCATTGCTTTTTCCTTCTCTTTCTTTTTCTGTTTTTGTCATTGTTGGTGGTAGCACTTGTTGGCACAAACTTATAGCCCTTTAAATTTTTTCTCTTTGGCCTCCTCTCATCTTTAACCAATCCCATCTTTTTGCTCTAAACCAGTCATCAGTGTCTCCAAATCTCCATTGATTTCAATCTTTTTTGTCTTAAATCTTAAATCATAATCATCCAAACCAATGAATCGAGGTTACTACACTCTTTTGGGTTGATGTGAATTTCGGTAGTGGGTTTGATAGATATTTGATTGTGGTTCAGTCCAAATTGATGCTTTTGTTTTTCTTTTTTTTTTTATTTAATATTTGACTTTTTTTTTTAAATTAACACTTTGAAAAGTCGCATGGTGCTTAAGGTTGTGAATGTTGATTGTTAGTTGATGGATGTGGTTGTGATGCATTAGATCGTGATAATGGAAATTTTCTGGTGAAAGCCAAAACAAGAAAATGTTTGTTAATGTATTTACCAAAAGAGGGAAAATGCTTTCTTTTCTGAAAACTAATTTCCACAGAAAAATAATTGTTTTCTAGAAATCCATTTCTGTGTGCCAAAGGAGCCTTAATTGGGAGATTTTTCTTGTAGACATTGAATTTCCTAAGTTAATTTGCAACAGGCATGGGGGGTATTAGTTCCTTGAGATGAAGAATAATTTATTTCCCCCTTTTCAGCTAACCAAACAGCCTGTAAATATAATCATTAATGAATAATATGATTTTGCAATTCGCGCAGTCTCTGATTGTGAAGTGATATTAGTTAGTGGCCTTTTCCATTACTATTGAGGACATGGTAGTTTTAGTTATGCATCTCATGCTTGATAGGACGATACATTTACACTTGTTATTGTTAAGAATTCTTCCTTAGGATAGCGTTAGTGTTGCTTCGTATAAGGAAAAAGACTTATTGGCTCATTTTCATTAGTGTTTAATCCATACTATCTAATGCACCTGTCATGATAATTCACATGTATGGGATCCACAATTCATGAATGGGTCTCACGGACATGAATGGCAATTATGAATATATCAGAGGATCTGTTGAAAAGAGTAATGTAGGAGTCTCCACCCAAAAAGGACTTTCTAGGTCTTATGGTACAAGGTTTAGCTATGTATTTCTGTTCAAGATGGGTTTATTTTTTTATTCTAATAACAAAGTATTAATTCTAGTACTAACAGGTTTCAACTATAATTGTACTGCATGTCTTGTCAATTTTTATTTTTATTTTTTTTTGGGTATAAATGATCTTGAGCTTCATAATGGGAGGTAACCTACCCCATTCCAGAAACCTTACCCCTCTCCTTCTAGTATTTAAACATGAAACCTCCAAGTAGGGATCTCAATATCAATTTGAAGTATATTCATCCGTAGGAAAAAAGTTTTTCACCAAGGCAATTGGACCAAAAGATTTTCCCTATAATTTGATTGATAGTGCTACCTGGTTCCTTTAATGCAACAGGCTAAATTCTTGTGCTTTGCAGAAAGAAGAAGCCAAAGTTACTGTCTGGAATGCCTATTCAACTATTACATTAGGATGCTTCAGAGACATCATGGGCAATTTACTTTGTCCAAAGCTTGGGAGTCTGTCACACATGGGCTGCAAATATATCCTTCCAGCCCAGAACTCTTTAATGCTTTAGTGGAGATCAGCTGTCTTTACACAACTCCTAATAAATTGCGGCAGATGTTTGATGACTACTGTCACAAGTAAGATCATCTTCCTTGTGTCTGTAAACTGTTCAAGGTCCTGCTTTTAGTTTTAGGAAACACATGCTATATGTTATATATTTTGTGAGGAAATTATCTTAATTTAATGGAAGAAGTGCAGAGGATGGAGATCCCATCTTTGTAGAAGTAAACAAGTAGTCCTCTCTGTTTTCGTTGTTTATATTCTATAACATTATTGTACTAGAAAATCTTGTCAGATGCTATGGTGTGACTAAATAATTGAAACCATAAAGATAATTTATATAAGAAACTTTAGTTTTGAAAAAAATTATAAATAGTGAGGAGAAAAAATAGGATAGTTTTAATGTAAATGAAGAAAAACAATGGAAATGGTGAGGGTTTATTACCCAGTTAGATAAGGCTCAAACTCATTATAAAGTTTTAAAAGCATAATATTTATTCTCATTGTTTCTTTTATTTCCGTATCGTACTTTAGTTTATAAAATTCATCCTTGATTTTCAACTTCTTTCTTATTTTTCTTTTATTTCTAATGTAGTAATATTCCAACTGTTGAGACTCATGGCAGGTCCAGAGTGGTTTCCCACCACCAATTTAATCATTTATTTAAAGTACATTTTCCATTATCCAGAAGAATTTTTGAAAAATAAACAAAACAAACACAACTATAAACTGAGAGGAATTTGACTAGAAAATGTTAAGGAAATTGATCAAACTTGATCGAGAAATAAAAGGAAATGAGTGGCAAATGCAAAGATTTCATTCTTGAAGTTTCCTGAAATTTAATTTTTGCTAAAAGATTGAATCCAAGCATTGAGAACTTTTGGTGTAAAATTTGTGATAATATATAGTGGAAGGAAATGCCAAGAAGGCAAAAGTAGAAAAATCATTAAAGGAAATTTATGGAAAATTTAGTACGTAAAATTTGTGGGCTGACTAGGTCATAAAGGCAAAACCTCTATGTAAGTGTGGAAGTTCAAATGGAGTTACTTTATATTTTTTGTTGATGAGTACAGTTTTGAAGGTGGTAAATAATATGCAAGTGTTGGAAAGTGACAAGATTTTACAATTTCTTAAATATCAATATATGTTGTTTTCATCATCTTTAAAATGATATTTGTTTTAGTACCCTTTAACTTCATTATGCTAACTTTTTGTAAGGGAAGAATCTTATATTAGTTGTTGAATTTATAACCAAGCATTTTCTTCTACCTTATGCATATAGTAACAAAAAACTCAGATACACTTCCATTTTTAGAATGGTTTAGGTATTCGTTATTTTAAACAAATATACAAACTCTATATAAATAAAATATTAGGTGAAATTAATCAATTAATTATCTCCTAACTTACTTATTTTCTTCATTTCATTTCAATATCTATTTATCATGTAAAAAGGAATCTACCTTGCAATGTGTAGGCATTGTTTCTTGTTTATTTATTGCAAAAGTTGATTGGGGAAGACACTTATCTATAGAAAATGTTGATTTTTCCATGTAAGCATTTAAAATGTTTTGGTGGTTGTTGATCCTAAGTGGGCAGTGCTAGAAAGGGGGTGAATAGCACTTCTATAGAAATTTGAAACTTTAAGCTGAAATAAGACGAAACCTGAGAAAAGTTAAGTAAATGAATTAGGTGTAGAGTTCACCAAATAAGGAAGGGTTGAGAGTAGACAATGCAAAGTGATAAATAGTAGTTCTGTTTGCTTGGCCTACATTTACTTCCTCAACAACCCTTGTCAAGGATTTTCAATCTAAATTTTCACTAAACCAGTGGAGTTAACAGTCTACACAAAACATTTATAAGGGAGCTAACCAAGTTTGAAAAACCAAACTACAATCCCAAAGACTGTTTCCCACATTCAATCTCACAAGTTTACAGCTCAAAGAAAACCAAATTACAATCCCAAAGACTGTTTTCCATATTCAATCTCATAAGTTTACAGCTCAAAGAATGTCTAACTAATCACTCAAAATGTTTGTATATACCAATACGGTTCAAGCTCACAACACTGAATATGAGCATAAGCATAATGAACTACATAACATTTGATTTTTCAGCTCTAATCCTTCAACATTCTAGTTACTTTAGATATTGCTTTGTGGTCACTTTTATAGTGGGTCTTCAAAATTTAGCCATTTGAGAGGGAAATGTCTATTATAGATGTGTCAGATTTCTGAAATGACAACAGCTTGGTTTTGTTCTGCAATACTTGACAAAAATAATTTAACTAGATAAGAAGTGACCCTGAACTGAAATTTAAAATTTTAACTAGTTATGTAACTTCCTTTAACTAGTTAGCAGGTCTAGCATTGGAGGCTTTAGACTTCCTATATGCACTTAACTAAACCAAAACTCTTTAACTGGTTGAGGTGTGTTCCTCATACTTCTTTTAAGCTTCCGTCTAGAATTAACTAGTTAAGTAAAAACATTTAACTAGTTAAGTTGTTTTTCTTCCTTTTTTGCCTCAATTGCACTTAATCATTAAGAAAAACACTTTATCTGGTTAAGTTGAACTTGTTCTTTATCAATCATATTCTTCCAACTAACTTTGTTCTTTTCACCTTCAAGTATGTTCCTTTGGAGTTGATCATAATGAAGATTCCATTTTAGCTCAAATAAGCCTGAACCACTTCATCAATTATCGTTTGGAGTGTTTTGTTATCATCAAAATCAATGGGTTGAACAATGGTAAATAGACTAATAGACTCGTGGAAGGGAAAGTCACTCTATGTTTGACAAACAATGCTGACTCTTATGTAAAAAACCATTTAAGTAAGGGCATTGAACTGTTTATTTTTATATTAAATTTTTTTGGACACTGATGTTAATATAGAAGTTTTAAATATTTCTTTGACTTTCTACTTCCCTTTAAATTGGACTTGTATTTGAATGGAAATTGGCTCTTTATTAAAGCTATTGAAAATCAAAATGTATCCTCAACAGTTGAAGTTATTCATGTCTTGGCTCTCTTTTTTACCTTTGGGGACTGCCAGCTTCATTGAGTGAATTTTTATGTATATATTTTTTAATTTTGACTGAGTATTTACTATATTGTTCAGTCATAATACATGAGTCATGAAAGTCATATTTTGCCTTCCATTTCTCTATACATAAATGAATTAACCAGATATTTTGAATGAATATTTTCTTCAAATTTAGCAATTTGTTGCAAGTTATCTTTTGGGTTTGGAACAAATTGCATTGATTTTGGTCGTGATTTTCTCCATTTTTCGTTTAACTTATATTGACATTGTTATTCTGTAAATATTCTCAGGAAACCATCAGTTATTGTTTGGCTTTTTGCATTAATATTTGAGATGAGTCGGAGGGGCTCTATGCATAGGATCCATGGATTGTTTGAGAGGGCACTAGCCAATGATCAATTGCATAATTCAGTTATACTCTGGCGTTGGTACATTTCATATGAGATTAACATAGTGCGCAATCCATCTGCAGCAAGACGAACTTTCTTTCGTGCTATTCATGCCTGCCCATGGTTAGTGGTTTCTCCCTTGATGTCATGTAAACCAAACTGGTTCCTTATGATTGAAAGAACTGGCTATAATGTGGAAGGCCATAGACCAGAGCTTCATGAACTACAATCTCAAACCAACGCAGTTAACCTGCTAGTCATTTGCAACTTTCTCCAATTTGTGAGTCTAAAATAGTGGTAATTTGGTATGAAAAGTGAGGACAAACAAATAAAGAAGTTTAGAAGGAGGCTTATGTACTTTGACCATTAGCTTAAGATGTAGGGGATTGAGCTTGTTATTAGATTCGGATCTTTATCAGGAAAATATTATAAATGCTTTCTATTTGGAAATATATTAACATTTCTATTTGTGGCTAGTATAAGTGGTTCTGTATGAAGACATGATAAAGTTGGTGAAACATCATTAAATATGAAATCTACATAGGATTATATAATTAAGAGGAAAAAGATGTTTGATAATTGCTGCAAGAAGCTGGATTAAATGTTTTAGGTAACTTCTGAATCAATGAATTCAGAATAGTTGGAATAAAGTTCTTTTCAGCTGCTTAAATTCTCTTGTGCTGCATCTTTGTTCTCACCTGACATGTTTTGACAGTCATCATAGAATAACCTTCATTACTTTATTAGTTGACCTAGCCTTAAGGGAAGCATATCTTATTGGTGCATGCTCAAGCCTTATTCTGCATATATTGTATGTTTGCAAATTGCTATAGATTCGACTAGGATTAGCTGGCCTCACAACTTTTAGTACATTTAAACTTTTAAGATGTAAGTTCCACTTTTTGTAATCCTCATCTTAATGTTGATCCATATCATTCCCAGGTCGAAAAAGCTATGGCTTGATGGTTTCCTCAAATTAAACTCCATCTTAACGGCAAAAGAGCTGTCAGACCTTCAAGAAGTCATGAGGGAAAAGGAATTGAATATGAGGACTGATATTTACGAGATTCTTCTGCAAGATGAGCTTGTATAATGATTGGTGGTCGCATGACCTCAATGTAATATGTAACTCAAGAAATATGTTGTACGGAATTATATGAAAAATGTAACGATAATGCAAATGTTATTTCGAATGTAGGGTGTAAGGCAAATTTAGTAAGGATTGCAATCAGTCTTGGCTCGAGAAGTTGCAAATTGTATTGTTCCAAAGAAGCAATCTCTCTCTCTCTCTCTTTATATATATATATACACACTAGATTGCTTGCAGGATCACCGGATCAATAAAATTTGACTACAAAGTGTAGTAGGAACACTGGATATTAATTTTGTTTTAAAAAGAAGATTAAAATAAAATTTAACGAGAAGAAAATTTAAAGAAAACTTAAAGAAAAGAGTTCAGAATTTTCTTTGTAGGAGAGATTTTACAAAGAAGCTTTTTTATAAGTGATTTTAGCTTCTGTGTTGTTTAGAATACAATGGGAGCCTTTTGTAGATGTTTTGCCAACAATTACTCTTTGAAAAAATTCACAAGAATTTATTGAAATGTTGAAATTTTTTTTTTTTTTTGCTGAAGATGCCTTGCAACTTCAAGAGCACTTTTGAAGATGCCTTGCAAATCCTAAGGATGCTTGTCTCTTTTGCTTTTTAGAGATGTATTTGCTTTGTAGAGATGCCTTACAAGCTTCAGGGGATGCTTTTGTCTTCTTTACATTTCAAAGATGCCCTACAAGTCTCAAGGATGCTTTTGTCTTTTTTACTTTTTTAGATATGTTTTTGTTTTTTCTTTTTCTCATTCTTAGTGGTATGTAGTATTCGTCTTGGTCTAGGTCAACAGTTTTGTTGGATGACTCAGAAGTCTCATGTTCATCCTCTTCATCAGAGTTGATGGATTGAAGCATTTCTGTCATGATCGTGTATTCTTGTGTATTTTTTACCTGGGTAAGTAGTGCACTTGCGTTTGATTTTGCTTGTAAAAATCTTGCAACTTCTTGATTTGAGGTAGCTATCTTGCATAAACCAGTTAACAAGATATTGTACATCATATATTCTATCATCAAACTTGTCCTACCACTTGGTCTTGAAGGTTCGGATTATTGTGGGGGCACCATTTTGGGTATAAATATCATATGTATAGTCCCATGAAGTTATCTAGGAAATAGTTGATTTTGAGAGGAAGTGGATAGGGATATCTAATTTGTTATGATTTGGTTCAGGTTGAAATGTTTGGCTTAGTGGATAGTAATGAATTCAGGATCATCTTTTTTTGCTTAGTGTTTAAACAATACACACCTTGTTTGAATCAAAATATTTTGATAATATTGTTGGGGTTTCTGTAGATCCCACAGTTTGTAGTGCCATCCTTTAAAAGTTTTTTGGATTGCAACGTTAGGGGATTTTTCATAAAAGCCTCAATTAGTAAAACTTTTTGGAAAGACTTTTTGCGAAAGTACTGAGTAGAACTCCTATGAAAAGAGGGCTTTGTTGTGATGTTGGGAAAATAGTTTGGAGAGGTTTAGGTTCGTGCAAAACAACCTCTTTGCCTTTTGAGGATTCTGTTGTAGTAATAGCAATTTGTTTAAGAGGAGTGTTCTTATTGATTTGCTTCTAGGGATTGAGAAAGAGACTCAATTCATTTTTTGATTTGTGAGTCAAGATCATTTGGATCTTGGGCATTTTGGTAAATTTTGAATATTTTTGAGGAGCTTTCTCCCTTCAGTTCATTTTCTCGAGTACAAATTTCACATGATTTGATTGGTCATTGGGAAAGATTTTGGGAAGGAAACTCTCATTTTTTTTTCTTTTGATCTCTCAAAGCATGGTTTTCCCTGTAAAAATTCTCTAGCAAGAAAATCGGCAAGGAATTTGATTCTCTTTTGATATATTCAATGTCAAAGTCAAATATAATTAAAATTGCTTGCCATTTGGCAAAAAATTGTTTTTAAGCAATATTTTGGACATCTTTTTACAAAACTTCTTTTGCTGATTTACAATCGATTCATAGAAGGAATTTTTTATTGAGTAAATCACTTTGAAATTTTGAAATACATAAAACAATTAATAAAATTTCCTTTGCGATAATACTGTAATTTTGTTGAGTAGGCGTCCAATGTTTCCAGGTGAATTGGACTATTTGTTCCTTCTTATTTTTAACTTGCTTAAAAATATCCCCATATCCTATGTCTGAGGCATCTATTTCTACTATTTTTGGGGTACTTGGGTTGTTGGTCCCAAAAAGCGTGCTAGAAGGGGGTTGTATAGTACTTTTGGAATGACATTAAAATTCCTTCCAAGAAAAGAGCTGATTAAAGGAATTTGAAAATGGAAGTTTAAAGCTTGCTAGAGGAATAATTTAAGTGCTAAAAGTAAGAAGAAAATAAAAGAAGGTAGATAAAATACAATGATTTATAGTTGTTCAGTCCCCTTAACCTACATTTACTACCTTGATCTCTTAATTAAGGATTTTTAAATCAATTCACTAAAATTAGTGGAATTCCCAAGCTTTTACAATGGCTTTTCACAGGCTCCGCCACAACCTTTAACAATGGTTTTTCACGGGATCAACCAAAACCCAAAATGGCTTTTCAAAGGCTCAATCACAACCTTTAACAATGGTTTTTCATAGGATCAACAAAAACCCAAAACTAATTTTTCTAAGGCTAAGTTAGAACCTACCACAACAACCAAGCTAACCCAAGCTTGATCAACCCCTTAGAGTGTCTCTCACACTCTAAGTAAATAGGAAATAGAGAAAAGATGAAGTACAATTGATCACCTAGCTGATCTAAGATGTACGAAGTTAAGCTCAAACAATTTTTTAAAGGATGGGAGTGAAAAACAAGTGTAAAGAGAAGGTTTTTGGTCTTTTAAGCTCAAAATCACTTTGGATAAGTTCTCTATCTTGTTTTTGACTGTCGGAGAGGCTTTCAATACTTTTCACACTCTAAGTAAATAGGAAATAGAGAAAAGATGAAGTACAATTGATCACCTAGCTGATCTAAGATGTACAAAGTTAAGCTCAAACACTTTTTTAAAGGATGGGAGTGAAATACAAGTGTAAAGAGAAGGTTTTTGGTCTTTTAAGCTCAAAATCACTTTGGATAAGTTCTCTATCTTGTTTTTGACTGTCGGAGAGGCTTTCAATACTTGTAAAATCACATATGGCCGTAGAAGACAGAACTAGCCATTTTTGGTCGTTATTTTGTCATTTTGTGCTTAAATTCAAATTTTTTGACAGTGTGCTCTTAGTTGACTAACCATGCTTCTTAGTCAATTAAGTCTTCTCTGTCTTGTAATCAAATTCTCTAGCAGTGAGCTTTTAGCTGGCTAACAAGACTTCTTATTCGACTAAGTCTTCTCTATCTCGTAGTCAAATTTTTGACCGTGAGCTTTTAGTTGGCCAACCATACTTCTTAGTCGATTAAGCATTCTCTGTCTTGCAATCTGCTTTACTTTGTTAATTGGTTAAGAAAGACTTTGACCGATTAAGAGCTTACTGTTTCTAGAACAACCAACTTCACCAACTTTTCTTTGTTTGATTAATTCTTCTCTTAGCTTGGTAACACTGATCTTCCATTTCCCTTAAACAGCCATGAGATGTGTTAGTCATCCGAGACTTCTTGAATTGTTCTTCACAAATTTGATTGCCTTCATTTTGGATCTTCACTTTTGGATTTTAGCTAACTAACTCCCTTGGTTAACCGACTAAGAGGCTTCTGTTTGTATCCAGCACCCGCTTAACTGATTAAATCTTGTGTTAACCAGTTAAGACCTTTCTGTCTGTCTTTAGTGTAGCACCAAGAATTGCTTCAATAGATTAAGGATTTGTGTTAATCGGTTAAGACTAATCTGTCTTCATTAGAGCTTTTTCTTCTTTGCTTGTTTAACCAATTAACCCATCTTGCAACTAAACAAGCACCTTGACTTGCTTTCAAACGCCAATTATATTAATGAATTTAAGCTTTCTCTTGCACACTTAAACAATATAATTAGACATCAATGAATGAGAATTTTTTGCTATCATCAAAAACATATAGAGTCAACATTCTCTATCTTTTATTTTTTATGATTACAAAATACTCCTAGTTTAAGAGTGCAATGTCTATGTTCAATATGAATGCTTCAAATCTTTATGCATAATGAGTTGCTCCCTTTTAGTCATTGCATCTAGTTTTCTTTACATAATATTCAACAAATCCAAAACTAAGCATCACACACATAAATTAAACATGACTTCTATTAAACTCTATTTAACTTAATTTTCCATCTCTCCTTTTTCTTTTTCACCATTAAACACTCATACTCCTAAGTCATACAAGCTTATAGATATAGTTCAACAACTTCAAGAGTCAAGCTTGTGTCTATGTAGGAACAAATGTATGGGAGTTAAATCATTTCAAGAAATTGTCAAGGATTACTTAAATAATGTTCAAGTAAATTTGATCATTTTGTCATAATCAACACTATAATAATTTTAAAGCTAACATGGATTTGCTAGATGTATAGAAAGGAGTTCTTTAATATGCAATTTAGTTTGCTTGACAAGATCAATATGTGTAAGAGTCCAAGGAGTAGGATTCTTTTTGAGCCTATCATGCAAAGGTTTATAGATTTTGCTAAGGCTAGGATAAAAATCAATGATGTAATTAAGGTTTCTTAAGAATCTTTGGAGTTAGGTTTTATCTATGTTGGTCCCAATAATATGTGCTAGAGGGGGGGGGGGTGAATAGCACAATTTGTCTCTTTCAAATATTGTCTCAAAGTCTAGATAAGGGCAAGACAAATGAAGGAAAGAAAATGAAACAAAAACAGAGTAAAGATGACAGCAAAATTCAGAGTGGTTCTGTCACGACCTAAATTCCGGGTCATGACCGGCGTATGGGCCCAATGAATGTAGGCCACTAAGCCCAAGCAAGCCTATTAATCTTACATGTTCATCATTCCATTATAAATTACTAAGTCATCTATCATAACTTAGAATCAAAATAATATTAAGCATTGCCACTTCATACTGGCATACCAAACAAGTGTATATACACTGTCTACGCATGTATCTTAATAATTCACATTAGGTTTGTTTATACACAACAAAAGGAGACTCGATGTCCAGCGGAGAGACTCGGACGAATGTACAGCTACTGAATGCCAAGACACCTACCAAAAGATGGATACAAGCCCACGAGGACACCTCGTCCTAGTTACCGACTGTCTCTTAATCTGAAAACATGAAGTTGAAAATGGTGAGCATAAACTCAGTGAGTGAACAAGAAGGGAACAAGCATACCATAAGGAATGTTTATCGAAATCATGATGCACTCATTTTCTCAAAACAATGCAATTTGTTCTAGTTCTTAGTATAACCCCTCATGTAAACCCCTCATGAGTAAATCACTTAAAAGATCCATATTCAACTATGGTACCAAAGAATCGAAAAATATAGCAAAACCCACAAGTTAGCCAAAATGGATAGAAAGTTTCTCGTTGCAGCGAACTTCATTCTCGTTGCAGCGAGAACCAGGTCTGGTGAAGGCCCTCAAACCTGAGAGTTTCTCGTTGCAGCGAGAGTCATAACATAAAGGAAAAAGGCTCATTTTCCTTTAAAACAAGCCATCTTGCTAAAATAACAATAGCAACATGTAACACATGTAAACTCCCAAATTTCAACAAATCAAATGCTCACATATTTGCATTTACAACCATATACCATATATGTATATATATATATATACATCAATCATCATGTACACCCTCCCAACATCATCATCTCATATGCAACGGCCTATGCGTACTCCCACTCGCACATAGTCGGGTCAGCAATGACTTATGTGCACTCCCATTCGCACATAGCTGGGTCAGCAAAGGCTTATGTGCACTCCTACTCACACATAGCAGGGTCCACATCAACATGCTAAGAAGCATCCAATGCATATCATGCATTTTATTATATTGTGATAACACATAAACCATTGTATAGCACATTTTCATAATATCAAATCATTTTACTAAAAGCTTGTTCCCAAGGTACATTTTCTAAGACAAGTTGGATAGAATCTTTCATATTTCCCAAAACAAGTTTGAAATGCAAGTCCACTCACCCGTATTCGTTGAGCCTTTAGCCGACTGTTAATCCCCCTAATGATCCAATTGGGGTGATGGGGCTTCGTTAGCACCTACCATCAAATTAACATTTCCATAATGTCAATTTACATACTATAAACCCTAAAAGCTATCTTTTAGCTAACTTTCAATTGCCATTTAAATGGCCATCCATTTTCACTTTCCTATCACTCCAAAGTGAATTAACAATCTCAACTACAAAATATCACAAATCAAATCTCGTTTCATTCTCAACACTTAAAACCCAATACTAGCTTACCACTCACCTTGATAGCTTTGTAACTTTGAACTTCTTTCCAAAAGCTCTCAAGCTATTAATAAAGCTTCCTCTTTCTCTCCCTAAAGCACCTAACTAGTGAGAGATTATGGAAACAAGATTTTCATTATTTTTGAGGTTTTTAAAGTGAGAGAGTGGAAGAATACAAGGGTTCTAGTAAAAAGGGCACCAAGGTATGAAAATTAGAACTAGAGAGAGAAAGTTATGAAAGCTTCACATCAAGCTTCCATGGAAGAATTGAAGAAACGTGAGAGGGAAGAGAACAAGAAGAAGAAGTTGCTAGAAGGAGAGGATATTTATGGCCCAAGCGTATCCACTCCCTTGGAAATTACTAAAATACCCATCCACAAATTAGCTTAATCCTTGAAATCCCACACTTTTTCTTCAATTTTCCCACCTAGGGTTTGTGTTCTTTCCTTTCCTTTTTACTTCATGCTTTGGCCAGCCATATGGGTGAGACTAAGAGAGTTTTAAATAGATTTTACAAGGAAATTCTAGAATAATCCAAGCTTGACACATGGCATGTTTCCATTGGTCCATGTGTAATACTTATCCATTAAGCAATCTCTCTCCACCACATAAAATGTTTCAATTATCCACAATGTAAAATGTTAATGGCTGAAATCCATGGGCATGACAAGTGTTAGGTGGTGTAAAATTCCAAAAATTCCCATTTTGTCCTCGAGTGACAAAATTACCATTTTGCCCTTAGAACATAAAAATCATCAAAATTTTTATTTCCTTGTCATTTCACCCATATTTTCATCATTCATTTATGCTTTAGGCCTATTTAAGCCATAATATTGTTTAAAACTTACTTTTATGGGCTTGTTGAGAAAATGACGAAATTACCCCTGATTAGGGATATCGTGTATATTTCTATCTACGAGTCTATAAAGGTCAAGGTCTTACGGTTCAGTCCAAGACCTACATCCACTACCTTGATTATTCAACCAACGATTTTCCCAACAAATCCACTATGAACCAGTGAAATTCACAAGCTTTCACCAAGCTTTACAATGGCTTTTACTAGGCTCAACCAAAACCTTTTACACTAGTTTTTCACTGGCTAAACTAAAACCCAACACCTAACTTTTCAAGGCTAAGTTAGAACCATGACACATTCAAGCAAACCTTGCTTGAAACAACCACTTAGAGTGACTCCCTCACTCTAAGAATACAAGAAGAGAAGTAGAAGAAAGTACCTATGATCACAAGTTGATCTAAATGGTACAAGGTTGAGTGCAAAATACAAATACAAAGGATGGGCGTTTAGGTGTAGTGAGGTGAAGAGAAAATTCTCTGGTTTTTCAGCTCTTAATGACTCAAATCTCTTCAAAACTTCCAAAAACTTGTTTCTAATTGTTGGAAGACCCGTTTATACTTGTAGATGCAACTTTGATGGCAGTTGGACAGTTTTATGTCCGTTGAAAACAGTTGAGGATGAGTTCTAGCAGTTAATCTGTCTTGTAGTGCTCTGGTTCAATTTACAGACAGAGAGCTCTTAGTCGACTGACTTGGTCGACTAAGTTGGTTCTGTTTCTCAAACTCTTCAGCCTGCCATTCCTCCAATTTGAAACTTGGTCAACCAGCATTCTTCCTTGTTTCACCAATAAGTTTCCTCCTTGTTAGACAGTTACATCTTGTTATTTTTATCCCTCTTTTTCTTTTGATATACTTTTTGAAGAGTTAAATAATTAATTTCATATATTAATTTTCCTACACACTCAAGTAAAGATATTAGACACAAATGAATGGGAATATTTTGCTATCATCAAAAACATATAGAGTCAACATTCTCTATCTCTTATTTTTGATGATCATAAAACACTCAAAGATTAATAATGCAATGTCTATGTTCAATATGAATGTTTCAAATCTTTATGCATAATGAGGTGTTCCCCCTTAGTCAATACGTCTACTTTTCTTTACATAATATTCAACAAAACCAAAATTGAGCATCACACACATAAATTAAACATGAAGACCTATTTAACTCCATTTAACTTAGTCTTCCTTCTCTCCTTTTTCTTTTTCATCATTAAACAAGATATTCAAAACTCTCCCTTAATGAGTGCATCAAGATTTTCCTTTAATCTTTAAATCAAACTTTAATGAATGAGAATCATAAGTACTCATACACCTAAGTCATACAAGCTTATAGATATAGTTCAATAACTTCAAGAGTCAAGCTTGTGTCTATGTAAGAACAAATGTATGGGAGTTAAATCATTTCAAGAATTTGTCAAAGATTACTCAAATAATGTTCAAGCAAATTTGATCATTTTGTCATAATCAAAACTATAATAATTTTAAAGCTAACAATATAAAATTTGATCAGGAAATTTTTTCGCAAAGTTTATGAATCTTTCTATCGGCGTAATGGTTCCTTGGGTTACATAATGACCTAAAAATCTTACTTTGGTTTGGAACAGACTAGTTTGGGATTTGGAGACTACTAATCTAGTTTTCTTAATTATGTTGATAAAAGTTTTGAGATGTTTACAGTGTTTTTCTAAATTTTCAAAAAACACTAAGACATCATCTATGTAAATAATGGTAAATTGGGAGTACGAACTAAATATTTCATTCATTATCCTTTGGAATTCTGATAGTGCATTTTTTAGCCCAAACGACATGACATTCCATTCAAATTGGTCGAAAGGGATAGTAAATGTGGTTTTATACCTCTCATTTTCCTTAAGTTGGATTTGTCAATCCTTGTTTTCACGTCAAACTTGGAGATAGCAAATGTTTTTTGTTTGGGATTGGATGTCTAATCTATTTTAATGCTTTATTTAATGGTTTGTAATTTATTACTAATCTTGGTGTTCCTCTTTCTAGTTCTGCATTTTTATAACATAGAAAGTAGAAGAGCTCTAGGGTGAACTGCTTTTCCTTACGAGTTTTTTCTCGAGAAGGTCTTGTATTTCTTTTCTATAGAATTCTTCCTTTTCTTTGTTCATTTGGATTAATCTTGCTTTATTAGGAATTTTTTTTTCATCAAAATTTCATAAGGCAAGTTTACTTCATGCTTTTTCCTATCCCAAAAGGCATTGGGAATATCTGAACAAATTATTTTTTTAATTTCTTTTTTGATTTGTTCGATTTTTTGTTGAACAAATTTATCACCTAATTATTCATTTATCCTTTTAAAAGAGATTTCTTCTTTTAAGTAAGTAATTTGTTTCTGTTTATGATTTATTAGAGAATTGAGTTGACCTGTATGTGTTGATAAAGATTTTAGTAAATTGAGATTTTTTATTTTTGGTTTTTCTATGAAGGGGAAAATTACTTTGGCTTTTAATATTTTATTGGTAATTGCTTGATTTGTAACCTTATCTGGTTTAAGCAAGGATATGAATGGTGTGCCTAGTATGACATCTTGGGTCATATTTTTTTCATTAGAAAAGGAGTTGTAAATTTGATTCCATTGTTGCAATTTTTTACATTAGGAATTTTATAAATAATTTCATGTTTACCACCATTAGAAATTTTGTCAAGCCCGACTCTACAATATGTTTATTATGCCATTCTTACATAAGAATGCATGTTTGCTTACTTGGGTACCTCGAAAATCGTTAAAAGACGGTAATGTACCAATGGTACAATTAAGTTGAATTAAGCCTCGAACTAGAGCAAATAGAGATTTTAAGATGAAATTGAGAATTTTAAAACCCCAGAATGACTTAAAATGGTGATTCAGAGTACGAGGACTGATTTGGAGTCAAATTGAAATTTTCATGACCTAGGAGCAAAATGGTCATTTTGCCACCCAAGGTTAAAATTGTAATGTTGGAAGAAGTTTTTGATAAAGATTGACTATTTATAACATAATTTGAGTTTGAGAAGTGAAAAATTTTAATTCTGACATTTTTTTGAGCATAGGGGTAAAATAGTCATTTTGCTATCCCAAGGGCAAAATTGTAATTTTACACTACCCAACACTTGTCCAGCACATGGATTTTACCCAATATTATCATGGATAATTGAGAAAATTTAAGTGGTGGAGAGAGATTGCTTAATGGCTAAGTGTGACACATGGACCAATGGAATGGTGACAAGTGTCAAATCTCATCCATTTATTATTTTCCTTATAAATTAGCACAAAATTTGCCTATTTCTCTTCATATGGCTGGCCAAAGCGAGAACAAAGGAAGAAAAAGGAAGAACAAGAACGCTAGGGTGAAAATTCAAGAGAAAATTGGTGGATTTCAAGTAATCAAGCAATCAAAGGTAAAATTTCTTGATTTTGACTTGTTATCTACCTTTCCCATGCATTATTTTGCATTTTCCATGGTTGAATCACAAGATATCATGAAGGATAGTGTGCTGATCAAACCCCAGGAGAGAGGTTTTGACGCTTCATTTAGTTAGATTTCAATGTATTTTAGTGTTTTTAGTTGATTGGTGATGTGTAGCATGAAAATCAAGCAAGAAAAATTCATGTTCTCCCATCACCCATCATTGGCCGAATTCTCCATGTGGAATATTGAGGATGATTTTGATTTTATTTCAAGTGATTTGGTTAGGAATTAGTGATTTATGGTGTGAGAATCAAGTAGGAAAAATTATAGTGTTGATGCACCCACCATGGCCGAATTTTCCAAGAGAAAATGTGAAAATGATTTTGCTAGATTTTATGCTATTTGACTTGTGTTTGATGATTTGGAGTATTGGGAGAAAAATGGAATTTATTTGGAGTTGAATTGGACGTATTGGTCAATTAATCGAGTGATAGATCGAATTAGGCCAATACCGTTTAATTTAGGTACACAATTGAATTTGTGTAGAACACCGTATTTAGACAATAATCTGAACAATTTGCATCCCATTTCATACATTAGTATAAAACCTAAATTGGTTTTATAACAATTTAGCACAATGTAGTAAATGGCTTATTGTGCATTATGTCTAGGTGGTGAGCATTTTGGCAAAAGTAAAGAGATAGTACTCGAGGATCAGGAATCAGAGTACTTGGAATTTGACTCCCCGAAATAGTGAGTAACCTTACTATCGTTTTAATTATCTAAAGTGGTTTTTATCCGATTTTGTGATTTTATGGGAAATGAGTTTAAATGGTAAATCTTTATGTTTTATAAACAAAATGTGTTTAAATGAAATGATTTTATAAATTGTCTTGAAATTGAATGATGGCTTTGAAAATAGAGTAATTGGAGACCACTTGATGTGTTGTAATTTATGATTCTAATTGATGGCTTATGATAATGTGTTAGCATGACTGGCTGGAATTGTGATTTGTGAACTGTATGAATTGTTCTGTTTTACATTTACAGGCTGGGTTGTCACGACCCGGAACTCCCCATCGGGCCCGTGACAACCGCCGCGAGGCCTCGACAGACATTCTTCACCCCGAATGCCGATCAAAACCCCGCAAGGCTTAGCATCAACTTCCGCATCTCCCCGATGAGCAACAATTATTAAATCTTGCATTTAAAAAAAATCATAAGTAATTTTCAAATAAGAACAATAGAATATTATTTTCTGGCTCATAGGGGCATTTTCGTAATTTTTCTTCAAAAATCTCAAAACTTGCTAAAAATGTAGTAGGTAAGCAGAAAATATATATTTAATGATTTTAAAACAAATTAAGTATCTAAAACGTTCATTTGAAAGCAAATTGTTAATAACTAGTACTATTCAAAAATAATTAATAAAATATTCTATTTTCTCATAAAATAAATTTTTATAGAAA
>NC_030852.1:11716033-11719650 GCF_000208745.1 Theobroma cacao
GTCGGGCTTGTCATCTTCTCCCCCACTTGAATCAACCATATGATCTTTCTTCTTGACTGATTTCGACATCCGGCTAAATATTAATATTTTAAAAATTTTATCTTGTCTCCTTGGTACGTGAAATACCTTATTATGCCTCACTTGACTTCCGAATCGCCTTTTATCTCACAAATTCTCCTCCAATAAAATTATTATTATTTTATTGTTATTTTCTCACTTGCGGAATATTTTATCCTAAACTACTCCTTTCGTCTTTTATCACTTTTAAACATTTTAATTGACCTCAATTTGCATTCGATCAACTTTATTTATCACTATATCAAAGTATGGGGTATTTCAATAATATGAGTCACGTCATGCTGTCAAAATTTTATTGTATGGTGGGTTTAACTTGCTACAGTGGGCGGGTTTTCTGCGAACTAGCCTATTAGAGGGGCACAAAATCCTGTTATAGTTTACCTCGGTTGGAGAGGCGAGTAGGGTAACTCCCGAGGTATAACTTTAGAGTCACTTCACTCCAAACCACCACGTGAGGGTGAACTTAGCCAATGCCAAGGAACGGCTATGTTTTCAAAATAAAAATATGTTTATGTGTATACGAAATTTTAATAGCCTTGGCGGACTCGGTTGGGTTAGCCCTTGATCAAGGCATCCTTGATAACTGGGTATGAGAATGATTTTGGCACGAGCCAAAGTTTTAAGAAATTCATAAGCCATTTTCATTACTCGATTTATATGAATTGATTTTATTTGGTTGAAACAAGTTGAAAAGTGATGAATTACAGTATGTTAAACTATTTTATCTATCTCCATTTACTCGGCTTTAGATATTTTAGATGGTATTTATTTACTCACTGGGATTATATAATCTCACCACCCTCATTTCCACCCATTTTAGGCTCAGGATAGTCTATAGATAGCTGATTTCATCGAGGACCACCATTGGATTTGCATCCTCCAAACTGTAGGTTCACAATCTTTCTTACTTTTGGTTATTCGAGGGTCCACTTGTTACTATAAATTAAATTAAATAATCTGGCTTACTGTATTACAATATATATGAATTTATTTTGCTTTTACGCTGTAAAAATTGTTTATGTAGTGTTCTAAAAATATTATTTTATGAGAAAATTATTGTAAGGATTTCAAGATTAATAAGGAAAAATGACCAAAATGCCCCTGTGAGAAAAAAATTGTTTTTCTATTGTTTTGATTTGGAAATAGTTTATAATCTTTCAAAACATAAATTTAGTGACTAATACTCACAAGGGAAGTGAGAGAAACTGATGTTAAGCCTTCTGAGGTTTCGATTGACATTTTGGGTAATGAATGTCTATAGGGACGTCACGGAGGTTGTCACGGGCTCGATGGGAGTTTCGGGTCGTTACAATGCTATTGATATCAGAGCTTTTGGTTTTAAAGACAAAAGTTTTTTATTTTAAAGTTATTTTAAAAATTTACAGTGTCAGTGTGGTCTCGAGTTAAGTTAGGTTAGATCGAATAGAATACATACATCTACATGTAGAAGCCTAACTGCCCTTGTGATGCATGAATGATTAAGTAATTACTACTTGGTTGTGTATAGGTTTTGAGGTGCACTGGTGACACACACACCATGTCTAGGAGAAACGGTAGTCCCGACGCCTCTCATAGTATTAGTGAGGGATCGCTAGATTCTAGTACTAAGAGCCGATGGCAGCCCGAACCGAGTAGTCCAGAAAGTGCAGATAGTAATAATATTAATGTAAGCATGAAAGATTCCCTTTTTAGAGAATCTAAGGAATATGCTAAAGAAAGGGGGAAATTAAGGATAGCCGAAGAAGGTATTCGTCCTAAGAATGGGGTGTTAGTTGTTCGACACTATCCTTCAGGCTGTGGAATGAATGTAAAGGAATAACAAGAAAAGAAAAAGGAGAAAGTAATTGTTGCAAACGACATTTTCCTCCCGGTTGTGGAAGAAATGCTGCACCGGTGAGTTATGAGGAATGTAGGAGAATACAACAAGCCTGGATTGAGGAATAAAGGAGAAAATCTCAAAAGGAGGAGAACCCGAAAGAAGATCTTAAGAAGGACTTGGAGTAGAATCTTCCGATAAGATCAGATTAAGATGATGATCCCAATGACATGTAATATTTTCGTAGGATTTTGTACTACTTTAACTCTAGGTAGATGTAGTGTAAAGGAGATAATAGTTATCTGTACAAAGAAGTTAATAGTTTGGCTTTTGAAGTGTATGACTAGAATGGATTATAAAATAGCTGTTTAAATGACTGGATGTATATGGAAATCTTTTAGTATGATAGGGATAAACTGGTAATATAATTATTGAGAAAGGTTATAAGAGGAAGCAATAAGGTTATAAATGACATTCGAAATGGATAACGTGATTAAGTTGATGATTGTAATTTAAGCATGAGGAGGATTACTCAGTGATGCCATGACACTATGAGGTAATAATTGGGCACAAATATAGCGCAATGAAGTTAAATTATGGAATATGAGGAATATGAAATTTTGATTTAGTAAGGATTGCAAGAATAAAGTGAGGAGGAAGCTGAGCTATTTTCATAGTTAATTATTCCGAAAGTCAGTAAAATTATTGGAGTACAAGGCAAAGAAGACTAGTAGTTGTGAATACTAAGGAATTGTGGAACACTAGAAAACAACGAATAATTATGTGTGTTGTATCATACATATATGGTGAAGTCACTATACAATATAGAAAGAGTATTCTCAAGTGAGATTTATTGACTAATGATAAGTGATGTGCAATCTGAGATACATGTAGCTATGAATAAATTTGGAGATTTTTGCTTAAGCAAACTCGTACTAAATGTTATGGTAAAGATATGTGAATGTTAGTGGCAAAATAAATACGTTAAGTCAATGTTCTGATTGCACACTTGTGATAGAAAGTTAGTCTTGCTAATTGTGGTATAGACTCAGAGGGAAGCCACACGATTGTGAATAATTGAGGTAGTAGCTTTAAAGGTAAAAGAGTTGCTAGGATAAAGTAAATTCAAATAGTTGCAATGCTACAGTACTGACTATCAAACGCTGTCACGTTAAGAACCGCTTATGGTTAGAAACCATGAGCAGACTATGAGCGGCATAAAGATTAGACTTGCTAGTTGAAATATGGTTATTGGTTTTGATGCTAAGCTTTGTTTTTTGGAGTCTTAAGTGCATTGGGGAGGTATTAAGATAAAGATGATGAGTGAAATTGCAGAGTTTCTTTATTGCCTTATATATTGGCATGTAAGAGAAAGAAAAGTTAGAGAGTTTTTGAGATGGCTACATAAAAATTAACATGTGGAGTGCTAAAATGAATAATATGTTGACTAAAGTCAAATCTTAAAAAATAAAGTAAACCTTGTAAAAAGTTAAAGAGGAAGTGAGTGAAAGGTTAGATGAATGTATGAGATACTGATAAGAGATGTCAATACCAAGTGAGGAAAATGTAAATAAAGATTTCAATAATGATATAGCAAATGAGTTTATATAGAATATTGTTATGAGAATATACTGATCTTGTCTTGACCTTGTTGAAAGGAAAGGATTAGTAACAACACAAGTAAACTAGGTGACATGCTAGAAACCCATGGAGATAAATTGAA
>NC_030852.1:11723072-11741871 GCF_000208745.1 Theobroma cacao
ATATAATTGGAAATGATAAAAAGAGAGTATAAGTATGTAAATGATGTGGAACTATGCACAGGCATGATGAGAATTTGTATGAATTATGAAGATTATTCTATTGAATCTTGGTTATGGATGGGAATGAACAAAGAGAAATTAGTCTGAAGGCATTTGAAAATCGAGGCCCCGTATACACAATGAGGAAAATGGACACTTGAATGTGCGTGTATACGTATATGTGGAGTTAGTAATGTACCTAACTAAAATGAAGAATGGTTTTAGTGATTCGAGATCTGAACTCAATATATTTGATGAGTTGTATAGATAATGTAACGATCCAGAATCTTATCAAAAGTCGATTTATGACGACCTAAGGAAGTTTGGGGAAATAGTTAAGGGAATGTAATCTATAGTGCAATTAAGCCATATGAGATGGATTAATAGGATTAAGAAGATTGAAATTTCCTAAATGCAAGGTAAACATGAAGTATGTGGAAATAATTTAAGCCATTAATCTTCCCTAACACCGAGGATATGTACAAGAATGAGTATGGCATGTTAATGATGCCGTAAACTACATAATAGTGTATGAGGATAGGATGAATGAATGAAAGTTGAGAGGTTTGATACGGAATGAAGTAATAAGATAGTGATTAGTATACCTAAATAAGTATAATATGCGATCGAAATTGGTATGATTGAGATGGAGTTATGATTCAAGTTTAATGATAGTAATAGAAGCATGCTTGGTGTCTTGATATAAGAGATCATAATTATGAAGGTTACTGTTGATCTAATTTTAAAGGATAATAATAGACATAAGTGAAGTACTCGAGTTGAATTGGAGGTAAATGAGGTGAACAAATTGAAATTTCCTATAAAGGGGAGGACATAAGAAGTCGAGGTTTAGATGAGAAAATAATACTCTCACCTTTCCTTTGAGTTCAGTAAATGAAATTTTTAGGTCAAAATTTTATTTTAAAGGAGGTAGTGTTGTCAAGTTTGACTCTACAATATGTTTATTATGCCATTCTTACATAAGAATGCATGTTTGCTTACTTGGGTACCTCAGAAATCGTTAAAGGATGGTAATATACCAAATGGTATAATTAAGTTGAATTAAGCCTTGAACTAGAACAAATGAAGATTTTAAGATGAAATTGAGAATTTTAAAACCCCAGAATGACTTAAAATGGTGATTCGGAGTTTGAGGACCGATTTGGAGTCAAATTAGAATTTTAATGACCCAAGGGTAAAATGGTCATTTTGCCATATGAGGTTAAAATTATAATGTTGGAAGAAGTTTTTGATCAAGATTGACTATTTAGAACATAATTTGAGTTTGAGAAGTGAAAAATTTTAATTCTGACATTTTTTCGAGCATAGGGGTAAAATAGTCATTTTGCCACCCCAAGGGCAAAATTGTAATTTTACACCACCCAACACTTGTCCAGCATATAGATTTTACCCAACATTATCATGGATAATTGAGGAAATTTAAGTGGTGGAGAGAGATTGCTTAATGGCTAAGTATGACACATGACCAATGGAACGGTGACATGTGTCAAAATCTCATCCATTTATTATTTTCCTTATAAATTAGCACAAAATCAGCCTATTTCTCTTCATATGGCCGGCCAAAGCAAGAACAAAGGAAGAAAAAGGAAGAACAAGAACCCTAGGGTGAAAATTCATTAGAAAATTGGTGGATTTCAAGTAATCAAGCAATCAAAGGTAAATTTTCTTGATTTTGACTTGTGATCTACCTTTTCCATGCGTTATTTTACATTTTTCATGGTTGAATCACAAGATATCATGAAGGATAGTGTGCTGATCAAACCCTAGGAGAGAGGTTTTGATGCTTGATTTAGTTAGATTTCAATGTATTTTAGTGTTTTTAGTTGATTGGTGATGTGTAGCATGAAAATCAAGCAAGAAAAATTCATGTTCTCCCATCACCCATCATTGGCCGAATTCTCCATGTGGAATGTTGAGGATGATTTTGATTTTATTTGAAGTGATTTGGTTAGGAATTAGTGATTTATGGTGTGAGAATAAAATAGGAAAAATTATAGTGTTGATGCACCCACCATGGCCGAATTTTCCAAGAGAAAATATGAAAATGATTTTGCTAGATTTTATGCTATTTGACTTGTGTTTGATGATTTGGAGTATTGGGAGAAAAATAGAATTTATTTGGAGTTGAATTGGACGTATTGGCCAATTAATCGAGTGATAGATTGAATTAGGCCAATACCGTTTAATTTAGGTACACAATTGAATTTGTGTAGAACACCGTGTTTAGACAATAATCTGAATAATTTGCATCCCATTTCATACATTAGTATAAAGCCTGAATTGGTTTTATAACAATTTAGCACAATGTAGTAAATGGCTTATTGTGCATTATGTCTATGTGGTGAGCATTTTGGCAAAAGTAAAGAGATAGTACCCGAGGATCAAGAATCGGAGTACTTGGAATTCGACTCCCGAAATAGTGAGTAACCTTACTATCGTCTTAATTATCTAAAGTGGTTTTTATCCGATTTTGTGATTTTATGGGAAATGAGTTTAAGTGGTAAATCTTTATGTTTTATAAACAAAATATGTTTAAATGAAATGATTTTATAAATTGTCTTGAAATTGAATGATGGCTTTGAAAATAGAGTAATTGGAGACCACTTGATGTGTTGTAATTTATGGTTCTAATTGATGGCTTATGATAATGTGTTGGCATGACTGGCTGGAATTGTGGTTTGTGAACTGTATGAATTGTTCTGTTTTACATTTACAGGTTGGGTAGTATAATATGAGTCATGTCATGCTGTCAAAATTTTATTATATGGTGGGTTTAACTTGCTGCAGTGGGCGGGTTTTCTGTGGACTAGCTGATTAGAGGGGCACGAAATCCCGTTATATTTTACCTCAGTTGGAGAGGCGAGTAGGGTAACTCCCGAGGTATAACTTTAGAGTCACTTCACGCCAAACCACCACGTGAGGGTGAACTCAACCAACTCCAAGGAACGACTATGTTTTCAAAATAAAAATATGTTTATGTGTATATGAAATTTTAACAGCCTTGGCGGACTCGGTTGGGATAGCCCTCGATCAAGGCATCCTTGATAATTGGGTATGAGAATGATTTTGGCACGAGCCAAAGTTTTAAGAAATTCATAAGCCATGTTGATTACTCGATTTATATGAATTGATTTTATTTGGTTGAAACAAGTTGAAAAGTGATGAATTACAGTATGTTAAACTATTTTATCTGTCTCCATTTACTCGGCTTTAGATATTTTAGATGGTATTTGTTTACTCACTGGGATTATATAATCTCACCACCCTCCTTTCCACCCATTTCAGGCTCAGGATAGTCTATAGATAGCTGATTTCATCGAGGACCACCATTGGATTTGCATCCTCCAAACTGTAGGTTCACAATCTTTCTTACTTTTGGTTATTCGAGGGCCCACTTGCTACTGTAAATTAAATTAAATACTCTGACTTACTGTATTACAATATATATGAATTTATTTTGCTTTTACGCTGTAAAAATTATTTATGCAGTGTTCTAAAAATATTGTTTTATGAGAAAATTGAATATTTTATTCAATATTTTTATTTTATTCTAATAGTCATAATTTCATTTTAAACGAATGTTTTAGACATCCAAATTTATTTTTGATTATGAAATATGTGTTTTGCACCCGTATACTACATTTTTTGAGGATTTCGAGATTAATGAGGAAAAATGACCAAAATGCCCCTGTGAGAAAAAATTGTTTTTCTATTGTTTTGATTTGGAAATAGTTTATAATCTCTCAAAACATAATTTTAGTGACTAATACTCACAGAGGAAGCGAGAAAAACTGATGTTAAGCCTTGCGAGATTTCGATTGACATTCCGGGTAATGAATGTCTATTAGGACGTCACAGCGGTTTTCACGGGCTCGATGGGAGTTTCGGGTCGTGACAAAGTTTAAGGCTTTATGATGTTTTGTCATAATATTTTGTTGGAATCATCCCTTCTTCGATGCAATTTTGATTTGCACCTGTATTAAAAAGTGCTATTGTTGAAATTCTTCGTTTATTAAAAGGTGTATTTTAATTAAGTATTTTTGTATTGATACTTATGTAAGAACCATCATATATTCTTGTGATTCTTCTAGTTCTGCCTTTGTATCTGAGGAAGAATTTTTTATTAGAGCTCTTGAATTTTGGAAGAATTCTATTTGGTTTTTAATTTCTCTTTGTTCGCTCCTGAGTTTGGAAAATTCCACTTTTATTTATTTAATTTCTGATTGTAATTCTACATTTGTTATCTGTCTAGGTTTAGAGGATTCATATATGTCAAAAAGAATATCTTTTATATTATACATGTGTTCTTGATTTGTAATTGTGGGTTTTTCTATTTTTTCTTTCATTGAAATTTTTAATTTCTCAAGATATTCTCTTTTCAATGTTGAGTTTTGAATTTTATCAATGATTTCAATCATGAGTTCTTAGCCTTTGGTTAGGACATTAATTTGTTTTTCATTATTTGTTGAAGATTGAGATGTAGTTTGTATTTCATCTATTTGGAACTCACTTAAAGATTCTGTGTTTTCAGACATCTCATAGTCTGATGTTGTTGATTCTAGTAGAATTTCATTAATTTTTTGTTCAATTTCTTCATCTAGGTGAAGTTCGTTTACTTTTCTTCTAATTTTGCAGGATTTTGAAATGTGACCAGCTATTTCGCATCTAAAACATTTTATTGTTTTGTCTATTTTACTTTCTTCATTTTGCTTTTGTTTCTCGTTTCTATGCCTCTTGTATTTTGGTTTGTTGTAGTAATCCAAGGTACTTTTCTTATGTTTTTTTTTTGTTTTGGTTTTGTAGGACAACAAGTTTTTGAAGAAGAAGGTTCATGTTTGATGTCAAATTGTTGACAAAATGATCTTAATTCTTTTTTGTAAAGATATCTTTTCTTTTTTAATTGTTTTTAAAGTTTTAAATCTTGGCAAATTTTTAATCCCTCTTTTTGGGTGAAGCTTATGAGTTTGCCATATGTAAGATTTTCATAAGGAATTATTCCTTTATAAGTATATCTTATTTGGTTTCTAACTTTTTCTCCTAAAAATGTAAGAAGTCCTGCTAGAAAATTTTCTTTCCAAAAAGGTTATTGATTATTGAATTTTTGCATTACTCATCATAAATATGTCTTTGTACCATTTAAATCTGTTAATTTTTTGCATTTTAAATTTGATAATAATTCTAAGTTTTTATCTTTTAGGTGTAGAAGGTTACTTAGAAAGCGTTTTGAGATTGAGAAGATGAGGGTTGCAACAACATCTTGGATTTTTCTTCCTTTTAGGATGTTATTTCCTTTATCATTTTTTTATAGCTTTTGATATTTCTTGTTGTTGTTTTGTGGTAAGATAATTGTCCCACCATCTTTTAAGTTGTCTAGTGAAACCGGCAACTAAAGGATTTGCTACTGAATGATTCGTAGTCTAGCTTGTTTAATTTTGGGTTTTGTATATGTTTGATACCATTGTCATTTGTTGAAGGGTACATAAGATGTTGTATTCGGACATTCCATTAATATTCCATCCATGAATTGTGTTGGCATTATACTTATTTTGGAAAGTGATTTTTTCTTCTATGTTTAGATCAGGTGCTGTGATTTTTGGATAGTAAAGCTTTTCTAGTTCCTTCCAAATCATTTTGTTAATCTATTGGTCATTATTGTCTTTTGAATCTATTTATGGGTTTATCATGTTTATTGAATGGCTTTGTTGTAAAGGAGTATCAGAGGCTATCATTCTTGAGGTTTGGCTTTTGAGGGCATCAATTTTGATTTTGATGCGACTAATGAAATTTTTTTGGAATTTCAAAAGGTTTAAAAATTGGTTCTTTGGCTTTAATGACTTTTGTGTTTATTGGCTATGTTTGAGTGAATTTTGATTGCTTTTCAATTAATGTTTCTATATTTTCCAATTGTTTTGCGATGGTATGAAGATTTAGATTTGTATAGTTGTTTTGTTCAATTATCATTTTTAAGTCTTTTGAGGAAACTTGTTCTCCCAAGTTTGAGGACCTCACCTTTAAAGGAGTTGCGCTTATTGCCATATTTTTGTGAGGATATTGAACTTTTGTCAAAGGAGGATGTTGAGATTCAAATTTTCCTTTAGTTGTTTGCCATTTGACTATATTTTTCATTGTGTTTATTGACCTTAAGTAATATTCTTAAAACCATGTAAAGAATTTTATTAGAATTTTATGGTTCTCCATGAAATCATAATATTCTTGTAGAATTTGATCCTTTTCATTTTTATAGGTTTCTAAATAATTTTTTTTTTGTTTATTTTTCTTATAGTAGAAATGCTTTCTACACCATTCTTTATTAAACTTTCTTTCTAGTTTAAAAATTTCATAATTTTCTTCACCAATTGTGGTTATCTTTGAATTATTGGTCATTGACGAATATGTTGGAGACATGTTAGGTGAGTTGGTTGGACTTGGTGTTGGTATATGCCCTTAAGCCAATTGGATTGGTCAAGGAACATATATTGTTATTTAATGCATACTTAATCGCATAACTATATCTGATAGAGGTTTTCCTTCATGTTAGTGCAATAAGAAGGAGTTATTAAGTACTAACTGGATGAAGCCCATGGAACATGGAGGCCTTGCAAGAGAATTGTAAAATTGTTACAATTAGGAGATCAATATGCATCAAAGCCATGTTCCTAAATTGTTCCTAGTCATTGTATTGTCACGACAGGGCATTGACAATGCTCAAATACTGGTACATGTTAAACCTCCTTACTTGAGAAGTAAGCAATTGATCTCATAGATTGAAGTATATGGGATACTCGAGGATAACATGTGGGTGCTTGTTAAAGAACAAGTTCACTGAACATGACCTGCTATGAGAACTCCATTTGGTATTTCACTCAAATGTTTATGAAATATGTTCTCATGTGATAGTCATGCAACTAGTCCTCAGACTTGAGACACTAGGTCATCTTGTATAGGGAATGACATACTTTGATTTCACTCTTACGGGTCTGGAGGCGACCAAATAACTAAATAAGGTGTTTTTGGGTATGTTAGAAAGCATGCGAAGGTAAATAAGTGGTTAGGAGAGGATTTATCACCCCAAGTGATATGAGGGGATGTATCTCACTTGTTCTCAATTCTTGAATAACTTGTATAAAGTCTTTGGCTAAAGCATGATGAATTTGAGGAAAGTTAGCCTCCTAAATTCATAAGGTTAGTAATGAATTATGAGAACTAATATGGAATATTATAAGTAGATACTGAGCCATGCTTTATGACGTTTCTGGGATATTTGATGAAAAGATCGTATTGCATTGAGAGGCTTAACACTGAAGGCTTTGTCAAATTCTTTAATTGACTCTCTAACATTTAGGTGCTGATGATGTATTACTGGATGCCGCTCATGATCTATAAACATAAAATTAATTATCAAATTGATATTTGATTAGGATTTATATTTATTGCCAATATATTAAAAGCCTAATAGGTTATACACATTAAGTGACATAATTGAGATTAAATAAGGATAATCAATTAAGTTGGCCTTAATTGGAATAGACCAAAATAAAGTGAGAAATTAACTAAGTTCACAAGGACTTAATTGAATTAAAATACAACTATTGTATCTAGAGTTATAACTTAGTTTGGCTATATAAATATATTATTTTAGCCAACTAAAACTCTAAGCCTTTAGCCATTTCTTAGCCGTTTCATAAAAATAAGAGAAGGAAAATAGTTTTCTTTATCTTATAGAAATAATATTCAGTAAGAACTTTTGGTCTTTTTGTTTTAGAAACAAAACTTGCTAGCATAAGTAAATCCTAGCTTTGAAAAGGTCTTATTTGGTCACTGTATGGAGTACTATTAAAGGCCAAACACTTAGGTGGTTGAAGATTTCACAAATCCTAAAAGTGAAGATGCAAATATTAAGGTTGCAGGATTTTAGACCATCTTATTCTCTTTCGAGTTACTTGCTTCATATCAAGCGTTTTTGATTTAATTAGGTCTTGATTGTGATATCTAGAGCAAGCTATGTAATTCTTAAACTTATGAATGTTCATAATTAATTTGAAAATTACATGACAAACATAAACATTGATCTTGTAGGAATCGACTGTTTCTTTGATTAAATGCTAATATATTTTTTCGCTACATTATATTTTTAATTTCTTGATTAATTTCATGTTTGAGCATGAAGCCAAATCCCAACAGTGGTATCAAAGCCTTTGTTTGATATTTTTCATGTAATTGCATGCTTGATTCTTGGTGATTGTGAGACCTCAACCCTTATAGGCTCATAACGAGGCATAGGCGTAATAACCCGGGCCAAGGGTAGTTTCATCATTTCCTCTAATAAGTTCCCAGAACGAAGTTTTCTGATATTTAAGGTCTAAATAAGCATAAAGACCAAATAAATGATGTATAATGATGAAAACACGAAGAAAACTAGATGCCGTAATAATTTTCGCAACAGGGGCAAAATGGTCATTTTGCACCCCGAGTCAAAATTTTTAAGTTTTCATAAACCCGAGTATATTTAGACCATTGTGGATTTGACCTCAGTGTCAAAAGAGTAAAAAGATTTCACAAAGGATTGGAGAAGAACAAGCTAACTTGCTAAGGGCATTTTCGTAATTTCAAGTGGAATGGATAAGCTTGAGCTATAAATATCTTTTTCTTCCAGCAGCTTCTTCATTCTCTAGCAGCTTCTTCTCCTTCTTTTTCTTCCATCTCACGTTGCTTCCATCCTCCATGGAAGCTTGATATGAAACTTTCACAACTTTCTCTCTCTAGCTCTAATTTTCATACCTTTGTGCCCTTTTGACTAGAACCCTTGTGCTCTTTCACTCTCTCACTTTAAAACCCTCAAAAAGTCCTTATTCAGCACTTTTTTTCACTAGCTAGAGGTTTTAGAGAGAGAAAGAGAGATTTTCCACATTTGTTTGGAAGCTATTGGAAGAGAATTCAACTACAAAGAAACCCTAAGGTGAGTGATGAACTAGGCTTGGTTTTAAGTTGTTGATAATGGCTAGTAATTGGGATTATGAGCTGTTTTATTGTTGAGTTGTTTACTCATTTTTAGTGTGATTAGAGTAGTGCAAGGAATAGCCATTTGATATAGTTGGAAGCCAATTAGGAATGACTAGTAGAATTTGAATTAGAAACTAGCTTTTGGAGTGATATTAATGTAAATTGGATTGGTTGTGATGTTGTGTGTGTATAGGTTCCAACAAGGCCTCACATGTCCATTTGGAGTATTAGTTGAGGTTAGAGTCAAGCAAAAGAAACAACAAGACCGGTGAGTGAACTTGCATTTCAAAGTATTTTTGGGAATGTGAATGTGTTTGC
The DNA here is from genome assembly GCF_000208745.1 of Theobroma cacao. Classification (NCBI taxonomy): domain Eukaryota; kingdom Viridiplantae; phylum Streptophyta; class Magnoliopsida; order Malvales; family Malvaceae; genus Theobroma; species Theobroma cacao. Next base: position 11,732,451 of record NC_030852.1, read on the forward strand.
ACAAGACATTAAATGATTTTATCAAACTTTTCTTAAGAATGGGTGCCTTGGGAACAAGCCCTTGATAAATTATCTTTGTGTTGTGATATGTGGCTATTATGGATTTATATACTGCTACATTATGTTGATATATATATACATATGAATATATTGTTGTGTAATGATATTGACTCAGCTATGTGCGAGTAGGGAGTGCGCATAAGCCGATGATGACCTGGTTATGTGCGAGTAGGGAGTGCGCATAAACCGGTGATGACCCAGCTATGTGCGAGTAGGGAGTGCACATGAGCTGATAATGATGGGATGGTGTGCATGATGATGATGGGATGGTGTGCATGATGATGATGGGTATATATATATATACATATGTAAATATGTGTGTTATAGGAAGTTTATGAGTAATGGTATATGGTTGTAATGCATGTGAAATTTGGCATGATGAATCTTGAGAAATTCCCATTTTCTTGCAAATTGATCTTTATTGCAGCACCAAACGGATTTTTTGTGCAAAGGAGGCCCCTTTTTCACTTAGGTACCCTACTTCTCGCTGTAGCGAGAAACATTCTGTTTTGGCAGCAGAAAACTCGCTACAGAGAGAAACTCTCGGGTTCTGGTGCAGTGTGTTCACTTTGATAAAGATTTTGACCATCTTCCCGTCCAAACTGGGAAAAGTGGTAAACATTAAAGTTGTATCCCTGCCTCTTATCTTTCTAATGGTTCAAAAATTAGTTTAATTGGACTTCTGTAGCGGGATATATTCCAGAAAAACCAAAACACATGCAAACTGGTATTGTTTCTCGCTGCAGCGAGAATGAACTTCACTGCAGCGAGAAACATTCTGTCCTACATGCTACCCTATTTGGTTTTTGACATATTTTTCACCCATTTAACTTCATGGATTGATCATGGATTGTTACAACACTATGAGGTTATTAATCAAAGTTTGAAATGAGGGGTTTTGAGTAAGAAATTAAATCAATTGCATTGTTTTTGAAACAAGTGCATCATGATTTTCAAATTCTTCCTATTGATAGCTTGTTCCCTTCTTATGTTCACTCATTGAGTTTTATACTCACATTTTTAAATTTTATGTTTTCAGATTTGGAGGCAGTTGGGACCTAGATTGAGTTGCACACATATGCTCGCTTTCTTGGTAGGTATTATGGCATCTCAGTAGCCGCATCTTCACTGTGGTCACTCCGCTGGAAGTCAAGAGTCATTTCGCTTTATGAGTACGTTCATGTGATGTAAAATACTAAGATACGTCTCTTAGACGAAATATGTATATTTTCACTGTTAATGCCACCATGAGTTGAAATGTTAACATTATTTTGGGTTTATATTAATGAAATTCTTGATTGCTATAGCCCATTATTAAAGTGATTATAAGTTGGAATTATGAAAGCTGACTTGAGAATAGTTGATGGGATGTTAAGCAAGATTACATAATAGGCTTGCTTGGGCTTGGTGGGCTATGCCCATTGGGCCCATGCGCCCGTCATGGCCCGAGAATTTGGGCTGTGACAGTGATAATCAATAGGATTGATTTGTGTGTTGATTTGGTGTATATCGGTTCTGAAGGATTTCTTTAAAATCTGTTTTTCTGTTTTAATTCAAATCTGGACAGAATGTAATTAATTCCTTCAAAAATGTTTTAAAAGGTTTAAAATCATGTTTAGTTGAAGAATTAATGAATGGATTAAAAGACTTGCAAGGCCAAGTTAAAATCGAATAGTTTTGAGGTGTTTTGGAGACTAGTGTGCTGATTATTTTTACTAACATTGGGTAAGTGTTGTGAGTAGCTTTTAATTGTTAAAAAATAGTTTTATCAAATTAAATTACTACATGTTTTGGCCAGACTTGATTTAGTTGAAATAGTTTCATAAAAATCATGTCTTCGAGTTCCAAAACAACAAAGATTCATTGCAAAAAATTTTGGGTAGTTATGATCGGTTTTGGTGGCTTAATTCTTCATGAATTTCACGTTTAATTGTTAAGCACACTTGCTGAAAATTTCCAGCAGCTTTTTTCATGAGTTTTGACTTATGATTTATGAAGTTTTAAGAGCACTTAAATGCCATCTATTTTAATTTTGGGTGATTCATAAAGAATAGGAAATTGTTTCCTACTTTAAAGAAATTCCTAAAATTAAGGGTAGCATTTTAATTTTGGAAATTCATAGGAAATAGTTTCCCTCTTTGAAAGAAATTCCTAAAGTTATGTGGCAGCATTGAACTTTCCTTAAAATTTTGGTTTGACTAGAAGTTTCCAAAATTTGTTAAGTCACCATTTAGGTAACTTGAACAAGATATAATTTAGGAAACTAATCCATATTTTAAATGTTAGAAATTAAAATATTGTCTTAGATATATTTTATTAAGTTTGCCTCAAATTAAGAGGTTTCCAAAATTAAAAAGAGTTTCAAGTATGGAAAGAATTAAAATAGAAAGTCTTAAAATGAAAAGCTTTATTTCAATGAATTTCTATTTAAGAAATAAGAAGTAAAAGGTTTATTTTAAGTGTTTTGAAAATGGGAATTTCTTAAACACTAAATTGAAATAAAACAATACCAAATAAGTTGAGTCAAGCGCTTTAAGTAAGTTAATTGATGCTTTTCTCAAATAACACACAAGATCACTAAGTGATATTGAGCTTGCATTTATTTTTATGCTTTTGATTGTGATTATAAGGCATGAGAATGATTATGGACTTAAGAGTTTAGAAGATTAGGTCATGGATGGTTAAATTTATTTCTCATAGTATTTATTTTAAAATAGGATCTGCGCACCCTGCCTTATCTCTATTTTCTTTGAGTTGTAAAATTCTTTTCTCACCTAACTCCCTTTGAATGTAACTCGAGGTTTCTTGATTATAGAATGAAATTAGTTACATCAAAGTGTAAAACTAGAGTTAGATAGAAAACTTTTTGTAACTTGAAGATGAAAATCCAAAGGTGCCATGGAGATTTAAGGAGATTACAAGCGAAGCTTGAAGATGATGTTTGTAAAATCCCTTGTAAAATGCCCTAGGAATTTGAACAACTAATTTCCTTAATGGCTCGAGGAAATTAGAATTAGTAAAGTTCATAATCATTCTAGTAGTTGCCATGTGATTGATTTATTTTTCAATATATATATATATATATATATATGATATTTTTGAAATGTGATAAATGCTATGCATATCAACAATGTGAAATCAATGAGACCTTAATTATTGAATTAATAAATAAAATCCCTCATTAATGTATTGAGTCCAAAAGTTGCCTTCCACCATATAACAAGATAACCAGCTGCTCTTTTTGTTGGAGGCTTGTTGAGTCACTCAAGGCCAAACTTTTACACGAGTACGTTTGAGTTATTGGTGGGTCTTACTCAACGAGTACCATGTTGTTCAGACTTGTCACACATGACCTCATAGTATTAGAGGAATAGTTAGGCAAAATGTATATGGGTTTTAGGAGTTGTTAGAGGACTTGTCACACATTTAGACAAGAGTTGTCTCTTAACTAATTTAGGAGTTGTATAGGATACAATTGGTAAGCTAAGTTACCTACCTAATTAGTTTCATTATGGTTTGTTGAGTCACTCAAGGTCATGGTGGATGAAAGGGGTCCTAACTCAATAAGAAGTTTAAAGGTTAAATTTGTCGAAATATTAGAGGAAGGCTATTATTTTAATAAAATATTGAGAACAATCATATAAGATTTTAAAATCTTGTCTTTATGATTATATAATTTACGTTAATGATTAAGCTTTATATATGTTGATTTATATAGGATATAAATCAATCATGGTAAATAGTTTGTCACTTAGAAGCATACTTGATGCAAACAAGTAGACAGACCCAAATTTCATTGACTAGTTTCACAATATCAAGATTGTCTTGAAACAAGAGAAAAAGGCTTATGTCCTAGATAGTCCTGTTCCCTAGGAACCTAACGAAGATGTGACAAATGAGGAAGAAAAGGCCTATAGAGTTTATATGGATGATCTTGATCAAGCCACATGTGTGATGTTGGCTTGGATGGCTCTAGATCTTCAAAAGCAACATGAAGCTATGAACGCCTTGGATATTATCCTAAACTTTAGAGAAATGTTCGATAAGGAAAGTTGCACAGAGAGATTTGACATTTCAAGGGAATTGTTCTGATGTAAGATGTCTAAGGGAAGCTTGATAAGGCCTCATGTGCTTAAGATGATAGGATATATCACTCGACTTGAGTAGTTAGGTTGGGTTATGGATCATGATTTGAGTATAGACTTGTACTTTCTTTGTTATCAGAGAGCTATTCATAGTTTGTGTTGAACTTCAACATGAACAAGATTAAGGTAACTTTTTCGGGCTTATTGAATATGCTTACACAAGCTGAGAACACCATTGTGAAGGAGAAGCCTTCGGTTCATCTTGTCTCCTCTAAGAAAAATAAAAATAAGAAAAGAAAATTTTCTAAGAAAGACAAGGGTGAAAAGGCATCAACTTCAAAAGGTATGAAGCTTATTGGAGGAGTGAACAAGGACATGGACAATGACAAATGCCATTTCTACTGTAAACTAGGGCATTGGAGGTGCAATCGTAAAGATTATCTTGAATCCATCAAAGGAAAGAAACAAAAGGCAGCTTTCACATTAGGTATGAATCATATGATGATTTATTTTTCACTACTTGATATATGAGACCTTACTCTTTATTAATGGTTTTAATATGTATGACATATTGAAGGAACTAATGACAAGGAGCAATGAAGAATAGGATCATGAAGGGGACAATCTTAGTCGATGGTGATCAAGCTTGTCGACCTAGATTAGATTGTGGAACAATAAATAATTTTAGAACATTAAATGTTTTCATGGCATGATTTCCAAGATGAGATGTTTTGGTTTTGGGCCTATGGCTGAATATTTTATTTTATGTTTAGGAAACATAGATTTATATTTTGCTAGCATCAGATGTTTAGCTTATATATATAATTATATATTTATATTACATCTCATTTTATTTTGGAATTGTTCTAAATTATTTATCCTTAAGTATAACCCTGCGTATATGAGAATCAATACTAAGTCATAATGATAAGATCATTGTCAGATTATTTTTCTTTTGATTATAGATCAAAAAGTTAATTAATGAGATGGCTTAAATAAAATTGAGTCCTAACTCAATGAATTCATAATAGGATTATGAACACATTTAGTTAAGGAGCATTCTTATTGAGATAAAATATCTAAATTCAGATTGCTTAGAACTAATGAACAATCGATTATCATATTGAATTCATAAGAGATGAATCATAAAGCATTCCAAACCCAATTAATTGCATGAACTAACCTTTGAGAGGATTTCATCCCAAAACCAATGATGAACAACTTATAATATGTAAGTATACATAAAAGTTATGGATATAGCACCTTAAAAGAAACTAAATAAGTTTACTTGACAAGATTTCTATACATGATAGACATAGTGGGAGCTAATGATACTTTAATGGTCGAGGGACATGAAATTATGAAATCCAATAGATAAAATCTATGCACAAAGATTAATTTAATGGGATGCATAAGGATGTATAATTCATGAGATGAATCCATTAAATACAAACCATTAGTAGGATGCATATTGATGCACTACTTATATAGGATGAGTCTAGTAAATGATCCAACATGAATGATTGGATAATAATCTTTATTCAATAAATTCAAAGTAGTTGAATACATTGAATAAGATAAACATATTTTGTGCAAACCATAAGGTTAGTGAGAGTAAGATAAGTTACTCATTAAAAGTGTATAAGATACATTTGCCAGTTTAAGAAAAACAAAATGGAACTAAAGAGTTAGAGCCTAAAACATGACTTAAGAAAAAATTTAGGATGACATGTTACAGGAGTTTAACATATAGAGAATCCTAAATGTTAATAGTGACATAAAGTCATGATTGAGCAGTTGTATTGGAATGGTCCTAAAACAAGAGATAACTACATGATTATATCTATAATCGGATACAAACCTTTGGTTTAGGCTACAAAAGAAGAGATATTTGAATCATTGGTTTAATGAACCTATAAATGACTCCAAGTTGTTAAAGTAACAACAAGAGCCATAATAATGGAATCAAGGCCTCGTTGTGATCCAAATTAGTATTTCGATTTTGACAATGGAGATGGTCAAACATATAAATTAACATATTTCTAAATATTGCAATGTAAGTTGTCCTAGTAGAGACACAGTTGTTAAGTGAAAGAAATCGATATTGGATACGTTAGCAATTAATTCAAGTGCAAGTAAGAGATTGTTGATATATACCCTTGAGCCAATTGGATTGGTCAAGGAATATATATTGCCATTTAATCCATACTTAATCACATAATCATATGTGATAGAGGTTTTCTTCATATAGTGCAATAATAAGGAGTTATTAAGTACTGATTGGATGAAACCCATGGAACATAAAGGCCTTGCAAGAGAATTGTAAAGTTGTTTCAATTATGAGATCATTATGCATCCAAACCATGTTCTTAAAATTGTTCCTAGTCATTGTATTGTCAAGACAAGACATTGATAATACTCAAATATTGGTACATGTTAAACCTGCTTACTTGGGAAGTAAGCAATCGATCTTATAGATTGAAGTATATGGGATACTTGAGGATAACATGTGGGTGCTTGTTAAAGAACAAGTTCACTGAATATGACCTACTATGAGTACTCCATTTGGTATTTCACTTGAGTGTTTATGGAATATGTTCTCATGTGATAGTTGTGCAACTAGTCCTCAGACTTGAGACACCAAGTCATTTTGTATGGGGAATAACATACTTTGATTTCACTCTTACGAGTCTAGAGGCAACCAAATGCCTAAACAGGGTGTTTTTGGGTATGCCATGAAGCATGCGAAGGTGAATGAGTGGTCAAGAGAGGATTCATCACCCCAAGTGATATGAGGGGATGTATCTCACTTGTTCTTAATTCTTGAATAACTTGTATAAAGTCTTTGGCTAAAGTATGATGAATTGAGGAAAGTTAGTTTCCTAAATTCATAAAGTTAGTCATGAATTATGAGAACTAATATACAATGTTATAAGTAGACATTAGTCCATGTTTTATGACATATCCGGGATATTTGGTAAAAGGATTGCATTACACTGAGAGGCTTATCATTGAAAGCTTTATCAAATTCTTTAATTGACTCTTTAACATTTGGGTGGTCATGATGTATTGCTAGATGTTGCTCATGATATATAAATATGAATTAATTTTCAAATTGATATTTAGTTAGGATTTATATTTATTGCTAGCATGTTAAAAGCCTAATAGGTCACACACATTAAGTGACATAATTGAGATTAAATAAGGATAATCAATTAAGTTGGATTTAATTGGAATAGACCAAAATAAAGTGGGAAATTAATTATGTTCACAAGGACTTAATTTAATTAAAATACAACTGTTGTATCTAGGACTACAACTTAGTTTGGCTTTATAAATATATTATGTTAGCTAGCTAAAACTCTAAGCCTTTAGCCACTTCCTAGCTGTTTAATAAAAATAAGAAAAGAAAAATAGTTTTCCTTTTATCTTACCTTAACGACCCTTTTCCCCGATCATTACTGACGCTCGAGTCTCACGAGCAAGCTCGCCAAGTCCCGAGCAAGCTCACCAAGCCCCGAGCATGTCTCTTGGAAATCTTATAACCATCACAATTTTATTTAATGGCAAATAGTCTCTCAATACATTATGTTTTATTATCATATAAATATATGTTTACAGTGTACACAATTGTTTACTTTCGAAACAAAATATACTACAAATGACCTAACCTCTAACAACGGAGTGACTCGGAATAGGTACTGAGAGATGCCTTTACTTACATCTCAGTGGACCATAATATGCCAATGAAAAGTATGGTAGTTGATCACTTTTCTGCAAAATAAGAATATTGGGGTGAGTCTCACAGACTCAGTGATCATCAGCTCAATGAGCATGGAGAAGAGGAAAACAAGCCAAGGATAGAAAATTTGAATATTAAAAGCATATGAATATATAAACCATTTAAAATCAAATGGAACATTTGTGCCTTACATATATACTAAAGCATTGTGATGCAAAGTAACCATTTCAAATAATATATTAAAACTAGTGCAATTAAAAGATTTCTACCATCAAAATCACTTAATGTCCTTTACTCAAAATTGGACTAACATAGGAGCGCATGCTCTTGTAAAATCAAGCAATGTCGATGCTTATACACAAGCATATAAACGAACTCATACTCTAGGTATTAAACACAAAACCATCATATAAATAAGGGAGCTAAAAAAAATTGGTATTTCTTACAATGCGAAAGAATACGTATTTGAAAACCCAAAGAGATATCACTCTCGAGTAGGTAATCATAAATAATCAACCCATGGACCCGCTTCCACGTAATAACATCCAGGAGGCCCCCCTCCACCGGATTTCCACAACCATGGCAGTCTGGACGATGTTGGCTAACATCGGAGAAATCATGTGGTTGCAACCACGTATATCAACTCGTGGCCTGGCAACGTGTAAAACCCGACCCTAAAAACACATGACATGACATACATGCACTGAGTAGCATGTTATTATGCTAGGAAAGCACCTAAGAAAAGACGAAACCCGATATCGTACCTAACGGTACACTTGAGTTGATTTAACCTCGAACTAGTTCAAATAGGAATTGTAGGATGAAATTTAATATTTTATAGTCCCGGAATGACTAAAAATGATTGTTCGGAGTTCGAGGGTTCATTAGGGGTAAAATTGAAAATTTTGATGTTTAGGGGCAAAAATCGTCATTTTGCCACCTAAGATAATAATTTGATCAGGGAGTGAAAATTTTGACCAAGATTAACTATTTGGAGTATAATTTAATGATAGGAAGTGAAAAAGTTTAATTTTGGTGATTTCTAGAGTGTAGGGGTAAAATCGTAATTTTGCCACCCGTGGACAAAATTTGAGATTTTGAGAGAATTTAGATCAAATTTGACAAATTGGAGAATGGTATGAGTATAAGGGATGAAAAATATGTCTATAGGCAATTTTTTAGTTTTTGGGGCAAAAATGTAATTTTTCACTTTTACGGTGGCAAAAGTGTAAATTTCAAAAATTACTCCACCAAGACTTTGGATAAGTTTGAGAATTTTATCTAAGCTATGGATATGTGGGACAAGTGTATGGTGAAAATTTGGAAACAAATGGATGAAATTTTAAAAATGGGCCAATAGGAAAGTGACACATGGCACTTTTTAATGATTTAATATTATTTTAATGAAAAGTCAGCCCATTTAAACCCCATTTTAAGTGATGGCCAGCCATAAGGGAGAACAAGAGAGAAAATAGAGAGGAAAGGAAGAAAAAAGAGAAACCAAAGAGAAACAAGAAAATTCAAAGGGGAATTC
>NC_030852.1:11742655-11749702 GCF_000208745.1 Theobroma cacao
GGGATTTTTGATGTTTTAGAAATAAATGTGACAAATAAAAATATATTGTGTTGATTATGAAATTGAGTAATTGGAGGCTACCAATTGTCTTGAAAAATATATTTTCTTATGAATGGCTTATGATATATGAGTATATGTGGCTATATTTTATAATTGCATTGGGAATAGAATGTAAGCTTTTTTTTACTATGCAGGCTGGATAAATAAATAAAGCCACGTTATACTGTCGAAATTTTATTAAAATTGGTGGGTTTAGTCACTCTAGTGACCGATTTTCGTGGATTGCCTATTAGAGGGGCACAGTAAACCCGGTTTCATAGTTACTCTGATTGTAGAGGCGAGGAAGGTAACTCTCAGGGTAGTGTTCGAGTTCACTTCACGTCGAACCCCCACGTTAATGTGTAACTCGGCCAACGCCAAGGAACGACTTGTTTTCAAAACTAGAATGTGTTTAACATGTAAATATCTTAATAACCTTGGCGGACTCGGTTAGATGCCTCGGCCAAGGTATCCCCGAGGATTAGTTTTGGCTTGAGCCTTGTTTTAATAAAAGTCATAAGCCTTAACAACTATTTTGGTAAATTAGAAATATTTTATGGTTTCAAGAATAAATTGAAAACCTTATGAAATGGTTTGTGATTTGTTGTTTAAACTTACCTCCATTTTACTCGCCTTTAGATATTTATGATAATGTCTGTTTACTCATTGGGATTGCAAAATCTCACCCACCTCCTTTCCAAACATTTCAGGCTTGTGGTAGCTTGTAGATATTCGATTTTGTCGAGAATTCCAATTGACCCCTCTATCCCACAGACAGTAGGTTACTATCACCAATACTGGGTGTATTTATGGGCCACTTGTTATTGTAATTATTATTATACATTATAACTTTATAAATTATTGTATGTATGAATTTATTTTATTCTCACGCTACAAAATTTATTTATGTATAGTTCTATAAAAATTGTTTTATAAGAAAATGAAATATATTATCAAATATTTTTACTTAGTTTAATTAGCCAACTTTTCACTCTAAATGAATGATTTAGATTACAAAAATTTATTTTTAATCGGCAGTGGATATTGTTCTACCATACGTTGTATCTTTAGCAAGTTTCGAAATTTTTTGATAAACATGACCAAAATATCCCTATATGGCGAAAATTTTATTTTGATTGTTTTCGATCTAAAATAGTTTATATTTTCTTAAAACTCGATATTTAACAACGATTGCTCACAGGAAAGGTAACAAATTGATTCGTTAGCCTTGCGGGGTTCCGATTGGCATTCCGGATAATGAGTGTCAATCGGGACGTCGCGACGGTTGTCATGGGCCCGAGGGAGGTTCCGGGTCATGAAAATTCAGTTAGTATCAGAGCTTTTGGTTTAAAAACTTATGGTTTTGAAAGAAGTTTTTGATTTTTAAAGTTCTTGGATTTAAAGTTATTTTAAAATAATTTACAATGTTAGTGTGGCCTAGTTAAGATTAGTTAGTTGCATGTAATTGCATATAGAGTCTTAAGTAGTCTAAACCAATTTCGTTCTTTTTGTAGACCATTATGCCTCCTCGACATGAGCTACCACCTATCACTAGATCTACAAGTAGGGGAAGAGGTCGCTCCAGATAGAGTCGACCCGATTTCATAGAAGAGGAGTCGGCTGCATCTTCTTTTAGAGCAGTTCCTACTGCTGAGTCTACTAACATTCCTGTACCTCCTCCACCACTTGTTGCTACTCCTGGCGTGCCTGCCATGTCACCTGAGGCAGCTCAGGCATTAGCGATTTTTCTCGTTGCTCTTATGGGCCAGGCTCAAGCTGGTCTAGTTCCACCCGTTGATTCCCCTGTAACAGCCCCAGTGCCACCACCTCCTATTCCACCCCAGACACCGGACGTCTCCATTTCTAAGAAATTGAAAGAAGCTAGACAGTTGGGTTGCGTCTCATTTACTGGTGAGTTGGATGTGACTGCAACTAAGGATTGAGTTAATCAAGTTTCGGAGACTCTTTCTGATATGAGATTAGATGACGATATGAAGTTAATGGTGGCTACTAGATTACTAGATAAGAGGGCTCATACTTGGTGGAATTCGGTGAAGTCCCGTTCCACTACTCCTCAGACATGGTCTGACTTCCTCAAAGAATTTGATGGTTAGTATTTTACTTACTTTCATCAGAAAGAAAAGAAAAGAGAATTTTTGAGCTTGAAACAGGGAAATCTAACTGTAGAGGAGTATGAGACTCGTTTTAACGAGTTGATGTTATATGTGCCGGATCTAGTGAAATCTGAGCAGGATCAGGCCAATTATTTCGAGGAAGGGCTCCGTAATGAGATCAGGGAACGGATGACAGTGACTGGTAGTGAGCCACATAAGGAAGTTATGCAGATGGCCTTACGGGCTGAGAAGCTCGCCACTGAGAATAAACGGATCCGAGCTGAGTTTGTAAAGAGAAGGAATCCACCTACGTTCTCGGATCAGTCTTCAAAGAGAGACAGAGATTCGACATCTACTGCAGGAAGTACTACCTCAGTGTCTGTGGCATCCACTAGACCTCCATCTCAGCAGTCACAGTCGAGATCTTCTAGATTTGATCGACCAGTGATGAGTAGATAGGGGGGACTTCAGTAGGATTGGACAGATGCCGTAATTGTAGAGGATTTCATGTTGGGTCATGTAGATAGCTTGTAAAGTGTTTTCAATGCAGCCAACACGGGCATATCAGGAGAGATTGTCCTCAATTGAGACGGGGTATAGTAACTACTTCTACTCCTCCGACTCGTCCTAGTATACTGTGGAGAGACACTTCAAGATCACAGTCCAAACAAGGCCTAGTGATACGGTCAGGCATGGGGAGTAATACCCCAGAGCAACCATCTTCCAAACCGTAGCCCCAGATTTCAACCAGGGTCTTTGTAGTGACTGAGGATGAAGCCCGAGTTTGACCTAGCACAGTGACAGGTACTATGATTGTGTTTGATAGAGATGCACATGTTTTGATAGATTCGGGTTCTGATAGATCATACGTTAGCATATCATTTTGCATCATTCTCAGATAGGAACTTGTCACCATTAGAGGAAGAGATTGTAGTGCATACTCCTCTAGGCGAGCGGTTAGTAAGAAATACGTATTATAGAGATTGTGGTATTAAAGTTGGGGAAGAAGAATTTATGGGTAATTTAATCCCTTTGGAGATTCGGGACTTTGATTTGATCTTGGGTATGGATTGGTTGTCCACTCATCGAGCAAAGATGGATTGTTTTAAGAAAGAAGTGATTCTCCAGAGTTTAGAGGGAGCAGAAGTGGTATTTACGGGGGAACGTCGAGTATTACCGTTTTGTGTAATCTCGGCCCTCAAAGCTTTGAAATTAGTGCGAAAGGGATATTCGACATACTTGGCTCACGTGATTGATATATCGAGGGAGGAACCTAAGTTAAAGAATGTCCTCGTAGTAAGTGAGTTCCTTGATGTATTTCCTGATGAATTACTAGGACTTCGTCCCGATCGTGAGTTTGAATTCACCATTGACTTAATTTCGGGTACTATCCCTATCTCTATTCCTCCATATAGAATGGCTCCGGCAGAGTTGAAGGAGTTGAAAGTACAATTGCAAGAGTTGGTGGAGAAGGGTTTTATATGCCCTAGTATATCTCCGTGGGGAGCACCGGTTTTATTTATGAAAAAGAAAGACTGTACACTTCGGTTATGTATAGATTACCGACAACTTAACGAAATGACCATTAAGAACAAGTATCCGTTGCCGAGGATTGATGATCTTTTCGATCAATTACAAGGAGCTACAATGTTTTCTAAGGTTGATCTAAGGTCTGGGTATCATCAGTTGAGGATTAAAGAACAAGATGTACCCAAGACAGCGTTCAGGACTCAGTACGGTCATTACGAATTCTTAGTCATGCTTTTCGGGTTAACTAACGCACCGGCAGCTTTTATGGATCTCATGAATAGGGTGTTCCACCCTTACTTGGACAAGTTTGTTATTGTGTTCATTGATGATATCCTGGTTTACTCGAGAGATAATGATGAGCACGCTACCCACTTGCGTATAGTATTACAGACTTTGCGGGAAAGACAGTTGTATGCAAAGTTTTCAAAGTGTGAGTTTTGGTTACAGGAAGTGGTATTCTTGGGACACGTAGTATCGGGAGCTGGAATATATGTTGATCCCAAGAAGATAGAGGCAATTTTACAATGGGAGCAACCTAAGACAGTGATGGAGATTCGTAGTTTCCTCGGATTAGCCGATTATTATCGGAGGTTTGTTCAGGGGTTTTCCTTAATAGCAGCTCATTTGACCCATCTAAGTCGTAAGGGAGTTAAGTTTGAGTGGGATGATGTTTGTGAGAATCGATTTCAGCAGCTAAAGAACCGGTTAACCTCCACTCCCTTTTTAACACTTATTGTTAATGGTAAGAGATTTGTAGTATATAGTGATGCCTCAAAGTTGGGGTTGGGGTACGTATTGATGTAGGATGAAAAAGTTGTGGCTTATGCTTCTAGACAGCTAAAGAGGCATGAAGCAAATTACCGTACCCATGATTTATAGTTAGCAGTAGTGGTGTTTGCTTTAAAAATCTGGAGGCATTACTTGTATGGTGAGCATTGTCAGATATTTACAGATCACAAAAGTTTAAAATATTTGCTCACTCAGAAGGAGCTTAATTTGAGGCAAAGGCGATGGTTGGAGTTGATAAAAGATTATGACTTGGTGTAGACTATCATCCGAGAAAGGCGAACGTTGTAGCTGATGCCTTAAGTCGTAAGTCTTCATCGTCTTTAGCAACACTTCAGAGTTATTATTTTTCAGCATTATTAGAGATGAAATCTCTTGGGGTCCAGTTGAGAAATGGTGAGGATGGGTCCTTATTGGCAAACTTCATTGTGCGACCTTCGTTACTTAATCAGATCAAGGACATTCAGAGGTCTGATGATGAGTTAAGAAAAGAAATTCAGAAATTGACCGATGGGGGAGTCAGTGAGTTCAAATTTAGAGAAGATAACGTATTGATGTTTAGAGACCAAGTTTGTGTTCTTGAGGGAAACCAACTAAAACAGGCGATCATGGAAGAAGCCCATTCATCTGCCTATGCATTACATCCTGGAAGCACCAAGATGTATAGAACTATCAGGGAGAATTATTGGTGACCAGGTATGAAGCGAGACGTAGCAGAATTTGTAGCAAAGTGTCTCGTATGTCAGCAAGTTAAGGCGGAGCATCAGAGGCCAGCAGGTACACTTCAGTCTTTACTTGTTCCTAAGTGGAAATGGGAGCATGTAACTATGGATTTTGTTTTGGGACTGTCGCGGACACAAAGAGGAAAGGATGCAATTTGGGTGATCATAGATCGGTTGACTAAGTCCGCTCACTTTTTAGCTGTCCATAGTACATACTCTATTGAGAAGCTGGCTCAGCTCTATTTAGATGAGATTGTGAGGCTACATGGAGTTCTCGTTTCTATAGTGTCAGATCGAGATCCTCGATTCACTTCTCGATTCTAGTCGAAATTTCAATAAGCTCTCGGAACCAAATTGAAATTTAGCACTGCTTTTCACCCACAGACGGATGGTCAGTTAGAGAGGACTATCCAGACTATGGAGGATATGTTGAGGGCTTGTGTCATGGATTTTCTTGGAAGTTGGGATAGACACTTGCCGTTAGTGGAATTTGCTTACAACAACAGCTTTCAGTCTAGCATCGGTATGGCACCATATGAAGCTTTATATGGAAGGAAATGTCGTACTCCACTTTATTGGGATGAAGTGGGTGAAAGAAAGTTAGTTAGTGTGGAATTGATCGATCTAGCTAATGACAAGATCAAGGTTATCCGAGAGAGGCTAAAGGTAGCCCACGATAGGCAGAAGAGCTATACAGATAAACGGAGAAAAGACTTAGAGTTTGAGGTCGATGATAGAGTTTTTCTTAAGGTTTCTCCTTGAAAAGGTAATAATTTGAATGCTTTGTGGTATTAAGTTTTATTTGATTATATTATTATGGTAAATTATGATATCTTGTTGGATAATGAAAGATGTGATTTGATTTGCGAAGCGGGGAAAGCTTAACCCGAGGTATATTAGACCATTCTGAATCATTGAGAGAATTGGACTAGTGGCTTATCGGTTAGAACTACCTCCGGAGTTAGATCGGATCCACAACGTTTTCCATGTCTCCATGCTTAAGAAATATGTACTAGATCCCTCTCACATCCTCGAAGCACCTCCGATCGAGTTGAATGACGATTTGAAGTTCGAGGTGCAACTTGTGAGTATCTTGGATCGAAAGGATCGAGTATTGAGGAACAAGAGTATTTCAATGGTCAAAGTGTTGTGGAAAAGTGCTCAAATGGAGGAAATGACATGGGAAGTAGAGCATCAGATGAGGAACCAATATCCGCATCTATTTGTCGAATCTGGTAAGTGAAATTTTGAGGTCAAAATTTTATTTTAAGGGGGGTAGAATTGTAAAACCAGACCCTATAAACACTTGTCATGACATACATGCACTGAGTAGCATGTTATTATGCTAGGAAAGCACCTAAAAAAGACGAAACTCAGTATCGTACCTAATGGTACACTTGAGTTGATTTAACCTCGAACTAGTTCAAATAGGAATTGTAGGATGAAATTTAATACTTTATAGTTCAGGAATGACTAGAAATGATTGTTCGGAGTTCGAGGGTTCATTAGGGGTAAAATTGAAAATTTTGATGTTCAAGGGCAAAAATCGTCATTTTGCCACCTAAGATAATAATTTGATCATGGAGTGAAATTTTTGACCAAGATTAACTATTGGAGTATAATTTAATAATAGGAAGTGAGAAAGTTTAATTTTGGTGATTTCTGAAGTGTAAGGGTAAAATTGTAATTTTGCCACTCGCAAACAAAATTTGAGATTTTGAGAGAATTTAGATCAAATTTGACAAATTAGAGAATGGTATGAGTATAAGGGATGAAAAATATGTCTATGGGCAATTTTTCAATTTTTGGGGCAAAAATGTAATTTTTGACTTTTACGGGGGTAAAAGTGTAAATTT
>NC_030852.1:11750717-11777469 GCF_000208745.1 Theobroma cacao
TCTAGAGTTTATTTTTAAATGCTCTTTATGTATTTTATGAAACAAAAATGAGATTAAAACGGGATTTTTGATGTTTTAGAAATAAATGTGACAAATAAAAATATATTGTGTTGATTATGAAATTGAGTAATTGGAGGCTACCAATTGTCTTGAAAAATATATTTTCTTATGAATGGCTTATGATATATGAGTATATGTGGCTATATTTTATAATTGCATTGGGAATAGAATGTAAGTTGTCTTTTACTCTGCAGGCTAGATAAATCAATAAAAGCCACGTTATACTGTCAAAATTTTATTAAAATTGGTGGGTTTAGCCACTGTAGTGACGAGTTTCCGTTGACTGCCTATTAGAGGGGCACAGTAAACCCGGTTTCATAGTTACTCCAGTTGTAGAGGCGAGGAGGGTAACTCCCGGGGTAGTGTTCGAGTTCACTTCACGTCGAACCCCCACGTGAATGTGTAACTCGGCCAACGCCAAGGAACGACTTGTTTTCAAAACTAGAATGTGTTTAACATGTAAATATCTTAATAACCTTGGTGGACTCGGTTAGATGCCTCGGCCAAGGTATCCCCGAGGATTAGTTTTGGCTTGAGCCTTGTTTTAATAAAAGTCATAAGCCTTAACAACTATTTTGGTAAATTACAAATATTTTACGGTTTCAAGAATAGATTGAAAACCTTATGAAATGGTTTGTGATTTGTTGTTTAAACTTGCCTCCATTTTACTCGCCTTTAGATATTTATGATAATGTCTGTTTACTCATTGGGGTTGTAAAATCTCACCCACCTCCTTTCCAAACATTTCAGGCCTGTGGTAACTTGTAGATATTTGATTTTGTCGAGGATTCCAGTTGACCCCTCTATCCCACAGACAGTAGGTTACTATCTCCAATACTGGGTGTATTTATGGGCCACTTGTCATTGTAATTATTATTGTATATTATAACTTTGTAAATTATTGTATGTATGAATTTATTTTATTCTCATGCTACAAAAATTATTTATGTATAGTTTTATAAAAATTGTTTTATAAGAAAATGAAATATATTATCAAATATTTTTATTTAATTTAATTAGCCTACTTTTCACTCTAAATGAATGATTTAGATTATAAAAATTTATTTTTAATTGGCAGTGGATATTTTTCTACCATACGTTGTATCTTTAGCAGGTTTCAAAATTTTTTGGTAAAAATGACCAAAATACCCCTATGTGGGGAAAATTTTATTTTGATTGTTTTCGATCTAAAATAGTTTATATTTTCTTAAAACTCGATATTTAACAACGATTGCTCACAGGAAATGCAAGAAACTGATTCGTTAGCCTTGCGAGGTTCCGATTGGCATTCTAGATAACGAGTGTCAATTGGGATGTCACGACGGTTGTCATGGGCCCGAGGGAGGTTCCGGGTCGTGACACAACGTATATCAACCTATGGCCTTGCCATGTATATATCACAAACCGCGGCCTAGCTACGTCTAATAGCCCATCTGTGACCCAAAGGTTCTCTAGCTAAATGTCACAGCCCAAATCTCGAGTCATGATCGACGCATGGACCCAATAGGCATGGCCCACTGGGCCCAAGCAAGCTTTTCAATGCAAACTTGTTCATTAAGCCATTTGTCCCTCACTTATCTCTAAAGTTCTTAACTCATAGTTTTCAAAAATAAACTTTTCTCAATAATAAATCATGACAACTAAATATATATTATTCACAAAATAATATTACCCTTTGCCAACCTGTGGCGACATTATCATGTGAACCAAACATGTAGTGTTTACAACAAATTTCACGAATTACATTTAAATAACCATATACACATACAAAAGACCTTGACTATCAGCGGAGTGACTCTGGCGTGGATACTATCATGGGGTGTGCTAGTAAACCTACCGTACAATGAACAAGAGGAAGCACCTCTACCTAGGATCCAACTACCTTCGAGCTTGAAAACTAAAACATGAAGTTGAAAAGAATGAGTATAAACCTAGTGAGTGAACATAGGAAGGGAACAAGCAAACGATAAGAAAAGATTAGAAATCATGATGCACTTATGTTAAAAACAATGCAATTTAGTTTAATTCCTCGTAAAACCCCTTAATTCGACCTTTGATTATTTAACCCCTTAGTGTTGAAGGATCCATGATCCATAATGAAATCGAAAAGTGAAAACCATAGTAAATATTCGAGCAAGATAAGCAAGACAGAGAGTTTTTCGTTGCATTGAAAATCAATTTAGAAACAATTAACAATTTCAACATTCAACATTCATTGCAATCACATAATATTTTCTCTAACATTTCTATGGTATGTGTAAAAATGTATACAACCACCAGCTCATCAGCTCATGTGCATTCCCACATTGCACATAGCTAGAATCATCATCCACCGGTCATCAGTTCATGTGCATTCCCACACCGCACATAGCTAGAATCATCGTTCATTGGTCATCAGCTCATGTGCAGTCCCACACCGCACATAGTTGGAATCATCACCCACTGGTCATCAGCTCATGTGCACTCCCACACCGCACATAGCTGGAATCACCCGTCATCACCGGCATGTGCTGTCACGACCCAATTTCCCGGGCAATGACCGGCGCATGAGCTCAATGAGCATAGCTCACTAAGCCCAAGCAAGCCTATCCATTTACCTTTGCTTAACAAATTTATCATATCATGCATACACACACACCTTTTCTCGGGTGTGAACATAGCCAAAACACAATGGCATTATCGATAATAATATACATGCACTATACCAGTCATGTATTTAGCAATTTACATTGCATACACATATTCATATTGTTAGATTGTTTTCACAATACAAAAGGACCCATGACTTCCAGCGGAGACATTTACAATAAAAGGGATTACTATCGAATGCCAGACACATACCCAGGATATGCACTACGGGGACTCCTCGATCTAGGGTCCAACAGTCACCTGATCTGAAAACATGAATTTTTATAAAACGTGAGTACAATACTCAGTGAGTGAACAAGGAGGGAACAAGCATACAATAAGGAATGTTTATCGAAATCATGATGTATTCGTTTTCTTAAAACCATGCAATTGTTTTAGCTCCTTTAAACCCCTCATGTAAACCCCACATGAGTAAATCACTTTACAAAAATCCATGCTCAACTATGGTACCAAAGAAATGGGAAATATGGCAAAAACCCACAAGTTAGCAAAATGGACAGAAAGTTTCTCGTTGTAGCGAACTTCATTCTCGCTGCAGCGAGAACCAGAACATCAAGGAAAAAGTCTCATTTTTCCCTTAAAACAAGTCATCCTGCTAAAATAACAATAGCAACATGTAACACATGTAAACTTCCAAATTTCAACAAAACAAATGCTTACATATTTGCATTTACAACCATATACCCATCATCAACATGCACACCATCCCATCATCATCATCATGCACATCATCCCATCATCATCATCTCATATGCAACGGCTTATGCTATTGTCACTAGGGGGTGGGAGATCACGAAGCATCCCCCCCTTCACTCGGCAAGAGGTGCACTTCACTCCGGATCACGAAGCAACGGAGCAGTCCCTTCCCTCCTCTTCCAAGCTCTTGGGCGGAGAGTCATACTTCGCCACAGATCATACCTATCAAAGCACTCATAGGGTGGAAGATCATGAAGCATCCAGCCCTATAAGCTATGGGGGCAACAACGGCTTATGTGCACTCCCACTCACACATAGCCGGGTCAGCAACGGCTTATGTGCACTCCTACTCGCACATAGTCGGGTCAGCAACGGCTTATGTGCACTCCTACTCGCACATAGCCGGGTTCAAATCAACATGTAAAGAAGCATCCAATGCATATCATGCATTTTATCATATTGTGATAACACATAAACCATTGTATAGCACATTTTCACAATATAAAATCATTTTACTAAAAGCTTGTTCCCAAGGTACATTTTCTAAGACAAGTTGGATAGAATCTTTCATATTTCCCAAAACAAGTTTGAAATGCAAGTCCACTCACCGGTATCGAAAATCCAGATTCCGGGTGCACTCGGACTAATAGCCCTCAGGCGCAATTCCTTTGCCTTTTCCGGACGTCTCACCACCTTGACAAATAACAAAGTCAAGGAATTTACTATATTGTCCCTAAATTGATATAAATTAATTTAAATTACTAATGCTTGATATGTAAATGCAAAAATATGTCCGATTACCGCTTAATCACGGTATCGATTAAATTCGACCGATCACCCGATTAATCGACGATTGTGTCCAAATCACCTCCAAATTAATTCATTTCTCCTCTAATACCTTAATTTACCACATACATTTAAATAAAGCCAAATTCAGCATTAGAACCCTCACAGTTCCTTATAGAAAAATTTGGTCATTTGGTGCACTAGCATCGAATTTTTTTCTACATAACCGTTTCACCTTAATTCATCATTTTCCATGCCATTTTCCTTGAAATAAAAACAATCCCCCATTGATATTCAGCCCTCATGGTTCGGCCAACAAGGAACCCTAGAGAAATTGAATATTTCTTTTGTGTTTTTGTTCATAACCATGCTTAACTATCCCTAAACACTAACATAGTCTAAAATCAAATTATTCCAACAACAATTCCTCTTCCATACCCATTTTTCAGAATTGAATTCATCATGATAACTCAATATTCAACCATGGAAATCAAGAACAAAAGCATGGGTAAGCTAGGTATCAAGGAGAATTAAAGAAATTTTAACTTACCTAGCTTGTTTCCTTGATTTCTTCACTTTTTCTTTGAATTTCCACCTAGGTTTTCTTGTTTTTCCTTTTGTTCTTCCTTTTTTCTTGTTGCTGGATGCCTAGGCCGAATATGGTGAGGGAATTGGGGATTTAATGGGCTGATTTCTATAGAAAATAATAAAATAATCAAGCATGCCATGTGTCACATGCTTATTGGCCCAATTTTTAACTTTTTGACTTTTTCTTCTTAATTTTCCACCACAAATATTCTGGTATTTATCCAATCCTACCACAATTAAAATCCCTTGGTCTTGACAAGTGCTGGGGTGAAAAATTTACCGATTTGCCCCTGGGGCGAAAAAATTACTATTTTGCCCTTTTACTCCGAAATGTACCGGAATCTCATTATTTCTACTTTTCAACCTAAAATAACACTAATATTGATCAATATTAACCAAATGGGGCAAAAATTGTTTAAAAAAATTTTCGTTTAGTCCTTTAGTGGCAAAATTACCATTTTGCCCTTGTGCTCCATAAATACCGAGAATCACAATTTTTCACTGCTAAACATCATTTTATACTCCAATAATCATAATTATATTTCATATAATTATTCTTGGTCAAATGTGATCAAATCTTGGCTAAAAATCTCAATTTTATCATCAAATGGTAAAATGACCGTTTTGTCCCTAATTGGTCAATTTTCTGATGGACTCCAAACTGGACCTTGAACTCCAAATCACTATTCTAAGCCATTCTGTTGGTTTTAAAATTTTCAAATTCCTCTTAGAATTTCTATTTGAACTAGTTCAAGGCTCGATTTAACTTAGTTGTACCACTCGGTACAATACCGTCTTTTAATCGAGCTTGACAGGGTCTCACATGTGCACTCCCACACAGCACACGCGCGGTTACAATTATCACACAATATTATCATTTAAAGCATAACATATATATCATCAGAATATAGGAACACATGGGTTCATCACATTACACATTTTACAACATAAAACGTTTCATCAAGGGCTTGTTCCCAGACATGACTTAGAGAAAAAAATCAAATAAAATCATTTAAGTGCTTTATCCCAACACATATGTATTTCCCAAAAATAATTTAATGCAAGTTCACTCACCTTAACAATGCCACCTAACAAGACTAGCACCCACAAGATCTTAATCCAAGTAGTCCCGAAATATCATTAAAACCTATAATTGCCAATAAACAATAATAGCTTTAAATATATCATAAATTTAAACTTAATAATTCTAATAAGCATACTCTTGATAAACTACATTCTAGCCTAATTTTTAACCTAGAATTCTAGTCTAATTCTCAAACCCATCATATCAACTATTCCAATTTAAAGGTTCTTTACCTTGGTGAGCTTGAAGGCATAAAGATCAACAAAACTCTAATATTTTCAAGGAAAAGAATTTGAAGAAATTAGGAAATAAAATCTGAAAATATAACCCATAAATTCATAAATTTCAAGAGTTGAAAATATATACCTTTTAACCTTAAAAATGGAGATTTAAAGTTGAAAATTCAAGTGTTAGTGATGGTGGAGTAGAAATAGAAAATGAAGGAAAGAAAGAGAGATTTTTCTTTCTCTTTCCTACGGTTTGGTTGTGCTGAAAAATGGGGTTAGAAGTTGTAGGTTTGGTGCCCAAGAAGTTAGGAGAAAGAAGAAGGAAGAAGTAAGAAAAGAAAGGAAATGGAATGAAAACAAGGAAAATCAAATGAAAAAAAAAATTGATTTTCATGAAGGTGAAATGAAAATGGCATTGGGTGGGTGAGGAAGAAGAAGAAAATATCTTTTTGGTGAAGATAAAAATCGGTTATGGTTGGCAAAATTACCACTTTACCCTTCAAGGTTTTCACTCTTTTTAATTAAGTCTTCTCTCAATCTTTTAATTTCAAATTTCTTCTATTTTTCTTCCTTAACACTTGTACCAATAAAATACCAAGTTCACACTTCAATGCGGTATCACCATAATATTTAAATATATATTTACCCCGTGCTAGCTTATTAATAAAGACACGTGGGGCCCCCACTAACGTCATTTTTCTTTGAAATTCCCTCGTTCTTCTTCTTCCCCAGTTAGATTGACCATATACTCCTTCTTCATAACTAATTTCGACACTGAATAAAATATTAATATTTTAATATTATTTTATTCTAAAATTTTTCACTTGTGTCCTTGATACCCAAAATGTCTTATTATGCGTTGATTCACTTCTGAATCACTTTTTATTTCGTTAATTCATTCGCAACAAAAATATTATTATTTAATTGTTATTTCTTCGTGTGCGAAATATTTGATTCCAAACTATTCCTTTCACCCTTCATCACTTTTAAACATTCTAATTAACCTCAATTGGCATCTGATAAGCTTTATTAGCCACCATATCGAAGTACGAGGTATTACACTAAAGCTCACTTGTGCACATGAGTCACACTATCCTGATGTGACATTCGACCTACTTTTGAATCTTTCGGTTTGACAAAACCATTTATAACCAAATTGGGTTTTTTTAAAAAGCTTATTTTAAATGCATTTCCAAAAACAAGTCACTGCAATGTTATGAATCTGTTTGTAAGAAGTCATGATGTAAAACCTTTGCATGAGGTTTAAATATTAAATCCAAGCATGGTGAACATAAAGCTTATTCATGAATGCACATTACAGAAACAAGTAAGGCATGTTTGGACATAAACCATGGTAAAGAGCTTGTTTCTCGATTTCTAAAATCTTTTATATACAAAACGTTTCTGAAAACATGGCATTCACAAGTGCCTAGCATTCTACCAACATATGTTATCCATAATTACAAATACAATCCGATTGCAAATCAATTTAGAAATCACCTACCGGGACTAACAACTCATGCTATCCACAATTGCATTTAAAGAAAATCGGCAACGTTTATTATACATATATCATTATATAATTTACGAAACTTTTGAAATAGACACCCCCTACTCACTTTTCTTGGCAGGATATTACTTTGCCAATTTAAACTCTTTGCATTCTTAATCTATCAATATCACTTGCCGTTTATCCTTCTTGATTTTCATGCACGGCAACTATCCTTTACTTGTCAATTTCTTGGCAGCAATTAAATCCAAGATATTTAGCAACTTTATAATTTATTCTATCCTACACTTGCTGCCCACACTTAGCTTTATGCTTTTATAGCTTATTCTTTATTCCTTTTTATCATTCAAGTATTAACCATTAACTAAGTAGTTCAATTCATGCTATAATTAACATTCCTTCACAATTAATCTATCACGACCAGGTACTCCCCTCGAGCCTGTGACAACCACCGCGTTGTCCCGATCGACACTCATTACCCAAAATATCAACCGAAACCCCGCAAGGCTTTAATATCAGTTTCTCTTTTCCCCGGTGAGCAACCATTACCAAATATCATGTTCTAAAATAATTTAAGCTATTTCCAATTGAAATCAATAAAAAAAATGATTTATGTCTCACAGGGGCATTTTGGTCATTTTTCCTTAAAAGTTTCGAAACCAGTTAAAAATATAGTATGCAAGTATAAAACACATAATTCATAATAAAAATAAATTTAAACGTCTAAAACTTTCATTTAAAATGAAATTATAACTATTTGAATATAATAAAGATATAGAATAAAATATTTAATTTTCTCATAAAACAATATTTTTAGAACACTACGTAATTAATTTTTACAGCAAAAAAGCAAAATAAATTCATATATATTGTAATACAGATAACCAAAGTATAAAATTAAATTTGCAGTGACACGTGGGCCCACGACCGACCAAAGGTATCTAGAGAGATAAACCTACATATTTTGAGGATGCTAGTCCAATTGTAATCCTCGATGAAATGAGCTATCTACGGACTATCCTGAGCCTGAAATGGGTGGAAAGGAGGGTGGTGAGATTATATAATCCCAGTGAGTAAACAAATACCATCTAAAATATCTAAAGTCGAGTAAATGGAGACAAATAAAATAAATCATCATACTTTAATTTATCATCTTTCAACTCATTTCAACCAAATAAAATTCAATTCATTTAAATTGAGTAATCAACATGGCTTATGAATTTCTTAAAACTTGGCTCATGCCAAAAATTATTCTCATACTCAGTTATCGGGGATACCTTGGCCGAGGGTTATCCCAAATCGAGTTTGCCAAGGCTATTAAAAAGTTATATACTCATAAATTATGTTTTTATTTAGAAAATATAGTCGTTCCTTGGCGTTGGCTGAGTTCCCCCTCACATGGTGGTTTGGCGTGAAGTGAACTCTAAAAGTTATACCTCGGGAGTTACCCTACTCGCCTCTCCAACTGAGGTAAAATATGTCAGGATTTCGTGCCCCTCTAATAGGCTAGTCCACAGAACCCAGCCCACTGCAGCAAGCAATACCCACCATACAATAAAATTTTGACAGCATGACAGGGTTAATTTAATACTACCCAGCCTGCAAATGTAAAATAGAACAATTCATACAGTTCACAAAAACCACAACCCAGCCAGTCATGCCAACACATTAACATAAGCCATTTATTCAAATCATAAATTTACAACATATCAGTGGTCTCCAATTACTCTATTTTTCAAAATCATTATTCAATTTCAAGACAATTTATAAAATCATTTCGTTTAAACACATTTTGTTTATAAAACATAAAGATTTGCCATTTAAACTCATTTTCCATAAAATCATAAAATCGGATAAAAACTACTTTAGATAATTAAGACGATAGTAAGGTTACTCACTATTTCAGGAGTCAAATTTCTATAGTATTTCGACTATTGATCCTCGGGTACAATTTCCTTGCCCTTGTCGGAAGACTCACCACCTTGAAATAGTACAAAATCGAGAAACTTATTACATTGGTACTAAATCGAAATTAAACTAATTTAGACTAATGCATGATATGGAATGCAAAATGTTCGATTAATCGCTTAAATGTGATATTCGACCTAAGTCACACTATACTCGGTCTAATCGGCTAAAATCTCCAATTTAACTCCAAATCAATTCTTCTCACTTTCTACACTCCAATTATACCTAAATTGCCTCAGTGACAGTGAATGAGATTCAATTTATCAGTCCCGGGTCAATAATCACACATGTCTATACGTTGAGCAAAAATTTAGATTTCCACACCAAAATTTCCCATTTAATTTCTAACCTCCCCAAACATCAAATATCACCAAAATATCATGAAATATCATCAATTTCAGCCTCAATATTCTCCCTAGAAAATTCAGCCTCTTATGGGTAATGCGAGAAAATGAATTTTTTTTATTGGCTTTTCATGCTACACATCACTAACTAACTAAAAACACTAGAATATCTTAGAATCTACCCAAAACATAATCAAATTCTCTCTCCTAGGTGTTCGGCCAGCAAGGGTATCCTCATGAAATCTTGAGTCCTAAGCATGGAAAATGAAAAAGAAAGCATGGGTAGTGTAAATCACAAGATAAAATCAAGAAATTTTACCTTTATTAGCTTAATCCCTTGAAATTCCACACTTTTTCTTCAATTTTTCCACCTAGGGTTCTTGTTCTTCTTTTCCTCTCTTTGTTCTTGCTATGGCCGGCCATATGAAGAGAAAATGGGCTGATTTGTGTCAATTTATAAGCCAAATATTTAATGGTTATAAATTTGCCATATGTCACCATTTCATTGGTCCATTTTTATTTCTTAACTATTAAGCTTTCTCTCTCCACCATATAAATTCCTTCAATTATCCATGATAAAATTTGGGTAAAAGTCATGTGCTGGACAAGTGTCCTAGTGGTGAAAAATTACTGTTTTGCCCTTAGGGTGGCAAAATTACCATTTTGCCCCTATGCTCCAAAAATACTAGAATTACAACTTTTTCACTTCTCAACCTCAAATCATACTCCAATAAGTCAAAAGTGATCAAAATCTTTGAAAAATTTTCCATTTTGTCCTCGAGTGGCAAAATTACCATTTTGCCCCTAGATAGTGAAATTTTCGGTTTGACTCCAAATTGATCATTGAACTCTGAATCACCATATTAAATCATTCTTGGACTTTTAAATTCTCAATTTCATCTTAAATTTTCTATTTGATCTAGTTCGAGGCTTAAATCAACTTTGTTGTACCTCTAGGTACAATATCGACTTTTGTAAATTTTTCGGAACTCTCCTAGCATGCTAACATGCTATCCATCACATGTATGTATGTCATGACAAATATTTTATAGAGTCAGGCTTGACATCTTCTCCCCCACTTGGATCAACCATATGATCCTTTTTCATGACTGATTTCGACATCTGACTAAATATTAATATTTTAATATTATTTCATTAATAAAATATTATTTTATTCTAAAAATTTTATCTTGTCTCTTTGGTTCCCAAAATACCTTATTATGCCTCAATTCACATCCGATAAGCTTTATTTGTCACCATATCAAAGTATGGGGCATTTCATAATCTTTTGCACACACACACGCACACACACACATATATATATATGCAGCAACTTTACCAAAGAATTCTCAAGTCTTTACATGCATAATTTTCTTTCCTTTACTTTCTTCAAAACATTACATTCACACAACACCAAATCTCATAACTAGTATAAGCATTCTTCCTAACCGTACCCAAGATAGCACAATCAATTTACATTGCATGCGTACTTTTGGAATGGCTTGGACTTTCATGCATTTCAATATTTCCTCCAAAGCCCTTTTCTTTATACCTCAATTTCCACCATTCAATAATGGTTTGGTGACATGCATGCAACTTTTCTCTTTCAAACCTCGTAAATCTTTGCTACCATAAACATTTTCACACAATCACAATTCATTTCCTTAAAAAATCTATAACCAAAATCTCCCAATAAAGGATGACTTACCATAACTTGGTTGAAGCCGTGGATCATCCATATTCTTTTTCTCTTGATTTTTCTTACCTACCATGAGGTCTAACCGATATCTCCCAATAAAGGATGAATTTCTTGAAGTAATGAAGCTTTGTGGTAAGAGATAGTGAGAAATAGAGAGAAAGAGCTCACGGGAGCACTAAAGGAAAGTGAAAATGCTAAGATGTTTTTCTTCTTCACGGGGTGGGAGCTCCCTCATTGCTCATGCTCTTTCATTTTACTTTCAAATTTGCATCTTTAATGTGATAATTTTAGAGGTTTAAGGCTTATAAAAGGATTATGGAAGCACGATTTTAGAGAGAATTTGGCAACCCTCTTTGTGTTTCAAATGGGCGGATTGCCCAAGAATTCTTCTTAAAAGTTTTTACAAGCCTTGGCTTGGGCGGATTCCCCGAGGAATCCTTAAAGCTTGACGGATTGCCCAATGTAATGGCCTTGTATCCTTAATCCATTGTAATCCATTTATTTCATTCTTTGATAGATTGTATTTCACTTACATTGGCCATGCAAAAGTTCATCTTGCATGCTACTTCCTCTTCACATGGGCTGTCAGCCTGCACACACCTTTCATTTAAATGTTTTCCTTCCTTTCTTATTTAATGGGCAAACCGCCCATTGTTTATCCATTACCACCTTACATGCTTTGTTTATTATTATTTTTATTCCTTTATAAGCATTAATTCCCAAGATTTTCCTTATTGCCTTCATGCCTTCTTTTGCATTTCATTTCACATGCATTTCTATGCATTTCATTTACATTTGCATTGAACTTGCATCTAACTTGAATTTCATGTTGCTCTCCAAAACACAAATATATACATAAAATATTCTTTTAACTTAAAATGGTGATATTGCACATAGTTCCTCCAACTTTTTCTTATTTGCCATTTGACCCTCTAAATTTTCATCCTTTATAAATTGATCCTTCAACTTTTGAAAATTACAACTTCACCCTTCACCTTCCCATTATTTGCAATTCCACCCTTCAACATATTATTCCTTTCAATTAGGTCATCCCATCATTCTTTTAATTTCAATTCTCTTCTATCTTTCTTCCTTTGCACTTTTGTAAATAACATGTCAAATTTATACTCCACCAAAGTGTCACTATAATATTTAAATATATACTTACTCTTTCTCACTTAATTTAATGAAGGCATGCGAGCCCCACTAAAGCTTCCTTTCTTTGAAAATTTTCTTACTTTCACTCCCCTATTTAGACAAATTGTACAAATCACACGTTCTTCGTGTAATATAACCAATTTGACATCGATATTATTTTAATATTATTTTATCCAACAATTATTATTTTATTCCAAAATTTCCTCTAGCCTTCTAGGGCTCAAAAACATCTTAGTTTACCCCAATTTAGCTCTATAGCACCTTTTAACTCCATAACTTCGACCTCAATGAGATAATATTATTTTATTATTATTTTATCACATACGAAATATTTTATTATAAAGTATTCCTTTTACCCTTCAACACTCTTAAACACTTTAATTAACCTCAATTGGTATCCAATAAGCTCTATTAGCCACCATATCAAAGTTCGGGGTGTTACATTTATAGAAATGAGATTTGGAAAGAACTTTTGGTTTTATTTTTTGTTTTAGAAACAAAACTTGCGAGCACAAGTAAAATCTTACCTTTGAGAAGGTCTTATTTGGTCATTGTGTGGATTACTGGTAGAGGCCAAATACTTGGGTGACTGAAGATTTGACAAATCCTAAAGGTGAAAAAGTAAATATTTCAATTGTAGGACTTTAGACCATCTTATTCTCATTTCGGGTTACTTGCTTCATCACAAGTGTTTTTGATTTAATTGGCTTTTGATTACGATATCTACAGCAAGATGTGTAACTCTTAAACTTATGAATGTTCATAATTAATTTGAAAATTACATGAAAAACACAAACATTGATCTTGTAGGAATCGACTATTTCTTTTAGTAAATGCTAGTTTATTTTTTTTGCTATGTTATATTTTTAATTTCTTGATTAATTTCATCTTTTAGCATGAGGTCGAATCCCAACACTAGGTTCCTGCCTATTGTATATTGGTTGGGGTATATTTGAGGAATTATTTATCCCTTGTAAATTTGTCCTAATGGTAGATGGTATTGAAGAAATGAAGGCTCTAGTTGTTTTGAAGTTTGTTCTATAGGTTGTTGTGGACGAATCACATCCTAGGATATTTAGACTTCTAATATAAGTGGTGGCCTGTCCTAAATCAAAAGATTGTCTTTGAGGCATTCTTGGTGGTCTGTTAAACATTAACTCTATAGACCCATCTCTATTTTGAGCTACATGGTTTATTTCTGTATTTTGGATGGGAATAGAAGTTGTAACTCCTTCAAGTCTTCAACTATTTGGAGGTTGGACTTCATGCCAGTGTATGGTCCTTGGTATGGTAGTATGAGACCTGGACATGTTTGTTTGGATGAGGAGAGTTTCTACTCTTAAGTTGTGGATTCGAGCCTTAGTATTGATTACTGAGTACATGGCCTTATAATATAATCTATAAGCTAGGGTCAGTGGTTTAGACCCTGGCATCATTTTGTAATTATGCATTTGGATTTGAGGTGTCAAAGAGTTTAAGATATTCCTATCTTTTAATGACACCATAAAATTGGGGAAACAGTTGAAGTGTATTGGTCCTTTACATAGACTTGTTTCTACTGTTCCTAACAAAGAGTCATTGAGATGGAGATGCCTTTTGTCGCTGAAGGCTATAAGGATGGAAGTATCTAGTCTTTTATTTATGAGCAGTTTAGCTTCTACTTGTATTAATCCAAAATGAATATAATTATATTTTTGGTGTTTGAGTTTTTTTATTGTCTCTGGATCCAAGAGTTGGATATTTTCATATTGATTTTGGATGGGTATTCCCTTTTTCTTGGTTTTGATCACATATCCACAGAAGGAATGTAGATGTAAATTATGGAATGTTGATTACTTATAGATTTGATTTTGGGGAACTCTTAGAATTTCCCAATTATCTATTTTTGGTAACTACTCGAATATGCTGAGATGCAAGAGAAGGTAGTGGTAATGCAGCCTGGGATGTGAGGCGCGTGCCCTCTTAAGACCGTGGTGCCATAGGACAATCCTTCCTCATGTTTCTAAGTAGTCCACACTCAAAACAAAGTCCTACTACTCGATGACACACCCTTCTATGAACCTTTCCACAAGTGGGACAAGTGACGCTAATTGAGTGTTATACCTTAAAGTTTACCACCTAAATGCAATACATGCCTTTTTATCCCGTCGGGACCCTGAAGTAACTGTGCTACTCCTTTGTTGGGAGCCATGTGATTGAGAAACCCTGTGCTAGCCCTGATGGCTTGTAAATGGTCCATGTCCAATGCTAACACCACGTTGGCCGTAATGGCCCTCAATCTTAGCCTTTTTAGCTCTATCTCAAGTCACCCAACTCTTCGTGATCCTTTTCTCGATCCTCTGCGCAGAATTGACTGCAGAGGCATAGGTACCAAATGCTTGTGATGCCACAGCTTTGAACAGTGTGTCTATCAACCTATCCACAAATCTTCTAATCCTAATATCCTTAGTAACTACAAGGTATGGTGCATATCGAGACAACTGTGTGAACCGAATGTCATACTCAGAAACTATCATGCTAGAAACTCATGCACCCTGGCGACTTGCACATTATTCGGCATAAATTCACTCAAATAGGTCGTTGTGAATTCCTCTCGAGTCAAAGGGTTAGCACTAGCTAGTTTACCTCTTTGTAAGGACTGATACCACTACTAGGCCATATCTTTAAGCTTAAAATCGGTTAACTCCACTGATCGCAGGCTAGAACATCCCAAAGCAATGTAATTTTCTTCATTTCATATATGAAAATCCAAGGGTTCTTTGTTACATCGAAACTTGAAAATGAGGGTAGTTTCATCTTAAGGAAATAGTGAAACCTCAATAGTCCCTCTAGTAGACTCTGACTGCTATAAGTTATCTTGACCCTGAGAGCTATGCATAGCACATATTGGCTATCGACCCTCGACTCGCATCTGAAGGTCATCCAAATGAGTGCCCATCATGTCCATGACCCTATTAGCCTCTTGTAGATTAGCTACCACATCTGCCAAGTTCGGCTACCTAGTGGGCACTTCGTCTCTCACCTCTTAAGACTAAGCATCAACAAGCTCCTCCATGGGTGCTTCATTACTAGCCACTACAAGTGGCTCATCATTAAATAACCTAATAACCCGGACTTGGGTACCATGCCCCCTACAGTGGAAGCCTGTGGTCTCACAGGCACATCAATAAGAGCACCTTACTTATCGTGCCCCTAACCGTAGCTTGTGTCTGAGGTGGCATCCTAACTTGGACAAGAGTAAACACTAAACTCAACATGGTGAACAAATGGATAGATTCTAAACAAACAAAGGAATCCATGTAGTCTTTCGTTCATGAGTTGTGATGCAGTACACAAACCGAGAATAAGACACGACATAAAAACTCAACTTTGCTAACTCAAATCATATTACCTAGGACATTGACAAACCTAGGGCTTTGATACCAATTTTGTCATGACCCAAACCTAGGGCCCATGATCGGCGTAAAGGTATCAATGGGAGTTACCCTCTTAACCCATGCAAGCCTAAAATGAACAATTCAAAGCAAATACTTGGAATTACCTCATGGGACTCATCACCATGGAATCGAACATCAAGCATGCATGAACATGTTATATTACATAGGATTATTGTATTAGTTTGCACTTTCACGTGTTGAAAATGCGGAAGCACACATATCCAAATAACAACCATAGGCCATCTTGTGGCAAATACAAAGTTTAGCCATCCCATGGCACATTTCAACATACATGTCATTAATATAAGACATAAGCAAAATTTTATCTGTAATAATCAAACATAAATGACCAAACCAAGTACGACCAGCGAAGTATGACTCAAAACAAAAGGACTGACGCTTTTTGGATGCCATATATGCACCTACCCAAGAATGACTGAAGTATTGGCTCTTTCTAAGGGACAGCGAGCCAAACAACTATTGATCTGCAAAACAATTTCATCTTACATGTGTGAGTTATAAATAACTCCATGAGCAAATACGAGGAGGGGGAATAAGCTAAATGGGAAAGTGCTTGTCAAAAATACTATTAAATATATGCAAGCGATTCATTTCAAACAACATCAAAGTTTTCTTTTTAAACAATACCAATATTCAAAGAGTTTGGGAATTCAATCCTTAAGCAAATCAAACATCCCAAGGTGTGAGTTATGTGTCAAGTATGAGCAAGTATCCAAGAAGCCTCAAATCATTGTCTCGATGGGTGCAACTCATTTAAAATGGTTTATAGGGTTTTATTGAAATTCCATTCATGAGCCTTTGAAAATAGAATAATAGTTTGTAAGAAGTTTAAGTAGTTTTGAGAAAACAATTAATAAATATGGGGTTTAAAAGTTTTTGTAAAATATGTTGAGGAAAAACAAAAGTTTAGTTTTAAAATGAATTAATGTCATTACCTTTAGAAACCCATGGAAGAAAACTAATGGATATTAAAAATAACAAAATTCGTAGAAAATTAAGCATGCCAAGTCTAAACACCAAAGTCAAAGCAAATACCCAATCCAAAGATCAAGGTCGAGACGTATATCAAATCCAAATGCCATCATCATAAAAATACGAAACTCAAGCACCAAGGTCGAAACAAATGTCAAACCCAAAGACCATAGTCTCGAAACAATATCAATGTCAAAGTCCAAATTTTAAAAAATAAATCAAATTCCAATTCCATAGTGTCGAATATCACTTCAAATAGATCATGGAGCTCTAGATAATATGGAAAATAAAACCAAAGTGTGTCGTATCATTGTGCATAATGGCTAGTGGCTACTATCACTAGCTATAGGTCCATAACTCAGGTAGATTCCATTAAAACATTTTGTTTATATTCCAAATATCCAAGTGTCCATTTTCAAATGAACAAGTGAATCCATTCACCATCCAAGATTAAGGGTTCAAAACCATAATGAACTCAAAGAGATCAAAAATCCATTTTTGAACAAAGGATGAATTCAATCATTTACACAATAAAAGTTCGAAGTAAAGACTAATTCAAAATCATCAATCTCAAAGACAAGTTGGCCCAATGCTAGGGTTTATGCAAAACTAATTATTTTTCATTCCAAATTTGTAATTCATCAATCAAGCAATTATCCATAGAGAAATATCTATTTTGAGGTATCAAACAATTGAAAGATTTGTTCCCTATGCTCCAGACTATATACATAATAACATATCTATATAGTATACATAGATTTCGTAAAACAAACTTGAAACCATCGTTCACATCACAAAGTTCATCAAAATACATTTTAATATGAGGTTGTAGAATAGGCATGCTTAATTATACAAAAATAATTAAAATCGCCGTATCTACCCACTTCTTGAAGCATGCCTTTTCCTCTTGGCACCTTTCGTCGAAAGCTCGATTTCTTCAACAGACTCAAATTACTCTAATATCACCTAGAAATGATGTTTAATCATCAATATTCTCAAAACCCATAAAAATTTTGTGGTACAACAATGATCCATTTCTAACTCTTTTTCATATATACCCAATGACTTCCATCAATCTTTCATCCAAACCTCCTTGGTGAGCTTTAAACGAAGAGATCTAGTCAAATCTTGAAAACCTAGAAAAATTTCTAGCTTTTAGAGATAGAAAAAAAAAATCACGAAAACTAAGCTTTTGGGAGTGAAAATCCTTACCTTTAGCACTTAGAATCAAAGATTTGTTGATAAAGTTTTAAGGTTTTGAAAGGTGTAAAATTTGAGTGAAAATGGGTGGAACAACAAAGATATAGGAGAGAAATGAGAAAATTTTAAGGCTTTTAAGCTCGTTTTAGGCTGACTAGGTAGTCTAGGATCTACTATGGAGGGCCTATAGTTGATCTTGGACCAGAATGCATGACTACCCCTACTTTTTACTTCATAGGATTGACCCACAATGCATTGGGTTGACTTTTTAGGTCTAAATTTGCAAAAATTATTCTTTTAAGGTCTAATCCCATTCTAAATCCCTTCCACAACCTCCAAAACTCTTATATTCAAGATATATTCAAAGATAATTTCCTTTCAACAAAATATAAGACATAAGACACAAAAGAAAAAATACTTAAGATAATTCCTTCTTATATAATCAGGATTAATAAAAACAATGATACATTGATGAAACTTTAAACAACAGTGCAACATTACAACTTATATTTGAGAACTAAACAATAATTTATTAATTTTTAAAGATTAAAATCATAGAAAATAAAATCCACATAATAAAACCAGAAGAACATGACATGTAGAAGATAGAACTCACATATGACGTAACAAAAAAAGAAAAAAAAGAATATGGTTAGTGGTTGGTAGCAATTTGGAGAAGAAAATCTATAGAAACTTAGAAAATATGAGCAAAAAGAATAAAAATAAAAAAATGAACAAATAGAAATAAAAATACTAATATAAATTGAAAAAAGAAAATAAAGAAATTTTAAAGTTGAGTGAGGTATGTGGGATCATTTTGTTATTGTCTATTTGTATTAATTATTAAATAAAAAAATTATTTTGAGGGGGCCATTAAGAGAATATATATAAAATTTAAAAATTTTATATGATGTATAAAAAATTTCAAAAATTTTGGGGGAGCCTATAAGGAGGTTAAGATATTTGATTCGGTGGTATGGAAGCTTTAGCTCATATTCCTGACATTTTGAAAATTGAAGACCAAATTGCAAAGTTATTGAGTTTCAAGCTTAAAGAAAAGAGTACAATTGTATGAGTATAATGGAGAACTCAACTAGCAGTGCATCTAACTCTTGTTAACAAAGCAGTGCATCTAAGTACCATTCAAAGAACTCAACTAGTAGCTCACCAAAGCCAATTGATGCAGCGGAAGTCTATTGCACCACTAGTTAAGCAACTGCAGGTCCTAACCAAGGCAGGTTAAGACAACAACAGCTAAGCAAAGCCTTCATTACAATTACAACTTAAATGTATCCACTTTGATAGCAAGGATTTGAATACTCAAGCACTTATACATTCAATCAGTTGAAGATTCAAAGCAAAGTCTATCTATGGTAGTTGTTCAAGACTTGAAATTTTTAAGTTCAATAGGATCATGCTGATCATCATTGTACAGTTCGAATTTAAATGTAGATAAGCCTTATCACCATACCATGTAACTTGTAAAAATATGTGTATACATTACATTGATGAATCAAGTAAGTTTTTTTTTTTAAAAAAAAAGAAGGTAAGTTACGTAAGACCCAATAGTATATGAAAACATAAACATATTTTTGTTAAAGTTGACCTTGAGTGACTCAATAAATTAATGATAAAAAGAATTCTATTTTTTGCATATGATCATGGAAGGTATCTAATCCAAGTTCTTAACATGTACTTAATATAATTTATGAAGGATTTAATTATGGTCAAAAGACCTATCTAGTCTCTGTACTCTTCAATTTTATTTAATTTAATCCTTATACTCAAAATTGAAGCAATTTAGTCCCTTGATTTTGGGAATTTCGTCAATTTAGTCCCTCTTCCTAATGGCATCCAATTTTGCTGTTAAAGGATGACGTCGGCGCTGACATGTCACATTTGGATGATGTGGCAATGCCACGTGGCATCTAGTGATGATGTGGCAATGCTACATGGCACTAGATGATGACGTGTCAGTGTTGACATGGCATTGACATGCTGACATGTCACTACCACGTGGCCAATCAAAAAAATTTTAAAAAAAATTCTGCCATATTATAGGAGCTAAATTGAACAAAAATATATAGTATAGGGACTAAATTGAACAAAATTGAGATGTTGAGGGACTAAATTGAAAAAATATTTGAAAGATACAAATCTTTAAGTAGATTATTGATATGCTTATTAATAAGCTAAATATTTAAGTGTAAAGTTTATGGCGTTAAAAAATATATATAAATATTTTCTTACTTGATTATTTGATTCTAGAACATGTAAATTAATTTATCTTTTTTACAAAAATTAAGTTTGAATTCTCCTTCTATAAAAAAGTTTGAAAAAATTTCATACCTGACGTAAAATTTAGATGAATAACTTGTATTACGTTAAAATGAAATAATATAAAATGGCGTGGCAATGACAAGTCATCACTCGATGCCACATGGCATTGCCACGTCATCAAAATGTGACATGTCAATGCTGATGTCATTCTTTTATGGCAAAATTGGATGCCGTTAGGGGGAGGGATTAAATTGACGAAATTCTGAAAATCAAAGGACTAAATTGCTTCAATTTTGAGTATAAGGACTAAATTGAACAAAATTGAAAAATACAGGGACTTGATAGGTCTTTTTACCATTTAATTTTATGTGTTGATTTACAGGGTTCCAACATGCTCATATTATAGGTCTCAGCATACATGCATGCATAGCATTTAAATATCGCACAAAATAAATCCACATGCATACTACTATTAGTTGATATGCACTTTTATCTAATCTGGTTTCCTCGAGTGGTTATAAGGAAACTAGTTGGTCATATCCTAGGTAATTGCATTTATTGGTCTTCTCAAGCTTTGGTGTCTCCATGGCACCTTAGTGATAATTCTATTTTATAGAATTATTTTACTGTAATTTTGTTATTAAATATTAGCTAAGTCCTTCATTTTTAATTATAATTTACTTAATTTTTTATTGTTTTTATAATTAGTTTATTTTTAAGTTAATTATTTTAATTTTATGATATTTCTTTTAATTTCATTGTTATTTATTAGTTTTTTATATTTTTCGAAGGAATAAAGAGATTGGGCTTAATTTTGGAAAGTAAGGTTTTGAAAGACTTAGAATCTATTTGCATATGCTTCAGTATTTTGGCCATAACTCGAGCTCCAGAACTCCAAATGAAGCGATATTTGGACCATTGGAAAGATAAGAGACAGATATAAAACTTTTGTGGAGATCACTTTACCCATTTCTACCTCTAAGATAGAGAAAATTGTGTCTGAAAATAACTAGATGTATTGTGCTAGGAATGAAAAATTGTAAAGATTGACAATTGATTTTTTTGGGCCTCTTATTACACTTTTAAGCCTCATTAAACCCTAGGTCAGCTTAAGGAACTGTAGGTTAAGCTTATTAGTAAAAATAGGATATGTTTAACAATATTAAGAGACAACTTTTGAGAGATTCAAGAAGCTAGAAGTTGAGGTTGAAACTTAGAGATCAAGGCGGCAATTATTGTATTGTTTTCTTCCTTGGCTTTTATTTTTCTTGTTACTCTCAATGGTTGTGTCAAACCTTGTTCTATAAAATAATTATGACGTCATTTACATGCTCAATCGAATGTTTGCATATTTAGGAATTTCGAGAAATCGTTAAAAGATGATATTGCCCTTAATGGTACCATTAAGTTGATTAAGCCTTGAACTAGTTCAAATAAGAATTTTAAGGTGAAATTAAGAGTTTCACAGTTAGGGATGACTCAAAATGGTAACTCAGAGTTCGAGGATCAATTTGGAGTCAAACTGAAATTTTCACTATCCAATGGCAAAATGGTTATTTGACACTTGGAGACAAATTGAGAATTTTTAGAAAAGGTTTTTTTGGCTCCATTTAACTTATTGGATTATGATTTGAGTATTGGAGTATAATTTGAGGGTTTGGCAGTGAAAAAGTTTAATTCCGGTGATTTTGGAGTGTAGGGGCAAAATCGTAATTTTTCCATCCGCGGACAAATTTTGAGATTTTTGAGAGAATTTAGATCACATTTGACAAATTGGAGAATGGTATGAGTATAAGGGATGAAAAATATGTCTATGGGCAATTTTCCAGTTTTTGGGGCAAAAATGTAATTTTTGACTTTTACGGGAGCAAAAGTGTAAATGTCAAAAATTACTCCACCAAGACTTTGGATAAGTCTGAGAATTTTATCTAAGCTATGGATATGTGGGAAAAGTGTATGGTGAAAATTTGGAAACAAATGGATGGCTAGAATTTAAGGAATTAATAAAATAAATAAAATAAATAAAATAATATTATATTATTTTAGCCTTTAAAAAGGTCAAAATTTCCAGAATTCTCATCTTCTTCAAGCCGTCCAAACCAGGAGAGAAAAGGGGGAAAAGAAATAAGAATCCTAGCTGAAACATTTGGGAAAAATCAAGAGAAATCAAGAAATCAAGCATTACAAAGGTAAATTTCATTGATTTTCTTTGTGATGGTCACTACCCATGCAATTTTTTTCTCATTTCCATGCAAAATGAGATAGTGGGTATGGACACCCATGCTGGCCAAACCTCCATGGACGAGTTGAGCTTGAGTTTTGGTTGATTTTAATTGAATTAAGTGATTTTAGTTAGGTTATATTGAAATATAGAAAAAATAAGCTAGAGAAATAACTTTCTCCCATTGAAACCCATTATGCCGAATTCTCTAGGGGAATATTGACTGCTGATCTTGATGTTTATTTGAGGAATTATGATGAATAATGATGAATTATGAGCCTAGAAAAATAATGGGAATTGTTGGAGAAAAAATATGAATTTTTACCCACAAGGTGTATTTCCGTAATTTGCTGTCAAGACTGATAATTTGCATCACACTGAGGGACATTAAGTCAATTTGGGTGCAATTGAGGTATAGAAACTGAAAAAAATTAATTTGGAGTTGAAACGGACGCGTATATCGATTTATCGGGTAAAAGACTGAAATAGGCTAACATCGCATTTAGGCAAAATTTAGACATTTTGCACTTCATGTCATGCATTAGTAGTATAAATTAGTTTATTTTGGTTTAGTACCAAAGTAGTAAAGCTCTTAATTGTGCAATTTGTCAAGGTGGCGAATCCTCTAGCAAGGACAAAGAAATCGCACCCGAGGAGTAATAATTAAAGTACCCGAATTTAGTTTTCAAAAACTGTGAGTGAATTTATCATCGTCTTAATTATCTAGAGTAGTTTTATACAACTGTGTGATTTTATGGAAAATGGGTTTAAATGGTAAATTGCTATGTTTTAGGAGAAATTGTGATTTTATAAAATGATTTTATAAATTTTCTGGAAAATCGAATACTGGTTTTGAAAATAGAGTAATTGGAGACTGCCTACTTGTGTTGCAAAATTATGATTTGAATTAAATGGCTTGTGATAAATTGGCATGATTGGCTGAATTTATACTTGTGTTGAAAAATATGAACTGTTTGTTTTGCCTTGATAAATTGGTTAGTAATGTAATTGCCATGCTATGCCATTGAGATTTGATCAGTTGATGGATTAAAGATTAGCTACTGCAATGGGGGGGGGGGGTTCCGTGGACCAACCTATTAGAAGGGCACGGTAAACTCCTTTATATTCTCACCTCGGTCATAGATGCACGTAGGGTATCTCCTGAAGTGGGCTTTTTGAGTGCACTTCACGTTAATCACCACGTGAGAGTGAGACTCAGCCAACACCAAGTAATGGCTGTGATGTTCAATGAAAAATGTGTTTTATGCGAAATATGAATTTTTAACAGCCTTGACGATCTCAGTGGGATACCTTGACGAAGGTATCTGCGAGAATGATTTTGGTAAGAGCCAAGTTTTGTGAGATATATAAGCCATGTTGATTAATTGAGTAAACTGAATATTCATGTTATGAAACATACATTGGAAAAGAATATTTTAATTCGTCTCCATTTACTCGCCTTTAGATAGTTTAGATGGTGTTTGTTTACTCATTGGGATTTTATAATCTCACTACCCTCAATTCCCCACATTTCAGGCTCGAGATAGCCAGTAGATAGCCGATTGCATCAAGGACTTTAGTTAGCCTTGCATCGACAAAATTGTAGGTTCACAGACTCGCATCTTATTGGTTAGTTGGGGGCCCATGTGTCATTATAAAAGTAATTTTATACTTTAGTTATTTGATTTAAAGTATGTATGAACATATTTAGCTTTTACACCATGTTTTTGGCGGGTTTCGGTGTTTTCGAAGAAAAATGACAAAAATGCCCCTGTGAGCTAGAAAATAATATTTTATTATTTTGATTTGGAAAAGACTTATGATTTCTTAAAATGCAAGATTTAATAACTGTCGCTCACCGGGGAGATGCGAAAGCTGATGCTAAGCCTTGCGAGATTTCGATCGGCATTCGGGGTAATGAGTGCCTATCGGGATGTCGCGGCGGTTGTCATGGGCCCGATGGGTGTTTCGGGTTGTGACAATTTGATTGGTATCAGAGTAAAGGGAAAGATAACCT
The DNA here is from genome assembly GCF_000208745.1 of Theobroma cacao. NCBI lineage: Eukaryota > Viridiplantae > Streptophyta > Magnoliopsida > Malvales > Malvaceae > Theobroma > Theobroma cacao. The sequence goes on from NC_030852.1 coordinate 11,775,635, forward strand.
TATTCCTGGGAACTCTCGCATATGATCTATGGCAAAGTATGACTCTCCGCCCAAAAGCTTGGAAGAGAAGGGAAGGGACTGCTCCTGGTGTGTCCTGAAGTGAAGTGCACCTCTTGCCGAGTGCTCTGATAGGTACCATGGAATGCCATTATACCCTGCGAGGTTGAGTCGAATTTGATTGGTATCAGAGCATGGTTTAAAGATCAAAGAATTTGGTTTTAAAGCTTTGGTTTTTAAAGTTTTTGGTTTTAAAATTGTTTTAAGAAATCCACACTGACACTACGTGGCCTTGGATTAAGTTAAATTAAGTCGAATAGAATGCATGAGTTTGCATATAGAGACCTATTTGTTTTTAAGGTGTATAAGAGGTTAAGTGATTGTCGTTAGACATTCTCCCCCAGACTGTGGGAATGTAAGTAAATGGCAAGAGAAGAAAAAGGGAAAACTTGAAACGGACTCGAAAAAGGATCAAGATGATAATGATCCTGAAGATGTTTAGTGCCTTGTTGAAGCTTGTAATACTGTAATCCTAGGCAGATGTAGTATGAGAAGGATAATAATCCCCTGTATAAAAGTCTTAAGAGTTGACTTTTGTCTTGTATAATATAAACGGATGATGAAGTAGTTGTTTAAAGGATAGAAGGAGTATAAAAAATCTTTTAGTATGACAAAGGTAAATTAGTAATATAAGTATTGAGGATGAATAATAATCTTCGTGGCAAGATTGATTATTTTGAATAAGTACTGAAGGTTGAAATAGGAAGCCATTAATGGTTCCTGCAATTATTAGATTTAATAACGATTAAACCTTGCAGTACTATGAATTGATCACCAGTTAACGGGATTAAGTCAAGGATTATAAATTTGAGTATGGAGGGAATTAGAAGGTGATACCGTAAAATTTTAAGATGAGAAATATAATCAGTTACGATTATGAGAATAGTGGGATACTATAAATAATGAATCATTAGGCGTGTGATGAAGTTGTGATCTATTGAACCATATGGGAAGATTATCCTAAAGTGGGACATAAGACATGAGGATTTTTGACGATGCTTATAGAGGGAGATATAAATTGTAAAGTATGTTTTCCCTCACAAGTTTTAAATTATTCGAGAAATTATCATGGTAAGGATATGTGAATATTGGTAGTGAAATATGCCCTAAGGGATAACTGTGGCATATCACATAGATAATATAGATATGTTGGGGTCAGTATCCCAATCATGCATCTGTGATAGAAAATTTACTTTGCTAATTGTGGTATAGACTCAAAAAGGAGTCAAGCCCTTGAGAACGACTAAGGTAGTAACTCTAAAAGTAGAAGATTTGTTTTAATTAAGTAGATTCCAACGGCTACATTGAAATAAATTACCTTGTGGAGTATTAAGATCAATAATGTATTGATCAAAGTCAAATCTTAAGAAATAAAGAGGATGAGAGATTAATGAGAAGGGACATCAATGTTAAGTAATGAATTTGTGAATAAAGGATTACGACGGTGGCACAGAAAATGAGTACTATAAAGGATTACTATGAGGATTTATAATTCTTGTATTAACTTAGTTGAATGAAAAAGTGATTAAATGAAGCAACTCTTGTGGTAAACAGTGAAATAGTGGAGTTGACGTAGAGTCTTGTTTATAGTCAGTGACTGCAGTACTGATTATAGACAGGAGGCTGCGTAGACTCTTTATCTTGGGAAACCACTTAGTATAATCCTAAATGACATAAAGACTCATGATCGAGAGGATTATTGCTGATCAAATTCTAAAGGGTAATAATAGATATAAGTGAAGTATTCAAGTTGAGTTGGAAATAAATACGAGGAGCAA
>NC_030852.1:11778443-11789949 GCF_000208745.1 Theobroma cacao
AAAATCAAGAGAAATCAAGAAATCAAGCATTGAAAAGGTAAATTTCATTGATTTTCCTTGTGATTTTCACTACCCATGTATCTTTTTTCTCATTTCCATGCAAAATTAGAAAGTGGGTATGGACACCCATGCTGGCCAAACCTCCATGGATGAGTTTTGAGCTTGAGTTTTGGTTGATTTTAATTGAATTAAGTGATTTTAGTTAGGTTATATTGAAATATAGCAAAAATAAGCTAGAGAAATAACTTTCTCCCATTGAAACCCATTATGCCGAATTTTCTAGGGGAATATTGACTGCTGATCTTGATGTTTATTTGAGGAATTATGATGAATAATGATGAATTATGAGCCTAGAAAAATAATGGGAATTTTCAAAGCAAAAATATGAATTTTTACCCACTAGGGGTATTTTCGTAATTTGCTGTCAGGACTAATAATTTGCACCACACTGAGGGACATTAAGTCAATTTGGGTGCAATTGAGGTATAGAAACTGAAAAAAATTAATTTGGAGTTTAAACGGACACGTATATCGATTTATCGGGTAAAAGACCGAAATAGGCTAACATCGCGTTTAGGCAAAATTTAGACATTTTGCACTTCATGTCATGCATTACTAGTATTTATTAGTTTATTTTGGTTTAGTACCAAAGTAGTAAACCTCTTAATTGTGCAATTTGTCAAGGTGGCGAATCCTCTAGCAAGGACAAAGAAATCGCACCCGAGGAGTAATAGTTAGAGTACCCGAATTTAGTTTTCAAAAACTGTGAGTGAACTTATTATCGTCTTAATTATCTAGAGTAGTTTTATTCAACTGTGTGATTTTATGGAAAATGGATTTAAATGGTACATTGCTATGTTTTAGGAGAAATTGTGATTTTATAAAATGATTTTATAAATTTTCTGAAAAATCGAATACTGGTTTTGAAAATAGAGTAATTGGAGACTGCCTACTTGTGTTGTAAAATTATGATTTGAATTAAATGGCTTGTGATAAATTGGCATGATTGGCTGAATTTATACTTGTGTTGAAAAATATGAACTGTTTGTTTTGCCTTGATAAATTGGTTAGTAATGTAATTGCCATGCTATGCCATTGAGATTTGATCAATTGGTGGATGAAAGATTAGCTACTGCAGTGGTGGGGGGGGCTCCATGGACCAACCTATTAGAGGGGCACGGTAAACTCCTTTATATTCTCACCTCAGTCATAGAGGCGCGTAGAGTATCTCCTGAGGTGGGCTTTTGAGTGCACTTCACGTTAACCACCACGTGAGGGTGAGACTCAGCCAACGCCAAGGAACGGCTGTGATGTTCAACGAAAAATGTGTTTTATGTGAAATATGAATTTTTAACAGCCTTGACGGTCTTAGTGGGATACCTTGACGAAGGTATCCGCGAGAATGATTTTGGTAGGAGCCAAGTTTTGTGAGATATATAAGCCATGTTGATTAATTGAGTAAATTGAATATTCATGTTATGAAACATACATTGGAAAAGAATATTTTAATTCGTCTCCATTTACTCGCCTTTAGATAGTTTAGATGGTGTCTGTTTACTCACTGAGATTTTATAATCTCACGACCCTCAATTCCCCGCATTTTAGGCTCGGGATAGCCGGTAGATAGCCGATTGCATCAAGGACTTCAGTTAGCCTTGCATCGACAAAATTGTAAGTTCACAGACTCGCATCTTATTGGTTAGTTGGGGGCCCACGTGTCATTGTAAAAGTAATTTTATACTTTAGTTATTTGATTTAAAGTATGTATGAACATATTTAGCTTTTACACCATGTTTTTGGAGGGTTTTGGTGTTTTCAAAGAAAAATGACAAAAATACCCCTGTGAGTCAGAAAATAATATTTTATTATTTTGATTTGGAAAAGACTTATGATTTCTTAAAATGTGAGATTTAATAACTGTCGCTCACCGGGGAGATTCGGAAGCTGATGCTAAGCCTTGCGGGGTTTCGATCGACATTTGGGGTAATGAGTGCCTATCGGGGACGTCGCGGCGGTTGTCATGGGCCCGATGGGTGTTCCGGGTCTTGACAGGTTGAATCTATTATAATGTTATTTGTTTTTGCAATTATGAGTAGCTAATTTTCTTTTTCTAGGATTGCAATTGAACTCACATGAAATTTAGATTTTTAATCTCTTTCTTACTTATCTTGAATGGGATTTGAATTGTTTATTCCAATTTGTTCTTAATGCTTTTAATTGCTTGGCCACCAATTAAATTGATCTAGGAACCTAAACAAACTTGGGAAAGGGAGTTTAGTGTAAACTAAAATTGGGATAGCATATGATCATATTAATTGATTTGCCTATAGGATAGGGATATACCTATAGGCCATATGTAGCCAGATTAGAGGCTGAACTTAATGAATCTGTTTTAATTTCAATTCACATAGGGATATAGTGTTTTGGTTAAAATAAATATTTTTATAAGATGAGTCGGGAGACCCTTATAAATAATTTAGGACTCTAGGTTAGCAATTCTCCCCATTGAAATAAGTTAAGGAAGAGAGGTAAGATTTAGATGAAGTGTGAGGGATATTGTAATCCTAGGCTTGTTTGATTTGATATTTTCTCAAGTTATTTTATTTTGATTTTTCTTGTTGGCCACAATCTCTTAGATTATATAAAATTCAATCCTAATCTAATTCTATAAACTATATAACTTTTACATAATTGTGTTACGTTCGAGGGGAGTAAGATGAGAAGAGAATTTTATAACTTTAGAGAAAATAAAGAGAAGGGCAAGGCTTACAGTCCTTACTTAAAAAATACCATGAAAATATAACCATACATTCATCAACATCCAATGGGTCTAAGTCCATAATCATCCGCATCCATACCCATCCATAATCATGTTATGAAATAAAACATATGTTTAATTCAAGTTAGTGATCTTATAAGTTTATTAAACAAGTATTAATCAAACAATTTGAAAATATTAATTTAAAACATTTGCTGCAATGTTTCCCAATCCAATTAAATAAGTTATTAAAAAGAATTTTAGAGCTTGTTTGGCCTGGCTTCCTTTTAGCTTAAATGCAATTATGAAGCTCTTAAGAAAAATAATAGCTTTTAAAATTAAGCTAAATCTATTTTTTAAATTTACTTTTATAAGTTTTTTTTTTATAGATAAGCTGTTTGATAAAACAACTTATATAAGTTCTAATTTTGGTGAAACTTATCATAAAGGGTATTTAATAAATAACTTTCTATTAATCACAAATTTCTTCATTCACAATGGAAAAAAATTTAAGTTTATTTTTTTTATTTATTTAAAACAAATTTTTAAAAATATAAAAAGTATTTTTATATAACATAAAATTTATACTTAAAAATAAATCATATAAAAATGGAAAAGGATAATGTTAAGATTATTTTTAATAGATGAGGACATTTTTGAAACAAAAAGAAAAATTCTCCTTAAAGGGAAAGGAAGTGTGATTTTAAAAAAAGAGAAGAGAAAGTTCTTCTCTAGAGCTTTTCCTAAAGCTCTTTTAAAAAAAATATTTTCTTTAAAAAAATTTACTTTGTTTTCAAAGCTTCTTAAAATCCCTATTTGGCCCGACTTTTGTTTTTAAAAGGTAGATAAACTGAAAAAATCCAGGCCAAACGAGCATTTTGTAAAGTTTTCATTTTTTGTAAGTTTTCAAAACCATCTTAGAAAGGTTTCCATTTTTGGTAAGTTTTCGAAAACAATTTAGGGAAACTATAAAAAATCTTTGAGGAAAATTTCTAAAATCATTTTAAGTAAGTTTCCAAAATCAATTTTAGGAAGGTTTTCGAAAATGGTTTAGGAAAGTTTCTATATTTGATAAGTTTCCAAAAATAATTTAGGGAGGTACAAAAACCAACTTAGGAAAGTGTCTATAAACATTTTAGGAAGGTTACGAAAGTCAATTTAGGAATTTTTTCATAAAAGTTTAAGTGCCCTAAACTGATTGATTTCCTAATCAATTGAATGTCCTAATTTTACTAGTAATCCTAATCCCATTAGGAGTCCTAATTAATTAGGTATTCTAATTAAACTGGAATCCAATTTTATTATGGTAATGAGTTCTAATCCTTGTATTCTAAACAATTTGGAATTTTAATCTTATTAGAATCTGAATTACATAAGTATCCTAAACTTTTTAGGAGTTATAGTCATATTAAACCTAGACTTGTATAATAGTCTTAAAACTTTTAGGTTTATAATCTTAGTAAAATTTTAATTGCCCCAGTCAATTACTTATCTAACTTGGTTAACATTAAACTACCATAACCTAAAAATTACATAACTCTTTCTGATTTAACCTTGAGGATGCACCTGAACATTTGGCTCATTGATTGGTGCATAATCCCCCTACCTAAAGAGTAGGGTTTGAATCCCCCCTCCCCCAATTATTCAAAAAAAAAAAAAACCTTGAGGATCACATTTGATAAGGAAAGGGTGAATTAGTTTTGGGCAAACCTTTTGCTTATCAATTGTAACTTGCTGTTTTGGGTTATTTGGATTTTTTTGGTCGAATTTTCATGCCATTCATGACCTTGAGGTTTAAGATGACCCTTACGTCATGGGCTTGAAACTTTAGCTAAGATCTTAAGTCTTGTGTATGAAAGACTAAGCAAGCCTAACTCGAATAATGTGAAATAATGTGAAAACATAGAGAACTTTCGAAGAAAAAGAATTTTGGGGAAATAAAAGTATATTAGTTTCAGAGAAAAACAAAGTACCTAAATCTTAAGCAAATAGCTTGAATTGCTTGAATTCCTAAATGAAAAATAACTAAGCCTAAGGTGGCTATTTATAGTATGATAGTCTCTGTCACAATAAAACTCTAATTCTACTTGTAGTACAATTAGAATAAAATAAATATAAAAAGTGTTCTATCCTTATTAGAACACACTAGCCTAAAGTCCTAGTGCAAGTAAATTAAATAAAGAAGAATTCCATAGGTAATAGAATTCCTAGATGATTAAGCCTTGAGGCTTAATTATATTGTCCCAACCCAAATGAGTCTCTCCAATCCATCTAGTCCTCCAATAGTCCCATGTGCATTACTTGGTGCAACCAGCGTTGTGCGGCTAGTGTCGTATGGCCAGCAAGCATGTTGTGCATGTGTGTCGTAGAGTTTTCACACCCCAAAACTTAAGATTTTGCTAGTCTTCTAGCAAAACATAGAAAGGAAACTAACTTACGAAAGCAATTTAAATGGTGAAAACAACATAAATAAAGCAACTACTAGAGATAAAGTGCACCAACGTCAATGATCTCCCATAATTTCGTCAAAAGTATGTTTATCAATCTTTAACTTAAGGAAAAATATAGGTATCATTCAAATTCATGTTTCAATTCCAATGCAAGCACATTATCGAATAGATTTCCATGTATGTGTGTGAAATCTTTTATCAAGAATATCATGACATCTGGATGAGTTTATACCAAGAACTCCATAAGTTTACTTTCATCTCTCTCTCCACTAATGTAGATTAACACAAAGCTAGGGATGAATAGGACTTTATAAAGCTTGTAATGTATGGCTAGGGTTAAGGTAGGATAAAGGATATAATGTGGCATAAATCACCTTAAGCACATAATTATTCTAAGACCTATATATAGAGCTTTATTTTCTTTTTCCACATAAAACCTTTTCTTCCACATTTGAACTTTTCTTTTGTTCAACACTTTATTCTACTTTTTCTTTTTTCAAAATTCTACAATTTTACATCCCAAAACTTATTTTCTTTGTATTGTAAGTAGTGGGGTGATTTTTTGTCACGACCCGAAACTCCCCATCGAGCCCGTGACAACCGCCACGAGGCCTCGACAGACATTCTTCACCCCGAATGCCTATCGAAACCCCGTAAGGCTTAGCATCAACTTTCGCATCTCCCCGGTGAGCAACAATTATAAAATCTCGCATTTAAAAAAATCATAAGTCATTTTCAAATAAGAACAATAAAATATTATTTTCTGGCTCATAGGGGCATTTTCGTAATTTTTCGTCAAAAATCTCAAAACTTGCTAAAAACGTAATAGGTAAGCAGAAAATATATATTTAATGATTTAAAAACAAAATAAGTATCTAAAACGTTCATTTGAAAGCAAATTGTTAACAACTAGTACTATTCAAAAATAATTAATAAAATATTCTATTTTCTCATAAAATAAATTTTTATAGAAATATTCGTAAATAATTTTTCGCACATGAAAGTAAAGTAAAAATTGTATGAATAGAAATACAGATAACCAAAATATAAGTTTTGATCTGCAATGACACGTGGGCTCCAATTGACCAAGAGGATGTAAGACTGTGAACTCTTACTTTCTATAATGCAGTTCCGAGCTTAGTTCTCGTCCTACTCGACTATCTACAAACTGTCCTGAGCCTGAAAAATGTATAGGAAGAAGGGGTGAGATTTTATAATCCCAGTGAGTAAACAGATACCATCTAAAGTATCTAAAGCCGAGTAAATGGAGACAATTAAAATAAGTCATCATACCGTAATTTCATTACCTTTCAGTTCATTTCAACCAAATAAAATCAATCCATATAAATCGAGTAATCAACTTGGCTTATGAATTTCTTAAAACTTTGGCTCGTGCCAAAACTCATACTCGGTGATACCTTGCGCAGGGCATCTAACCGAGTCCGCCAAGGCTATTAAAATTTTGTATACACTTAAAATATATTTTAGTTTGAGAAAAATACAGCCGTTCCTTGGCGTTGGCTGAGTTCCCCTTCACGTGGTGGTTTGGCGTGAAGTGAACCCTAAGCTTTACCCCAGGAGATACCCTACGCGCCTCTCCGTTCGAGGTAATAATATAATGGAGTTTACCGTGCCCCTCTAATAGGCTGGTCCACGGAACCCCCTCTGCAGTAAATAATTAATATATAATCCACCAATCAATAAAATTCATTCTAGCATGACATGGCAATTTATCGCAACCTAGCCTCTCAAGGCTGAATACACAGTACAAATAATTCTAACACCAAAATCAGTTTAGCCATTCATGCTCATATATTGTCATAAGCCATTCAATTTAAAACCATAAATTTACAACACAAGCAGGCAGTCTCCAATTACTCTATTTTCAAAACCAATATTCGATTTTTCAGAAAATTTATAAAATCATTTTATAAAATCACAATTTCTCTTAAAACATAGCAATTTACCATTTAAACCCATTTTTCATAAAATCACACAATTGTATAAAACTACTCTAGATAATTAAGACGATAATAAGTTTACTCACAGTATTAGGAGTAGAAATACTCCTATCTTCCGCCCTCGGGTGCAGTCTCTTACCCGAAACAATTGACTCACCACCTATCCATAATCCATGACACAAAATTCAATAAATTGTGTCAATTTATCATAAATTATTTCAGGCTCTTATCCATGCGTATGCACTAGATAGGATTTGAAATGTCTAGACAATCGCTTAATTGCGGTGTCCGACCTAACTCGCCTATACACGGTGTAAATTCCTAAAATCCCCAATTCGACTCCAATTCCATCCATTTCAATTTCAATTATCCAATTATATCCACAATACCTCAATGACTGTGAATTTGGTCCAATTTATCAGTCCGGACTATAAATTACGCTTTTACCCCTAGTGGGTAAAAATTTCAATTTATTGCACCGAAAATTCCCATTTAATTTCCAACCTCATAATTCATCATTTTTCCACCCAATTCTCTTAAAATAAAGTCAACCTCATCCTCACATACCATTGGCTAGATTCGGCCTAGGGAAATTCATGGAGAAGATAAATATTTTTCTTGTTGTTTTACTCATAAACATGCTAAACTAACACTAAACACTAACATAGCTCAAAATCAAATTTATCTAACAACTTTCTCTCTCTAAACCCATATGACCAGAATTCAAATCATCCTCAAATCACATGATTCAACCATGAAAAATGATGGAAAATGCATGGGAAAGGTAAAGCACAAGACAAATTTAAGAAATGTTACCTTTTTTCACTTGATTTTTGAATTTCCACCTATTTTCCCTTTAAATTTCTTGGCTAGGGTTTTATTTTCTCCTTTCTCTCTCTTGTTTCTTGCTTGGCCGAATGTTGAAGAAGAAGAATGGGTGGGCTGATTTTTTTTATGCCTTTTTATTGTTTAATGAAATAATATTATTTTATTCATATTTTAAATATTTTATTAATTCATTTTTTTTTCTAGCCATCCACTTGTCCTACTTTTTCCACCATGCATTCCCTTTGACTTATCCAAGTCTTAAGTGAAATTTCCAGATTTTTCCAAAGTTTTGGTGGAGCAAATTTTTCAAAATTACACTTTTGCCCCCGAACTTTTCAAAAATTACATTTTTACCCCAAAAATTGAAAATTTGCCATAATGCATAATTTTCACTCCTCATACTCATTTCACACTCCAAATAATTAAATTTGATCAAAATCCTTTCAAAAATTAAATTTTTGATTTCGAATGGCAAAATTACCATTTTACCCTTTTACTCCAAATTATACCGAAATTAAAATTTTTCACTTCTAAACCTCAAATCTTACTCCAATAAGTCAAATGGGGCCAAAAATCTTTTCTAAAAATTTCCATTTTGTCCCCAGGTGGCAAATGACCATTTTGCCCCTAGATAGCGAAAATTTCGGTTTGACTCCAAATTGATCCTCGAACTCCGAATCACCATATTAAACCATTCTGGGACTTTAAAATTCTTAATTTCATCGTAAATTCTCTATTTGATCTAGTTCGAGGTTTAAATCAACTTTGTTGTACGTCTAGGTATAATACCGACTTTTGTAAATTTTTTTCGGGACTCTCTTAGCATGCAAACATGCTATCCATCACATGTATGTCATGACAAATATTTTTATAGAGTCGGGCTTGTCATCTTCTCCCCCACTTGAATCAACCATATGATCTTTCTTCTTGACTGATTTCGACATCCGGCTAAATATTAATATTTTAAAAATTTTATCTTGTCTCCTTGGTACCTGAAATACCTTATTATGCCTCACTTGACTTCCGAATCGCCTTTTATCTCACAAATTCTCCTCTGATAAAATTATTATTATTTTATTTTTATTTTCTCACTTGCGAAATATTTTATCCTAAACTACTCCTTTCGTCTTTTATCACTTTTAAACATTTTAATTGACCTCAATTTGCATTCGATCAACTTTATTTATCACTATATCAAAGTATGGGGTATTTCATTTTTAATATTTAGAACTTTTTTCACATCAACATCACCTTTCTACCATATGCATTTAGCTCAATATATACATTTCCCAAAACAATATACATGCTTAGGAGTGAGGGCTGCAAAATGGAAATTTTTATTTTAAGGCTAGGCTTATTATCCTGTGGTTAAACTAAGAAAAGGGAAATTAGGCTCAATGATGTATATTAGGGATATAAATATAACACGGTTAGCTTGAAAGGCTCAAATGGTTCAAAGATGGCTTAAATCAATTCCCAAACTAAGTATTGCCTACGATTTCGCCTTTAGATAGAATCAAGCAAATTCTAGAATTCATGACATAATCTTTTATATCAACATAACCTTCCCTAAATATTCACAATAATTTAAAGCAAAAGATAAGGTGCTCAAAATGGTGGAAATCACATCCTAACAATGATACTAAGCAAAAGAATTTAGCATGAACCAAACAATATCCTTATTCACCTAAAGCTAAAGATACAAGACAACTAATTATCATCATTGGATAAGGAAATCATAGAAAAAATTTTGCACAACTCTACTCTAGATTCTTAAAAATTCGAGCAAGCGTAAAAATTTAAATGATCAAATAATCCTTATTACTTAAAAATCTAAATAAATGTGCAAATAAAATTAAATAAAAAACTTCCACAAATATTCACCAATAGAAAAGAAAAATAAATTCACCTTCCAAACTTAAACTAAACATTGTCCTCAATGTTAGAAAGTATAAGGAAAGGTAAAAGAATACTCCCCTAGTAGTTGGATGAATCTAGAGAAGCTTTAATCCTCCTTTTCCTGATTACCATCTTCCTCATTGTCACTTGTAAGAGGATTTTTTTTACTAAAATAAATAAATAAATAAATAAAGATTAATGTAAAAAATAAATAAAATAAAAATAATTGAAAACAAAAAAAAAATAAGAGTTTCAAAAGCTTGGGTTACTTCTCAATAAGTGCATTTTTATAGTCACTAGCTTGACTATGGCACCCCTTTCTGCACTACTTTATAAGGCTCAAGACTTTCTTTATTGACCTTAACTACTCCAATAAGCCCACTATAAATCTCAACAACATCACAAGGATGAACATTTACCACTTTGACGGTTTTCTACCAATATGGTTTAAGATTTCATGGCAAAAGATGGAGTTGTGAATCAGAAAATACTACTTGTTGTCCAACAACAAAATGAAGATGACTAGAAGGCGGTGGTGGTTTTTTCTCAAGAGTTGGTGCTTGTTTCATTGAAGGTGGTGGAATAGGTTCACCTTTATCCTTATTAACTAAATCCATTTTATAGCAATTATCTATATAAGGATATTGAGTTATGTTGAACAAATTAAGCACTATTTCCTTCTTTCCAACTTTGAAAGTTATTTTACCATTCTTCACATCAATAATTGCTCCAATTGTAGCTAATAATGGTTTTCCCCAAAAAAAAAATAAATTTTAGCATCATCTTTAATCTCAAGCAGAATGTAGTCCATTGGTATGAACAAATGCCTAATTTTAACCAAAAGATCCTCTATAATCCAACTAGATGCCTGATTGTCCTGTTTACTAATTGCAAGGTAACTGTAGTGGGTTGTATCTCTTTAAATCCAAGTTTGTTAGTAATAGACAAAGGCATTATTGAAACACTAGCACCCAAATCACACAAAGCTTTAGAAAATTTAAAATTACCAATAGTGCAAGGAATAGAAAAACTCCCTGGATCCTTAAGCTTTGGTGGAAGCTTATATGAATTATAACATTACACTTCTTAGTAAGTGCAATCGTCTCAAAATCTTCCAATTTTCTCTTTTTAGTCAAGATGTCTTTCAAAAACTTCACACAACTTGGCATGTTTTCCAAAGCTTCAGCAAAAGGAATATTAATATACAGTTTTTTAAATACATCAATAAATCTCGAGAATTATTTGTCAAGTTTCTGTTTCTAAGAATGTTAAGGAAAATGTGGCAAAGGTGTAGGAGTAGTTTTTAACTATGTTTTTTCTTCTTTTGAATTTTTAGTAGATTTTTTAATCACAATTTATTTTTTAACATTTTTTCAATTTCCTTTTCATCAGATTGAATTGAATTTCAGAATTTAAATCCTTATCCCTTGCCTCTTTACATACCTCTTTTCCGTTACAAAGAATGATTACCATACAATGCTCCTTACCTTATCTTCTTGGATTGGGCTCTATGTCACTTGGTAAGGTACCTTGAGGTTTGTTATTAATAGCATTTGCAGGTTGGCCGTCACGACCCGAAACTCCCCATCGAGCCCGTGACAACCGCCACG
>NC_030852.1:11790049-11811150 GCF_000208745.1 Theobroma cacao
CATTTTAATTGACCTCAATTTGCATTCGATCAACTTTATTTATCAGTATATCAAAGTATGGGGTATTTCACTCGGTCAGTTGAGAAACCCTCGTTTGGCTAATAACTAAATCCCAACATCGTTGCAACGAAAATTCATTCGCTGCAGCGAGAATACCTTTCCGCTGCAGCGAAGATTCGTTGTCATATTTGACTTGCTTACGTATCATTGAAGCTTTCATTCTTCAAATGGTTCGTTGTGTATGGATTCATGATTTTCAAATGATCAATCATTTAAGGGCTTGATGAGGGGTTTTTAGTAAGAACAGAAACAAATTGCACTGTTTTGAAAAAGAATGCATCATGATTTCATTAAAGATTCCTTATGGTATGCTTGTTCCCTTCCTTGTTCACTCACTGGGTTTATACTCACCGTTTTCAGCTTCATGTTTTCAGATCATGAGGCAGCAGGTAACTAGGACGAGGTGTCCTTGTAGACTTATATCCATCTTTTGGTAGGTGTCTCGGCATTCAGTAGCTGTACATTCATCCGAGTCCCTTCGTTGGAAATCGAGTCTTCTTTTTGAGATGTATAGGCAAACTTGATGTAAATTATTAAGATACATGTTGTAGACAATGTATGTATATTTTAAATGAGTAATGCCAATACGAGTTGGAAATGTCTATTACTATTTTGATGTAAAGTTATAATTTGTGACTTAGCAATATTTGATGGAATGATGAGTAGGATAAATCGATAGGCTTGCTTGGGCTTAGTGGACTATGTCCATTGGGCCCATGCGCCGGTCATGGACCGAAATTTGGGTCGTGACATAGAACATCAAGAAAAAGGTTTCTTTTTCCCTTAAAACAAAGCCATCCTGCTCAATAACAAAAGCAACATATAACACATGCAAACTCCCAAATTTCAACAAATCAAATGCTCACATTTTTGCATTTACAACCGTATACCATATATGTATATATATAGATATCAATCATCAAATACACCTTCCCATCATCATCATCTCATATGCAACAGCTTATGCGCACTCCCACTCACACATAGCTGGGTCAGCAACGGCTTATGTGCACTCCTACTCGCACATAGTCGGGTCCACATCAACATACAAATAAGCACCCATTTCATATCATGCATATTATTATATTTTGACAACACATAACCCATTGTACAACACATTTTCACAATATAACATTACTTCATCAAAGGTGTCACGACCCAAATTTTCGGGCCATGGCCGGCGCAAGGGCCCAATAAACGTAGTCTATTAAGCCCAAGCAAGCCTATCGATTTATCCTACTCATCATTCCATCAAATATCGCTAAGTCATATTTCATACTTTTGAATCAAAATAGTGATATACATTGCCAACTCATACTGGCATTACTCCTTAAAAATTTACATACAATGTCTACAACATGTATTCTAATAATTTACATTAAGTTTGTCTATACAAAACAAAATAACACTCGACTTCCAATGGAAAAACTCGAATGAAAGTACAGCTACTGAATGCCAAGACACCTACCAAAAAATGGACACAGATCTACAAGAACACCTCGTCCTAGTTACCGGCTACCTCGTGATCTGAAAACATGAATTTGAAAATGGTGAGTATAAACCCAGTGAGTGAACAAGGAAGGGAACAAGCATACCATAAGGAATCTTTAATGAAATCATGATGCATTCTTTTTCAAAACAATGCAATTTGTTTCTATTCTTATTAAAAACCCCTCATCAAGCCTTTAAATGATTAATCATTTGAAAATTATTAACCCATACATAACGAACTATTTGAAGAATAAAAGCTTCAATATTACACAAGTAAGTCAAATATGACAATGAATCTTCGCTGCAGCGAGAATGCCTTTTTGCTGTAGCAACGTTGGGATTTAGTTATTAACCGAACAAGGGTTTCTCAACTGGCCAAGGATTTCTCACTAAACCTCCTCATTTTAAACTTAACTCATTTAATCCTTAATGTTGGAAGTCCATGCTCCGATATGGTAGCAAAGAAGTAAAAGATAGGGCAGCAATTGAACAAGATAGGAGACCAAAACAGAAAGTTTTTCGTTGTAGCGAGATTCAATCTCGCTGCAGAGAAATTGTAACCCAGAAACAGAATGTTTCTCGCTGCAGCGAAATTCAATCTTGTTGCAGCGAAATTGCAACCCAGAAACAGAAAGTTTCTCGTTGCAGTAAGAATGTATTTCGCTGCAGCGAGAAGCTACAGTGTCATTCTCACTGCAGCGAAATTGCAACCTCGAAACAGAAAGTTTCTAGTTGCAGTAAGAATGTATTTCGCTGCAGCGAGAAGCTACAGTGTCATTCTCACTGCAGCGAAAATGCATCCTCGCTGCAGCGAGTTTTCGGCCAGCCTACCCTTTCAAAACTCAAGAGTTTCTCATTGCAGTGAGAATGATTCTCGCTGCAGCAAAATACAGGGCATCAAATGAAAGTTCCCTTTCTCACAAAAAAAACCACCCTGCTTGAAATGTTCAAAACCAATATGAAACACATAACAATTTCTCAAGGTTTAACATGTCAAGTTTCACATGCATTACAACCATAAACCATTATCCATCAATTTCCTATAACACACATATTTACATATGTATATATATATATACATATACCCATCATCATCATCACACCATCCCATCATCATCATCACCAGCTCATGCGCACTCCCTACTCGCACATGGCTGGGTCATCACCGGGTTATGCGCACTCCCTACTCGCACATAACCGGGTCATCCTCGGCTTATGCGCACTCCCTACTCGCACATAGCCGAGTCAATATAATTACACAACATTATATTCAAGCATATATGTATATCAACATAATGCAGCCACATAGAAATCCATAATAACCACATATCATAACATAAATCATTTCTCAAGAGCTTGTTCCCAAGACATTCATTTTCATGAAAAATCGTATAAAATCATTCAAACGTTTGTCAAATACATTATATTCCCAAAATAAGTTTTGAAGGCAGTCCACTCACCAATTGATTGTAAAGCCTTTAGATGACTCCAATTCCCCTAATTGTCCAAATGAGATGATGGGGCTTCCTTAAAACCTAGGATCACATTAACATAAACAATAGATCAATTTACACACTATGAACTCTAAAAGCTATCTCTTAGCTAGTTTTCAATTGCCACATTAAACGGCTATCTATGTTCACTATCTTAATCACTAAAAAGTAATGAACATAGTCAACAATAAAACAGCTCATAAATCCCAATTACTAGCCATTTTTTGCAGCTAAAAATCGAGCTTAGTTCATTACTTACCCTAAGGCTCCTTTGTAGTCAAATTCTCTTCCAATTGCTTCCAAATCAATGGGGTAATTCTCTCTTTCTCTCTCTAAAATGCCCAACTAGTGAGAGAAAGTATGGAAATAAGCTTTATCAAGGGTTTTGAAGTGAGAGGATGAAAGAATTCAAAGGTTCTAGTCAAAAGGGTTCAAAGGTGTGAAAACTAGAGCTAGAGAGAGAAAATCATTCAAGCTTCAAATCAAGCTTCCATGGAGTTTTGAAGAAACGTGAGAGAGGAGAAGAAGAAGAAGACCAGCTGCTGGAAAATCTCTAGAAGCTGCTAGAAATTCAAGATATTTATAGGCAATCTTATCTTTTCCCTTAAAATTACAAAAATACCCCTCCACCAATTAACTTATTCTCCTCCAATCTTTTATGCAATCTTTTTGCTCTTTTAACACTGGGACAAGATCCATAATGGTCTAGACATGTTCGGGTTCATAAAAACTTAAAATTTTAACACGAGGTGAAAAATGACCATTTTGCCCCTGTTATGAAAATTGTTGAAACTTCTAGTTTTCTTCGTGTTTTCATCAGCACACATCATTTATGTAGTCTTATACCCATTTAAGCCTTAAAATATCATAAAACTTTTTTCTGGAAGCTTATTAGAGAAAATGACAAAACTACCCCTAGCTCGTATTATTACATATATACTTAGTTACAAGCCTATAGAGGTTGGGGTCTCACAAAAGGCTTGTTCCCAAGGTACATTTTCAAAGACAAGTTGGACAAAATCATTCATTTTCCTCAAAACAAGTTTGAAATGCAAGTCCACTCATCAGTATATTGTTGAGCCTTTCATTGACTCGAATTCCCCCTAATTATCCAAATGGGATGATGGGGCTTCCTTGGAACCTACCATCACATTAACATCACCATTATGTTAATTCACATACTATAAACTCTAAAAGCTATCTCTTAACTAGCTTTCAATTGTCACTTTAAATGGCTATCTATGTTCACTATCTTAATCACTATAAAATGAATGAACATACTCAACAATAAAACAGCTCATAATTCCAATTCCTAGCCATTATTCACAACTAAAAATCAAGCTTAGTTCATCACTTACCCTATGGCTCATTTATAATCAAATTCTCTTCCAATAGCTTCCAAATCAATGGGGTAATTCTCTCTCTCTCTCTCTCTCTAGAATGCTAAAATAGTGAGAGAAAGTATGAAAATAAGATTTATCAAGGGTTTTAAGTGAGATAGTGAAAGAATACAAGGGTTCTAGTCAAAAGGGCTAAAAGGTATGAAAACTAGAGCTAGACAGAGAAAATTATGCAAGCTCCATATCAAGCTTCCATGGAGGTTGGAAGCAATGTGAGATGGAAGAAGAAGAAGAAGACAAGTTGCTAGAAAATGGGAGAAGAAGCTACTAGAAGAAAGATATTTATAGCCAATCTTATCCATTCCCTTAAAATTACCAAATTGCCCCTCCACAATTTAGCTTATTCTCCTCTAATCTTTTATGAAATCTTTTTGCTCTTTTGACACTGGGATAAGGTCCATAATGGTCTAGACATGCTCGGGTTCATGAAAACTTAAAATTTTAACCCGAGGTGAAAAATGACCATTTTGCTCCTATCGTGAAAATATCAAAATTTTGGTTTCCTTTCCATTTTACCCCTAATTTCACCATCCATTTATGCCTTAGGCCTACTTAGGCCATAATATTGTTTAAAACTTACTTTTATGGGTTTGGTAAGGAAATGATGAAATTACCCCTGATCAGGGATATCGCGTATACTTCTCTTTACGAGTCTGTAAAGGTCAAGGTCTCACAGATGGCTTTCGCTTCATATTTCCTGATGTAAACAACAAATTTTGATCTTTTTTAACCAAAAATGAAAAAAAATTAAAATTAAAATCATTTATAAGATTAGAAAACAATTTAAAGTGAGTAACTAGGCTTTCAAAGGCATGAGTAACTATAAATGGACTTTTCTTGTTAGTGGATGGCTTTCGCTTCAAGTCTCTCAATGCAAACATGAAATTATGATCTGTTTTAACAAATAATGAAAACGAATTCAATTTAAAATCATTTACATAGTTATAAAACCACTTAAAGGGAGAAATAAGGCTTTCGAAGGCTTGAGAGACTACAAATGGACATTTCTTGTGAATGGATGGCTTTTGCTTCACGTTTCATGATGTAAACCTCCAACTATGATCCCCCTCTAACTATGATCTGTTTTAATAGGAAATGAAAACAATTTTGATTGAAAATCATTTATAAGATTATAAAACCATTTAAAACGAGTAACTAGATTTTCAAAGGTATAAGTGACTATAAATGGACCTTTCTTGTCAATGGATGCCTTTCGCTTTATGTTTCCTGATGTAAACAACAAATTGTGATCTATTTTAACCAAAAATGAAAAAAATTCAATTGAAAATCATTTATAAGATTATAAAACAATTTAAAGCGAGTAACTAGGTTTTCGATGCGATGAGTAAATATAAAAAGACTTTTCTTGTCAATGGATGGCTTTCACTTCAAGTTTCTCGATACAAACATGAAATTATGAGATGTTTTAACCAATAATGAAAACAAATTCAATTTAAAATCATTTATTAAGTTATAAAATCACTTCAAACAAGTAACAAGGCTTTCGAAAGCTTGAGTGGCTATAAATGGACTTTTCTTATGAATTGATGGCTTTCGCTTCACGTTTCATAACGTAAAAATCCAACTATTATCTATTTTAACAAGAAACAAAAATGATTTTGATTTAAAATCATTTATAAGACTATAAAACTATTTAAAGTGAGTAACTAAGCTTTCGAAGGCATGAGTGACTATAAATAGACCCTTCTTGTCAATGGATGCCTTTCGCTTTATGTTTCCCTATGCAAGCATCAAATTATGATTTGGTTTAACTAGAAATGAAAACAAAATCAAATTTAAAATCATTTATAAGATTATAAAACTATTTAAAACGAGTAACTAGGCTTTCAAATCAATAACTGATTATAAATGGACTTTTCTTATCAATGGGTGGCTTTTGCTTCACGTTTCCTGATACAAACATCCAATTATGATTTGTAGAATAAAAAAACATTTAAAACGAGTAACAAGATTTCTAAATGCATGAGTGACTATAAATGAACTTTTCTTATCAATCGATGGCTTTTGCTTCACGTTTCTTAATACAAACATCAAACTATGAACTGTTTTAACTAGAAATGGAAAAAATTTTGATTTAAAATCATTTATAAAGTTATAAATCCACTTAGAGCAAGTAACAAAGCTTTCAAAGACATAAGTGATTAAAAATGAACTTTTCCTGTCAATGTATAGCTTTCGCTTCATGTTTCCCACTGGAAATTTCAATTTACAATCTGTTTTAAGCTAAAATGAAAACAATTCAATCTAAAATCTTTTATAAGATTAAAAACTATTTCAAGTGAGTAATTAGGCATTTTAAGGCATGAGTGACAATAAATGGACTTTTCTCAACAATAGATGGCTTTCACTTTACGTTTCCCAATGCAAACATCAAATTATGATATGTTTTAACCAAAAATGGAAATAGTTTAATCTAATATTGCTTATCAGATTATAAAACCATTTAAAGCAAGTAACTAGATTTTCAAAGGCGTGAGTGACTATAAATAGACTTTTCTTATCAATAGATGATTTTTGCTTCATGTTTCTCATTCAAAAAAATCAAATTATCATCTGCTTTAACCAAAAATGAATAAAAAATTCAATTACAAATCATTTATAAGATTATGAAACCATTTAAAATGAGTAACTAGACATTCGAAAGCATGAATGACTATAAATAGATTTCATTTACATTTCTCATTCCAAAAATCAAATTATGATCTACTTTGACAAAAAAAAAAAGAAAAATTCAATTTAAAATCATTTACAAGACTCAATTTAAAATCATTTACAAGATTACAAAACCATTAAATCAAGTAAGTAGACTTTCGAGGGGATAAGTGACTATGAATGTACTTTTTTTGTCAATTGATGGCTTTCGCTTCATGTTTCACTATGTAAACATCAATTATGATCTGTTTTAACAAGAAATAAAAACAATTCAATGTAAAATCATCTATAACATTATAAAACCATTTAAAGTGAGTAGCTAGGCTTTTGAAGGCATGAGTGACTTTAAATGGACTTTTCTTTTCAATCAATGGCTTTTGCTTTGCGTTTCTAGATGCAAACATCAATTTGCGATCTGTTTTAACTAAAAATAAAAAAAAATTAATTTAAAATCATTTTTAAGATTATAAAACCATTTCAAGTGAGTAACTAGACTTTTGAAGGCATGAGTGATAATAAATGAACTTTTCTCGACAACACATGGTTTTCACTTCATGTTTCTCGATGTAAACATCAAATTAAGATCTATTTAACAAAAAATGAAAGTAATTCAACATAAAATCATTTATAAGATTATAAAACCATTTAGAGCGAGTAGCTAGGCTTTCAAAGGCATGAATTTAAATGGCTTTTTCTTTTCAATCAATGGCTTTCACTTCGTGTTGCCCAATGCAAACATCAATATACGACCCATTTTAACTAAAAATGAAAAAAAAATTAGTGTGAAATCATTTATAAGATTATAAAACCATTTCAAGTGAGTAACTAGGCTTTTGAAGGCATGAGTGACAATAAACGGACTTTTCGTGACAACGAATGACTTTCACTTTATGTTTTCCGATGCAAACATCAAATTATGATTTGTTTTAGCCAAAAATGAAAACAATGCAATCTAAAATCATTAATAAGATTATGAAAACCATTTAAAATGAGTAACTAGGCTTTTGAAGGCATGAGTGGCTATAAATGGACTTTTCTTATCAATAGATGGCTTTTGCTCCACGTTTCTCAATCCAAAAATCAAATTATCATCTGTTTTAACCAAAAATGAAAACGAATTCAATTTCAAATCATTTATAAGATTATGAAACCATTTTAAGCGAGTAACTAGACTTTTGAAGGAATGAGTGTCTGTTAATGGACTTTTCTTATCAATGGATAGCTTTCGCTTCACGTTTCCTAATGCAAACATCAAATTATGATATGTTTTATCTAGAAATAAAAAAAAAATTAATTTAGAATCATTTATAAAGTTATAAATCCACTTAAAGTGAGTAACAAGGCCTTCGAAGGAATGAGTGATTGTAAATGGACTTGTCAATGGATGGCTTTTGCTTCATGTTTCCGAATGCAAACATCAATTTACGATCTGTTTTTGTGAGACCTCAACTTCTATAGGCTTGTAACTACGCATAGATGTAATAACACGAGCTAGGGGTAATTTCGTCATTTCTTCTAATAAGCTCCCAAAAGTTGGTTTTATGATATTTTAAGGTCTAAATAGGCATAAGACCGCATAAATGATGTGTAATGATGAAAACACGAAGAAAACTAGAAATGACAATAATTTTCATAATAAGGGCAAAATGGTCATTTTTCACCTCGGGTCAAAATTTTTCAAGTTTCGCAAACCTGAGCATGTCTAGACCATTATGGACCTTGTCCCAGTGTCAAAAGAGTAAAAAGATTTCATATAGGGGTGGAGAAGGACAAGCTAACTTACTAAGGGTATTTTCATAATTTCCAAAGGAGTGGATAAGCTTGGGCTATAAATACCTTCTCCTTCTAGCAGCTTCTTCTTCTTCTCCTCTTCCTATCTCACGTTGCTTCCATCCTCCATGGAAGCTTGATATGGAGCTTACATAATTTTCTCTCTGTAGCTTTAATTTTCATACCTTTGTGCCTTTTTGACTAAAACCCTAGTATTCTTTCACTCTCTCACTTCAAAACCCTTGATAAATCTTATTTCCATACTTTCTCTCAATAGCTTGGCGTTATAGAGAGAGAAAGAGAGAATTACCCAATTTGTTTGGAAGTTATTGGAAGAGAATTCAACTACAAAGAAACCCTAAGGTGAGTGGTGAACTAAGCTTGGTTTTTAGTTGTGGATAATGGCTAGTAATTGGGATTATGAACTGTTTTATTGTTGAGGATATTCATTCATTTTATAGTGATTAAGATAGTGAACATAGATAGCCATTTAAAGTGGCAATTGAAAGCTTGCTAAGGTATAGCTTTTAGGGTTTATAATTATGAATTAGCATTATGGTAATGTTAATTTGATTGTAGGTTCTATGAAGCCCTATCACCCTAATTGGATCATTAGGGGAATTAGAGTCAACTAAAGACTCAACAATATACTGGTGAGTGAACTGCCTTCAAAACTTGTTTTGGGAAACATAATGTATTTGCCACACATTTGAATGAATTATCAAGTTTTTAATAAAAACAAGTGCCTTGGGAACAAGCTTTTGCTAAATGGTTTGATGTTGTGATATGTGATTGCTATGGATTTATGCACTATTGCATTATGATGATATATATATATATGTGTGTTGTGCATGATGATTGATATTGTGTATGATGATTGTAATCGTGTGTGGGCACGATGTGGGGGAATGCACATGCCGGTGATGATGGTGGCGTGAGAGATGAATAATGATAGTGCCCGTGTGCACGATGTGGGGGGATGTACACGATGGCACTGATTGTGCACGATGTGGGGGGATGCACACGATGGCGCCGGCTATGTGCACGATGTGGGGGGATGTACATGAGCCGGGTGTGATTATGATGATATTGATGTTTATCTATGTAATTATGCATATCTATAGTTATGAAATGAAAGCTCATGAATATGGTATATGATTGACATATATGTGAAATTTGATACATTACACTTTGAGAATTTTCATGTGTTTTATGTTGATTTTGTTGGTTTAGCAAGATGGCCTTTTTTTGTTAAGTGAAGGGAAACTTTTCTCTTGTTGCTCTGTTCTCTCTGCAACGAAATTCATTCTCGTTGCAGCGAGAAACTCTCAGGTTTTTTGAGGGTGGCTAGTCGAAAACTCGCTGCAAAGAGAAAATACTGTAGGATTCTCGCTGCAGCGAAAATGAATCTCGCTGTAATGAGAAAGTTTTTGTCTTGGGGCAGGAATTTCACTGCAGCGAGATTCATTCTCACTGCAGTGAAAAACTTTCTGTTTTGTCTCACATTTTGATCAATTGTTGCCCTATTTTCCATTCCTTTGGTACCATAATTGAGCATGGACTTCTAATATTACGGAATCAATGATTTAAGTTTAAAATGGGGAGGTTTGGTGAGAAACCCTCGGCCAGTTGAGAAACCCTTGTTCTGCTAATAACTTGTTAGCATATCACTGAAGCCTTCATTTTTCAAATTAGTTGTTATGTATGGGTTCATCATTATCAAGTGATTAATAATTTAAGGGTTTGATGAGAGGTTTTTAATATGAATGAAATTAAATTACATTGTTTTAAAACCAGTGCATCATGATTTAAATTCTTCCCTATTGTTGCTTGTTCCCTCCCTTGTTCACTCACTGGGTTTATACTCACTGTTTTCAACTTCATGTTTTCAGATCAAGAGGCAGCTGGTAACTAGGATGAGGTGTCCTCAGAGACTTGTATCCATCTTTTGGTGTCTCGGTATTCAATAGCTGTACATTCGTTCGAGTCTCTTCGCTGGAAGTCGAGTATTCTTTTGTTGTGTATAGACAAACCTAATGTAAATTATTAAGATACATGTTGTAGACAATGTATATACACTTGTTTGGTATGCCATATATGAGGTGGCAAATGTTTAATATTATTTTGATCCTAAGTTATGAAATGTGACTTAGCAGTTTATGATGGAATGATGAGCACGTCAGATTAATAGGCTTGCTTGGGCTTAGTGGACTACTTCCATTGGGCCCATGCGCCGGTCATGGCCCAAAATTTGGGTCGTGATAGTTTTATCCAAAATGAAAAAAATTCAATTTAAAATCATTTATAAGATTATAAAACT
Source organism: Theobroma cacao (assembly GCF_000208745.1). Lineage (NCBI taxonomy): Eukaryota > Viridiplantae > Streptophyta > Magnoliopsida > Malvales > Malvaceae > Theobroma > Theobroma cacao. The sequence goes on from NC_030852.1 coordinate 11,801,257, forward strand.
ATTTCAAGTGAATAACTAGGCTTTTGAAGGTAGAAATTACTATAAATGGACTTTTTTCGATAATGGATGGCTTTCACTTCACGTTTCTTAATGTAAACATCAAATTATAATATGTTTTAACCAAAAATAAAAACAATTCAATCTAAAATTATTTCTAAGATTATAAAACCATTTAGCATGAGTAGCTAGGTTTTTAAAGGCATGAGTGACTATAAATGGACTTTTATGTCAGTAGATGACTTTCGCTTCACATTTCTTGTTCCAAAAATCAAATTATGATCTGCTTGAACCATTAATGAGAAAAATATTCAGTTTTAAATCATTTAGAAGACTATGACACCATTTAAAGTGAGTAACTAGATTTTCAAAGGCATGAGTGACTATAAAAGAACTTTTCTTGTCAATGGATGGCTTTTGTTCTATGTTTGTCTATGCAAATATCAAATTATGATCTGTTTGAACAAAAAACAAAAAAAAATTCAATCTAAAATGATCTATAAAGTTATGAAACCATATAAAGCAAGTAACACGGCTTTCGAAGGACTTTTCTTATCAATGGATACTTTTGCTTCACGTTCCTCGATGCAAACATCCAATTATGATCTATTTTAATAAAAATTAAAAAAATTTGATTTAAAATAATTTATAAGACTACAAAACCATTCAAAGCAAGTAACATGGTTGTCAAAGACATGAGTGATTTTTGTTATCAATGGATGATTTTCACTTGACGTTTCTTGATTCAAACATCAAATTATGATCTGTTTTAATCAAAAATAAAAAAAAAAATTCATTTTAAAATCTTTTATAAAGTTATAACATCACTTGAAGTAAGTAACAAGGCTTTCGAATACATGAGTGACTATAAATGGACTTTGCTTGTCAATGGATGGCTTTCGTTTCACATTTCTCATTCCAAAAATCAAATTATCATATGCTTTAAACAAAAATGAAAAAAAAATAATTTAAAATCATTTATAAGATTATGAAACCATTTAAAGCGAGTAACTAGACTTTTGAAAGCATGAGTAACTATAAATGGACTTTTCTTATCAATGGATGGCTTTCGCTTCACATCTCTTGATGCAAACATCCAATTTTGATTTAGAATCATTTATAAAGTTATAAATCAACTTAAAGCAAGTAACAAAGCTTTCGAAGGCATGAATGACTATAAATGGACTTTTCTTGTCAATAGATGGCATTTGCTTCACGTTTCCCAATGCAAACATCAATTTACAATATGTTTTAACCCAAAATGAAAATAATTCAATCTAAAATTATTTATAAGATTATAAAACCTTTTCAAGTGAGTAACTAGGCTTTCAAAGGCATGAGTGATAATAAATGGACTCTTCTCGACAATGGATAGCTTTTACTTCACGTTTATCGATGCAAACATAAATTATGATATGTTTTAACCAAACAATGGAAATAGCTCAATCCAAAATCACTTCTAAGATTATAAAACTATTTAAAGCGAGTAACTAAACTTTCAAAGGCATGAGTGACTATAAATGGACTTTTGTTGTCAGTGGATGGCTTTCACTTCACATTTCACATTCTAAAAATCAAATTATCATCTGCTTTAAGTAAAAATGAAAAAAAAATTCAATTTAAAATCATTATAAGATTATGAAACCATTTAAAGTAAGTAAGTAGATTTTCAAAGGCATGAGTGATTGTAAATGGACTTTTCCTATCAATGGATGGCTTTCGCTTCATGTTTCCTAATGCAAACATCAAATTATAATCTATTGTAACCAAAAATGAAAACAATTCAATGTAAGATCATTTATAAGATTATAAAACCATTTAAAGCATGTAGCAAGGCTTTCAACGGTATAAGTGAATATAAATGGACTTTTCTTGTCAATGGATGGCTTTCATTTCACGTTTCCCAATGCAAACATCAATTTACGATCTGTTTTAAACTAAAATGAAAAGAATTCAATTTAAAATCATCTGTAAGAATATAAAACCACTCCAAGCGAGTAAGTAGGCTTTGAAGGCATGAGTGACAATAAATGCACTTTTCTTGACAACGCATGGCTTTTGCTTCATCTTTCCTAACGCAAACATCAAATTATAATCTGTTTTACTCAAAAATGAAAAAATTTAATTTAAAATCATTTATAAATTTATAAAGTCACTTAAAGCGAGTAACAAGGCTTTTGAATATGTGAACGACTATAAATAGACTTTTCTTGTCAATGGATGGCTTTTACTTCAAGTTTCTCATTCCAAAAATCAAATTATCATCTGCCTTAACCAAAAATTTAAAAAAATTAATTTAAAATCATTTAAAATTATGAAACCATTAAAGCGAGTAACTAGACTTTCAAAAGCATGAGTGATTATAAATGAACATTTCTTATCAGTGGATAGCTTTCGCTTTGTGTTTCTCATTGTAAACATCAAATTATGATCTGGTTTAAGCAGAAATGAAAACAATTCAATGTATAATCATATATAAGATTATAAAATCATTTAAAGCGAATAGCTAGGCTTTCTAAGGCATGACTGACAATAAATGGACTTTTCTTCTCAATCAATGGCTTTCAGTTCACGTTTCCCAATACAAACATCAATTTATGATCTGTTTTTACCTAAAATGAAAAAAAATTAATTTAAAATCATTTTTAAGATTATAAAACCATTTCAAGTGAGTAACAAGGCTTCTGAATGTGTGAGTGACTATAAATGGACTTTTCTTGTCAATGGATGGCTTTCGTTTCATGTTTCTTATTCCAAAAATCAAATTATCATCTTCTTTAACCAAAAATGAAAAAAAATTCAATTTAAAATCATTTATAAAATTATGAAACCATTTAAAGCGAGTAACTAGGCTTTCAGAGGCATGAGTGACTATAAGTGGACTTTTCTTGTCAATAGATGGCTTTCGCTTCATATTTCTTAATGCAAACATCCAATTATGATCTATGCTAACCAAAATTAAAAACACTACAATCTAAAATCATTTACGAAGTTATAAAACCACTTAAAATGAGTAACAAGGCTTTCGAAGGCTTAAGTGATTATAAATGGACTTTTCTTGTGAATAGATGGCTTTCAGTTCACATTTCATAATGCAAACATCCAACTATCATCTGTTTTAGCAGTAAACAAAAATGATTTTGATTTAAAATCATTTATAAGATTATAAAACCATTTAAAGCGAGTAACTAGGCTTTTGAAGGCATGGGTGACTATAAATGCACTTTTATTGTCAATGGATGGCGTTTACTTCATGTTTCTTAATGCAAACATCCAATTATGATCTATCTTAACAAGAAATGAAAAACATTTTGACTTACAATCACTTATAAGATTATAAAACCATTTAAAGCAAGCAACTAGGTTTTCGAAGGCATGAGTGACTATATGTGGACTTTTCTTGTCAATGGATGACTTTCACTTCATCTTTCTTGATGCAAATATGAAATGATGATCGATTTTAACTAAAAATAAAAAAATTCAATTTCAAGTCATTTATAAGATTATAAAACAATTTAAAGAAAGCAATTAGGCTTTGGAAGGCATGAGTGACTATAAGTGCACTTTTCTTTTCAATGGATGGCTTTCATTTCACATTTCTCAATGCAACACGTCCAATTATAATCTGTTTTAGCTAGAAATGAAAAACATTTTGACTTACAATCATTTTTAAGATTATAAAACCATTTAAAGTGAGTAACTAGGCTTTCGAAGGCATGAGTAATTACAAGTGAACTTTTCTTGTCAATGGATGAGTTTTGCGTCACATTTCTTGATGCAAACATCAAATTATGATCAGTTTTAACCAAAAATGAAAAAAAATTCAATTCAAACTCATTTATAAGATTATAAAACCATTTAAAGCAAGTAACAAGGCTTTTAGAGGCATGAGTGACTATAAATGGACTTTTCTTACCAATGGATAGCTTTCACTTCACAATTCCTGATGCAAACAGCAAGTTATGATGTGTTTTGAGCAAAAATCAAAAGAATTCAAATTAAAATGATTTATAAGATTATAAAACCATTTAAAGTTAGTGACAAGGCTTCCGAAGGCATGAGTGACTATAAATAAACTTTTGTTGTCAATGGATGGCATTCACTTCACGTTTCTAGATGCCAACATCCAACTACCATATGCTTTTAACCAAAAATGAAAATTCTTTTGATTTAAAATCATTTATAAGATTATAAAACCACTTAAAACAAGTACCCTAGCTTTCGAAGGCACTTGTGACTATAAATGGACTTTTCTTGGCAATAAATGGATTTTGCTTCATCTTTCCCAATTCACACATCCAATATGATCTATTTTAATGAAAAATGAAAAAATTCAATTTGAAACCATTTATAAGATTATAAATCCATTTCAAGTGAGTAACTAGGCATTCAAAGGCATGAGTGACTATAAATGGACTTTTCTTGTCAATGGATGGCTTTCACTTCACGTTTTCAAATACAAACAATAAATTATGATGTATTTTAACCATAAATGAAAAAAATCAATCTAAAATGATGTATAAGATTATAAAACCATTTAAAGTGATTAACGAGGCTTCCAAAGGCATGAGTGACTATAAATGCACTTTTCTTGTCAATGGATAACTTCACTTTATGTTTCTCGATGCAAACATCCAATTATGATATGTTTTAACTAGGAATGAAAAACATTTGGCTTAAAATCATTTAAAGCAAGCAACTAGGCTTTCAAAGGCATTAATGACTATAAGTGAACTTGTCAATGGATGGCTTTTGCTTCATTTTTCTCAATTCAAACATCAAATTATGATCTGTTTTAACCAGAAATGAAAAACATTTAATCTAGATTCATTTATGAAATTATAAAACCATTTAAAGCAAGAAACTAGGCTTTCAAAGGCTTGAGTGACAATAAATGGATTCTTTTTGTCAATGGATGGCTTTCGCTTCACATTTTTCAATGAAAAAAAATCAAATTATGATTTGTTTTAACCAAAAGTGAAAATATACATTTTTAAAATCATTTACAAGATTAAAAAAATCATTTAAAGCGAGTAACTAGGCTTTCAAAGGCATGAGTGAATATAAATGCACTTTTCATGTCAATGGATGGGTTTTGCTTCACGTTTTTTAATACAAACATCCAATTATGATCTGTTTAAATAAAAAATGAATAAAGTTTTGATTTAAAATCATTTATAAGATTATAACACCATTTAAAGCAAGCAATTAGGCTTTCCAAGACATGAGTAGCTATAAATGGACTTTTCTTATCAATGGATGGCTTTTGCTTCACGTTTCTAAATGCAAACATCCAACTATGTTCTAGTTTTAACCAAAAATGAAAAACTTTTGATTTAAAATCATTTATAAGATTATAAAACCATTGAAAACAAGTACCCTACCTTTCGAAGGCACTCGTAACTATAAATGAACTTTTCTTGTCAATGAATGGATTTTGTTTTGCGTTTCCTAAAGCAAATATCCAATATGATCTGCTTTAACCAAAAATGAAAAAATTCAATTTAAAATCATTTATAAGATTATAAATCCATTTCAAGTGAGTAACTAGGCTTTTGAAGGCATGAGTGACTATAAATGGACTTTTGTTGTCAATGGATCGCTTTCGCTTCACGTTTTCCAATGCAAACAACAAATTATGATGTGTTTTAGCCATAAATGAAAAAAAATTCAATCTAAAATTTTTATAAGATTATAAAACCATTTAAAGTGAGTAACGAGGCTTTCAAAGGTATGAGTGACTATAAATGCACTTTTCTTGTCAATGGACAACTTCACTTTATGTTTCTCGATGCAACCATTCAATTATGATATGTTTTGACTAGGAATGAAAAACATTTGACTTAAAATCATTTATAAGATTATAGAATCATTTAAAGCAAGCAACTAGGCTTTCAAAGGCATTAATGACTATAAGTGAACTTGTCAATTGATGGCTTTTGCTTCATGTTTCCCAATTCAAACATCAAATTATGATATGTTTTAACTAGAAATGAAAAAAATTTAATCTAGATTCATTTATAAAATTATAAAACCATTTAAAGCAAGAAACTAGGCTTTCAAAGGCATGAGTGAGTATAAATGGATTTTTTTTGTCAATGGATGGCTTTCGCTTCACGTTTTTCAATGAAAAAATCAAATTATGATTTGTTTTAACTAAAAGTGAAAATATATATTTTTTAAATCATTTACAAGATTATAAAACCATTTAAAGCGAGTAAGTAGGCTTTTGAAGGCATGAGTGATAATAAATAGGCTTTTCATATCAATGGATGGGTTTTTGTAATACCTTGTACTTTGATAAGTTGGCTAATGAGACTCATCAGATGCGAATTGAGGTTAAATAATGTGTTTAAAAGTGATGAAGGGTGAAAAGCATAATTTGGAGTAAAATATTCCTCACGCGAGGAAATAGTAATTAAGTAATAATATTTTTATTGAGAATGAATTAACGATATAAAAAGTGATTCGAAAGTGAATTGGGGCATAATAAGACATTTTGGGTGCCAAGTAGACAAGTGGAAAATTTTGGAATAATATAATATTAAAATATTAATATTTTATTCAGTGTCTAAATTTTTCATGAAGAAGAAGTATATGGTCAATCTAAGTGGGGGAGAAGAAGAATGAGGAAATTTTAGAGAAAAATGACATTAATGGGGCCTGTGTGTCTATTAAATAAAGCTAACACGGGTAAGTAAATATTTAAATATTACGGTGATACCGTGTTGAAGCATAGACTTGATATTTTATTGATACAAGTGTTAAGGAGGAGAAATGGAAAGAAATTGGAATTAAAAGATTGTGGGAGGATACAATTAAAAAAGGTGCAAAACCTTAGAGGGTAAAATGGTAATTTTGCCATTAGTTTGGTTTAAGCTTCTAAAGGAAGCTTTGACTCTTCATCCTTATCCCGTGACCGGTTCTTATCTCTAACCACAAGATATTTTCATCTTCTCCTTCAAACTCCCATGCCATATTCAAGCTTCCATGCCATTTTCACCTTGCCACCATGCATTTGAAAAGAAAAATAGAGAAAATCGGCTAAGGAAATAAATGAGAAGAAAGTGAAAGGCTTAGGTAGTGAGTGATTCAAGAGCAATTGAAGGAATATCAAGTGGGTTTCAAGATTCAAGAGACATAAGGTAAGGATTTTGATTTTTAGCTTGAGAAAGTTTTGGAAATGAGTTGGTAATTGTGTAAGTATTTTTGTGGCAGCTATGGTGGCCATGGGTGTGAGGAAATTGTGAATTTTGTTGGGTGAAATCCAAGCTAAAACCAAGTGGTAAGCTTAGTGCTACAATTTGAAGTCTATGATTTTTTAAAATTGTGAGAATGATTGTGTGCAATATGTAGTGTTATTATGATGTCATGGGTATGGTTGGAAAGCAATTATATTAATTGGAGGCTTGGATAAAAAAAATGGATTGTGTGGACATGTGTTGTTAGGAAAGGCTTAAAAGGTTATGGATGTTGGTGCGTATGAATGAATATTGATATTATGCTTGGTGCCAATGTCACGACCTGATTTCTAAGCCGTAACGGGTGCATGGACTCAATGTGTCATAGCCCAAATTCCTGAGCCATCACCGGCGCATGGGCTCAATGGGCATAGCCCACCAAGCCCAAGCAAGCCTATTATGTAATCTTACTTAACATCCCATTAACTATTTTCAAGTCACCTTTCATAATTCCAACTTATAATCACTTTCATAATGGGCTATAGCAATCAAGAATTTCATTAATATAAACCCAAAATGATGTTAAAATTCCAACTCATGGTGGCATTAATAGTTAAAATATACAAATTTCGTCTAAGACACGTATCTTATTATTTTACATCACATGAACGTACTCATAAAACAAAATGACTCTTGACTTCCAACGGAGTGACCACAGTGAAGATGCGGCTACTGGATGCCATAGTACCTACCAAGAAAGTGAGCATATGTGTGCAACTCAATCTCGGTCCCAACTGCCTCCAAATCTGAAAACATGAATTTTAAAAACGTGAGTACGAAACTCAGTAAGTGAACATAAGAAGGGAACAAGCAATCAATAAGAAGAATTTGGAAATCATGATGCACTTGTTTCAAAAACAATGCACTTGATTTAATTTCTTACTAAAAACCCCTCATTTCAAACCTTGATTAATACCCTCATAGTGTTTCACAAACCCATGATCAATACATGAAGTTAAATGGGTGAAAAGTAGGTCAAAATCAAGCAAGGTAGCAAGCATGGCATCAAGTTTCTCGTTGCAGCAAAGTTCATTCTCGCTACAGCGAGATTCGGGCGGCCCAAACAGAAAGTTTCTCGCTGTAGTGAGAAACAGTGGCAGTTTGCATATGTTTCAGTTTTTCTATCATATCTCCCATTACAGGAATCCAATTGACCTGATTTTTACGCCATTAGAAAACTAGGAGAAAGGGCTATAACTTTTATGTTTAAACTTTTCCCATTTTTGAAGGGAAGGTGGTCAAAATCTTCATTAAAAGGAAACTACTGAACTAGAATCTGAGAGTTTCTCGCCGCAACGAGATTTATTTTCGCTGCAGCGAGTTTTCTGCTGCCAAAACAGAATGTTTCTCACTGCAGCAAGAAAGCGTTCTCACTGCAGCGAGAAGCAAGGCACCTAAGTGAAAAAACGACCTCCTTTGCACAAAAAATCCATTTGGTGCCGCAATAAAGATCAATTTGCAAGAAAATGGGAATTTCTCAAGATTCATCATGCAAAATTTCACATGCATTTCAATCATATATCATACTCATGAACTTTCATTTCCTAAGCATAGATATGCATAAATACATAGATAAACATCAATATCATCATAATCACATCCGACTCATGTGCATCCCCCCATACCGTGCACATAGCTGGCGCCATCGTGTGCATCCCCCCACATCGTGCACAATCAGTGCCATCGTGTACATACCCCCACATCATGCACAATCAGTGCCATCGTGTACATCCCCCCACATCGTGCACACGGGCACTATCATCATCCATCTCCCACACCACCATCATCACCGGTATTTGCATTCCCCCACATCGTGCACACACATGGTTATAATCATCAAACACAATATCAACTATCATGCACAACATAGATATATATATATATATATATATATATGTCATCATAATGCAATAGTGCATGAATCCATAACAACCACATATCACAACATAAAACCATTTGGCAAAAGCTTGTTCCTAAGGCACTTGTTTTAAGAAAAAGTTGTATAAAATCATTCAAATGCTTTCTACAAAACAGTCACATTCTCAAAACGATTTTGAAATGCAGTTCACTCACCGGTATTGCTGAACCTCTAATCGACTCTAACCTTCATTAATGGTTCAAATGGGCAAGTGAGGCCTTGTTGGAACCTATACACACATAACATCACAACCAATCCAATTTACATTAATATCACCCCAAAAGCTAGTTTCTAATTCAAATTCTTCTAGTCATTCCTAATTGGCTTCCAACTATATCAAATGGCTATTCCTTGCACTACTCTAATCACACTAAAAATGAATAAACAACTCAACAATAAAACAGATCATAATCCCAATTACTAGCCATTATCAACAACTTAAAACCAAGCCTAGTTCATCACTCACCTTAGGGTTTCTTTGTAGTTGAATTCTTTTCCAATAGCTTCCAAACAATTGTGAAAAATCTCTTTTTCTCTCTCTAAATCTCCAACTAGTGAGAGAAAGTGTTGAACAAGGACTTTTTGAGGGTTTTAAAGTGAGAGAGTGAAAGAGCACAAGGGTTCTACTCAAAAGGGCACAAAGGTATGAAAATTAGAGCTAGAGAGAGAAAGTTGTGAAAGTTTCATATCAAGCTTCCATGGAGGATGGAAGCAACGTGAGATGGAAGAAGAAGAAGG
>NC_030852.1:11812280-11826079 GCF_000208745.1 Theobroma cacao
TGCCTCGTGATCTGAAAACATGAATTTGAAAATGGTGAGTATAAACCCAGTGAGTGAACAAGGAAGGGAACAAGCATACCATAAGGAATCTTTAATGAAATCATGATGCATTCTTTTTCAAAACAATGCAATTTGTTTCTATTCTTATTAAAAACCCCTCATCAAGCCTTTAAATGATTAATCATTTGAAAATCATTAACCCATACATAACGAACCATTTGAAGAATGAAAACTTCAACATTACACAAGCAAGTCAAATACGACAATGAATCTTCACTGCAGCGAGAATGAATTTTCGTTGCAGCGATGTTGGGATTTAGTTATAAACCGAACGAGGGTTTCTAAACTGGCCGAGGTTTTCTCACTAAACCTTCTCATTTTAAACTTAACTCGTTTGATCCTTAATGTTGGAAGTCCATGCTCTGATATGGTAGCAAAGAAGTGAAATATAGGACAGCAATTGAACAAGATAGGAGACCAAAACAGAAAGTTTTTCGCTGCGGCGAGATTCAATCTCGTTGCAGCAAAATTGTAACCCAGAAACAAAATGTTTCTCGCTGCAACGAAATTCAATCTCGCTGCAGCGAAATTGCTACCCAGAAACGAAAAGTTTCTCGCTGCAGCGAAAATGCATCCTCGCTGCAGTGAGTTTTCGGCAAGCCTACCCTTTCAAAACCTGAGAGTTTCTAGCTGCAGTGAGAATGATTCTCGCTGCAACGAAATGCAAGGCATTAAATGAAAATTTCCCCTTCTCCCAAAGAAAACCACCATGTTTGAAATGTTCAAAACCAATATGAAACACATGACAATTTCTTAAGGTTTAACATGTCAAGTTTCACATGCATTACAACCATAAACCATTATCCATCAATTTCCTATAACACACATATTTACATATGTATATATATATACGCATATGTCCATCATCATCATCACACCATCCCATCATCATCCTCACCAGCTCATGTGCACTCCCTACTCGCACATGGCTGGGTCATCCTCGACTTATGCGCACTCCCTACTCGCACATAGCCGAGTCAATATAATTACACAACATTATATTCAAGCATATATGTATATCAACATAATGCAGCCACATAGAAATCCATAATAACCACATATCATAACATAAATCATTTCTCAAGAGCTTGTTCCCAAGGCATTCATTTTTTATAAAAGTTGTATAAAATTAATCAAACACTTTGTTCAAAACAGTCATATTCCCAAAACGATTTTGATAGGCAGTCCACTCACCAATTGATTGTAGAGCCTTTAAATGACTATAATTCCCCTAATTGTCCAAATAGGATGATGGGGCTTTCTTAAAACCTAGGATCACATTAACATAAACAATAAACCAATTAACACACTATGAACTCTAAAAGCTATCTCTTAGCTAGTTTTCAATTGCCACATTAAATGGCTATCTATGTTCACTATCTTAATCACTAAAAAGTAATGAACATAGTCAACAATAAAACAGCTCATAAATCCCAATTACTAGCCATTTTTTGAAGCTAAAAATTGAGCTTAGTTAAACACTTACCCTAGGGCTCCTTTGTAGTCAAATTCTCTTCCAATTGCTTCCAAATCAATGAAGTAATTTTCTCTTTCTCTCTCTAAAACATCCAACTAGTGAGAGAAAGTGCAGAATTGAGATTTATCAAGGGTTTTAAAGTAAGAGGATGAAATAGCACAAAGGTTCATGGAAGAGTACACCAAAAGCATGAAAATTGGAGCTAGAGAGAGAAAGTTATGGAAGCTTGAAGAAAACTCCCATGGAGGAATTGAAGAAATGTGAGAGAGGAGAAGGGAAGAAGAAGACCAGCTGCTGGAAATTCTAGAAGGTGCTGGAAATTTCAAGATATTTATAGGCCAACTTATCCATTCCCATAAAATTACCAAATTACCCTTCCACCAAGTAACTTACTCTCCTCCAATCTTTTATGCAATCTTTTTGCTCTTTTAACACTAGGACAATATCCATAATGGTCTAAACATACTCGGGTTCATAAAAACATAAAATTTTAACCCGAGGTGAAAAATTATCATTTTACCCCTATTATGAAAATTGTTGAAACTTTTAGTTTTCTCCGTGTTTTCACCAGCACACATCATTTATGCATTCTTATACCCATTTAAACCTTAAAATATCATAAAAATTTCTTCTGGAAGCTTATTAGAGAAAATGATGAAACTACCCCTGGCTCATATTATTACATCAATACTTAGTTACAAGCCTATAGAGGTTGAGGTCTCACAAATATCATCCTTCATTTTATGAAGAGAATTCAAGTAAGCTATTAATTCTGGTCACACCTCAATCAAATCATCCTTAAATCATCAATTATGCATGTTTACATAACCATCCGCAATTCCTCTACTTTGATCTTTTATCAAACCTTTTAACATTCAAGCATTTATTCCACCATTGACTACGGGTCTAAATGGTTAACCAACCTCCATTCCGTTTCACATACCTCCATACAAATTCCATTCAAGCATTTCATAATACATAAGGATCAAACACTCTTTATTTATTCATATATGTTTAACATCACAAATGATTCAAATCCGGTAACCATTAGTAACCATATTCCCAAAAACAAACTCCAATACTTTCATGATCAAGTGCTCACTAGATAAATCTCAACTTATACCACAATGTATTTCAATAAATTATGACATTTTACATACCCCTTTATAATCTTAACCAATCTCTTAATCAATAACTCAACCTCTCAGGATTGAAGTTGCTCAAAATTTTCCCTTTAAAGTTCCTTTCCAAGTCTTATTTTGATTACTAATCATTTCTATATTTCCAATGTCATAGCTAATTTGCTCATCATCAATCACCTACAACATATCTAACTTGGTATTTCTCAAATTTACTCCAAACATCAGATCTCATGGCCTCATTAGTTTATCAATCTGAAGATCAAATTAAACATTTATCTCTCCTTAAGTGCACTTTAAAATTTAAGAATCATTTATTAAGGCCTTTATGATATTAACTTCTTTTAGTCTTTTTTACCTTAGAAAATTAAATCCATAATCATTCATCTTGAATCATGAGCTTTATACCAATCAAGGTAGATTTTACACTTTTAATTATACGAATTCAAATGCACACCTTTACGCATAAGTTCTAAACTTTTCCCCACATCTTTATATCTCAAAAGTATATATATTGAAGTTATACCAAAACTGATACATCATTTTCCATTGCCCCTTAAGATATTAAATTCATGTCATACTTCTCTATTTGTGTACTTCATAATAATCTAACAATTTCTAGCTCACAATTAGGCTAGTTTATATGTCAAGCCTCTCAAGCTATATTAAAACATCAAATTTTATCATGATATAATAGGATTTGATGAACTCATACCAAAAGTATAAACACTTACTTTTAAGCTAACAACATTATATTCCCCTTGTTCACTGCCAAAATCAACGATAAATTATCTTAATCATTGTCTAGTACTATAACCATTGATAGAATATCATCATCGAATCAAATTATAACTAACTCTGCATGAGCTTTTATGCCAATATACAACATATATATTCATACAAATATATTTTCAAAAATTTTAACTTCGAAAAACCTTAGGCATATCAAGCTCAATAAGCGGTCTGAAAAATCAAAATAACCAACAATCAAGTTTAGAGTCATTTCTTCTCTTAGTTGGTTAGATCATGCTCATCATTTGTGGTGAATACACAAAGCTGATTTCAATATTCCATTCTCATACAAGAGTCAACCACTAATTGGCACTATCTCCAAACATCATGTGTTTTATAGGTCGATTTTCTGAGTCGAAATTTATATTGTAGTATTCCATCTCTAGGTCATGTCTCATTACCAAATCTTTATTTGTATATGAGTACTTGAATTCTCAAATCATCATCTTTTTTTTTCTAAGTAGATCTCCGTAATTCCCGTAACGTATTTCTATTCCCTTACCAAGGGTAGTATCATTTAATCAAACCATGTCACCCTCCTTTTCTAAATATTTGAAGCATAATTTGACCTTCCACTATCCCTATCAGGCACTTTACCTTGATAATTACTCAAAATAAATTAGAACTTGTGGGGAAGAACATTTCACAATTTATACTTTGCGTCTACAACTATGTCGAGACTAGAACCTCATCGGGTCCACAAAATGCTAGGATAATCATTGCCTCAAACCAGTATTTCCAAGTATACTTATGCTTGTATCATATCTTCATACTTATGTGACATGTCAGTCACGAGCCGAACTTGACTGTATGGCCATTTGCTCTTTGAACTTTAATGTTTTCTCATTATGAAAAGTCTTTCGAATTTATCTCATCAGGGTATTCACAAGGTGGATACATGTCAAGGCCTAAAGCATTGAACACAACCTCATCATTGATGTTCTACGTTATATCATATAATACAAAATATAATCTAAGAACTATGACAATGAAATTCTAAAGTTCCACCTTTATCTACCAATCATAGCTCCCTTTATGAGCACATACTTTACACTGCTTGATAGTTCACAAGCCACTCATGGCCATCCAATTTCGACCTCTTATAGCAAGTCAAGCTAATATATTCTCTTATGCTTTTCCATACACTTCCAAAACACTTAAACACTTCCTTTAATAGGGTTCCATTGAGAACTTAATCAATCAAAAGCTTATCTTTAAAGCCACTCATAACTTTAATCATTCATTTTATGCTCGATAACACTTTAGCTCATTGACCCCACTCGACATTATTTTAAAATCTCCCAAGGTGTCGGTGTTCTTAGTTCAGATCATACCATCTAACTTAGTATAATTGCGTTAATTATCCTTAAGCTCTTTATGCTCAGCATATCAACATTCATATTTCCCCTTCATGCATGTTATTGACCTTGTTAAGGTATATGTTGCTTTTCAACCTTTCACAATACACTCCACATTTATGCTAGGGAATTCTCAATCTCATGCCAAGCCTATAGGCATGTAATCACCAATTAGGCCAAATCCTTCTATGGAATATCTCATTCCGTACGATGAATGCGAACCACAAGATATACAACTTCGAGTGTATGCTTACATATTGGTAACCTCCATATATTTCATGGTCATAAAAACCACACTTCGCAAAACTAGCTTTCTATCACAAGTTTGCAATCGGAACATTAGTCTCCACATATCTCACTTTGGACATACTTCACTACTAACATCCATATACCCTTACCACAACATTTAGTGCAAATTGATTAAGCAATGATCTCCAAATTTACTCTTAGGTACACATATATCAAATTGTACACCACTTAGTGTTAAGATCTTGACTTTACTCATCAATTCTTAACCAATTACATCCATAAGATAGACAATTCACTAAATTTTTGTATCTTCCTTTTGCAATCATAAGATCAAAATTTCTTAAGCTTAGTATGCAGAAGCTTCCTCTTAGAGCATATTCGAAAATCCACAAGTTTTAAGTCCTTTACCCTTGGGGAAGTCACATTCAAGACTAATCATTTACATCATAGGTTGCATATTGAACCAACATATTTTTAAATTGACATTTAAAGCAATTCATATATCGATCTTCATATAGAACTCCATATGGCACTTAGACTAACTTTGTCATTTCCATGTCATTTAATTTCAAACTGCTAAATCCATATCTAGTCCTTTAGTCCTTTGGCTCCACACTAAGCATAGCAAAATTCAAGCTCATCCTTAGAGGAGATCATTTACTAGCCTTTTACTTCGTGACTATACATCAATTACAATAATCCGGGGTTTTCACCCTTGAGCTAATTCATACAATTATAAACATAAACCACAATAATTCAATTCAAGCCTTGGAATCTCACAATCACTTAGTTGAAATCAAAACCAACTCCATTTAAGCTACTACACACATATTCAACACTTATACACTTATAAAATATTTCAAAAGCCCACACCATTTCTATAGGGGCATGTCAAGCTCAATTAACACAGTGCACTTACCTCTGTGCACATAAACATTGGTTTACATTTTTCCTCGATACTTAAATTTATAAACCTCAAGTGAGTCATAACAATCACTATTCATTCTAGTCAAAATACAGCTCTTATTACCATTATCGTACGTCCTCCCTATATTGACCTTAAATACAATCCATAGTCTTCAAAATTTTAATTTTAATTTTTTTTTAACCATGGGTTCAAATCATAATTCCACCAAATGAATAAACTATTATGGACTTAACAGTCTAGCTCCACCTTCCTCCATCCTTAGTTGGAGGAATATATCATTATATTGGCCTTTCATTAGGAGCATTTTGCTTAAAAATCTTTCCAATAATGGTTTATGTCTCAGGTGGCATCTCAAACCCGGACAACGGCACCACTGATGACCTTTACATAATGTTAGCAGGAGGGTAGGTTGCTAGGAATAGGGGTTCATATAGCCTCTTGTCTATGACTTGTGCTGTAGTCACAAACCATAGACAAGACTCTACATTAACTCCGACAACTCCATTGACTGACACGAGAATCTTTAGGACTCGACTAAATCTAGAGCTCTGATATCACCTTTGTCACAACCCAAATTCCTGAGCCATGACTGGCGCATGGGCTTAATGGGCATAGCCCACCAAGCCCAAGAAAGCCTATTATGTAATCTTGCTTAACATCCCATCAACTATTCTCAAGTCACCTTTCATAATTCCAACTTATAATCACTTTAATAATGGGCTATAGCAATCAAGAATTTCATTAATATAAACCCAAAATGATGTTAACATTAGAATTCATGGTGGCATTAACAGTTAAAATATACATATTTCGTCTAAGACGCATATCTTAGTATTTTACATCACATGAACATACTCATAAAACAAAATGACTCTTGACTTCCAGAGGAGTGACCACAGTGAAGATTTGGCTAATGAGATGCCATAGTACCTACCAAGAAAGCGAGCATATGTGTGCAACTCAATCTAGGTCCCAATTGCCTCCAATTCAATCTATTATATCTCCCGTTTTCAAAATCCAATTGACTTGATATTTAGACCATTAGAAAGCTAAGAGACAGGGCTACAACTTTAGTGTTTGACACTTTTCATAGTTCGGAAGGGAAGGTGGTCAAAATCTTCATCAAAGTGAAAGCACTGCACCAGAACCTGAGAGTTTCTCACTGCAGCAAGTTTTCTGCTGCCAAAACAGAATGTTTCTCCTACAGCAAGAAGTAGGGCACCTAAGTGAAAAAGGAACCTTATTTGCAAAAAAAATCCATTTGGTGCTGGAATAAAGATCAATTTGCAAGAAAATGGGAATTTCTCAAGATTCATCATGCCAAATTTCACATGCATTTCAATCATATATCATATTCATAAACTTTCATTTCCTAAGCATAGATATGCATAAATACATAGATAAACATCAATATCATCATAATCACACCCGACTTATGTGCATCCCCCCACATCATGCACATAGCCGACGCCATCGTGTGCATCCCCCCACATCGTACACAATCAGTGCCATCATGTACATCCCCCCACATCGTGCACACGGGCACTATCATCATCCATCTCCCACACCACCATCATCACTGGCATGTGCATTCCCCCACATCGTGCACACACACGGTTATAATCATCATACACAATATCAACTATCATGCACAACATAGATATATATATATATATATATATATCATCATAATGCAATAGTACATGAATCCATAGCAACCACATATCACAACATAAAACCATTTGGCAAAGGCTTGTTCCCAAGGCACTTGTTTTAAGAAAATGTTGTATAAAATCAATCAAATGCTTTGTACAAAACAGTTACATTCCCAAAATGATTTTGAAATGCAGTTCACTCACCGGTATTGCTGAACCTCTAATCGACTCTAACCTCCACTAATGGTTCAAATGGGCAAGTGAGGCCTTGTTGGAACCTATACACACATAACATCACAACCAATCCAATTTACATTAATATCACTCCAAAAAGCTAGTTTCTAATTCAAATTCTTCTAGTCATTCCTAATTGGCTTCCAACTATATCAAATGGCTATTTCTTGCACTACTTTAATCACACTAAAAATGAATTAACAACTCAACAATAAAATAGCTCATAATCCCAATTACTACCCATTATCAAGAACTTAAAACCAAGCCTAGTTCATCAGTCACCTTAAGGTTTCTTTGTAGTTAAATTCTCTTCCAATAGCTTCCAAACAATTGTGGAAAATCTCTTTTTCTATCTCTAAACCTCCAACTAGTGAGAGAAAGTGTTGAACAAGGACTTTTTGAGGGTTTTAAAGTGAGAGAGTGAAAGAGCACAAGGGTTCTAGTCAAAAGGGCACAAAGGTATGAAAATTAGAGCTAGAGAGAGAAAGTTGTGAAAGTTTCATATCAAGCTTCCATGGAGGATGGAAGCAATGTGAGATGGAAGAAGAAGGAGAAGAAGCTGCTGGAGAATGAAGAAGCTGTTGGAAGAAAAATATATTTATAGCTTAAGCTTATCCATGCCATTTGAAATTACGAAAATGCTTTTAGCACATTAACTTGTTCTCCTTCAATCCTTGGTGCAATCTTTTTACTCTTTTGACACTAAAACAAGTCCATAATGGTCTAGACATGCTCGGGTTTACGAAAACTTAAAAATTTTGACTCAAGGTGAAAAATGATCATTTTGCCCCTATTGTAAAAATTATTGCCACATCTAGTTTTCTTCGTGTTTTCATCATTATACATCATTTATTTGGTCTTTATGCTTATTTAGACCTTAAATATCAGAAAACTTCTTTCTGGGAACTTATTAGAGGAAATGATGAAACTACCCCTAGCTCGGGTTATTACGCCTATGCCTCGTTATGAGCCTATAGGGGTTGAGGTCTCACACAATGGATGTAGTCCATTAAGCCCAAGCAAGCCTATCTATATTATCCTGCTCATTATTCCATCAAAGTTACTAAAGTCACATTTCGTAATTTTGAACCAAAATAATGCTAACCATTTCCGACTCTTAGTGGTATACCAATCCAAATATACATACATTGCCTAAAATATATGTCTTAACAATTTACATCAGGTTTGTCTATACATATCAAAAAGAAGATTCGATTTTCAGCGGAGAGACTCAAATGAATGTACAGCTACTGAATGCCGAGACACCTACCAAAGGTCGAATATATGAAGACACCTCGACCTAGTTACTAGTTGCCTCTTGATTTGAAAACATGAAGTTAAAAACAATGAGTATAAACCCAGTGAGTGAACATATGAAGGGAACAAGCAATATAATAAGGAAAAGTTTGAAATCATAATGCACTTATTTGAAAACGATGCACTTTAGCTTATGTCCTTATTAAAACCATCAATTGAACCCTTGGTTGATAAATCATGTGATGATAGAGAATTCATATTCACATGAAATTGGAGAAGTGGAAAATATGGCAAAAACCCGCCAAATGATTAGCAGAACAGAAAGTTTCATTCTCACTGCAACGAGAAACAGAGTAACAAGAAAGACTTCCTTTCATCCCAAATAAACCATTTCATTGCAATGCAAATCAATTTGGAGCACTAAACAAAATGCTCAAGGTTCAGCAAGTAGAATTCCACATACATTATAGTCACACATGTTATTCATAAAATCTTTCTTGCATTAATACATGTGAACATATGCAAACATATATGTATATATGTACATCCACCGCGTCCCCAACTCATGTGCATCCCCCCACATCGTGCACATAGCTGAAGTCATCGTCTGCATCCCCCCACATTGTGCACATCTAATGCCATGTGTACATCCCCCCACATCATGCACATGGGCAATATCATCATCCGCCTACCTCACCACCATCATTACCGGTATGTGCATCCCCCCACATCGTGCACACACACGGTTATATCCATTACACAATATTATCTACCAATGTACTATACATATATATATATCAACATTATACCGAAACACATGGATTCATCACACTTTCCATTTCACAACATAAAGACATTTCATAAGGGCTTGTTCCCATGTACTTTGTTTTTTCGAAAGAGAATTGGATAAATCATTCAAAATATTTGTCCAAATACATTCACATATCCCAAAATAGTTTTGAAATGCAAGTTCACTCACCTGTCTTTGTTGATTCTTAAAGCAGCTCCAACTTCCACTAATGCCCCGAATGGTGATGTGGGGTTTCGGTGGAGCCTATCACACATTAGCATCACAATCAACTCAATCACATAACCATAATTCTAAAAGCTATCTCCTAAATCATGTTCCACTAATTATTCCTAACTAGCTTCCAACTACCATCAAGTGGCTATTTATTTGCACTATTATAATCACACCAAAATGAATAAACTATCTCAACTACAAAACACTCGTAAATCTAACTATTAATCATTCTCAACAACTAAAATATCAACTCAATTTCAATACTCACCTTGCTAGATTTGCAATTGAATATCTCCTCAAGAATTCCCAACTATTATAGAAGGTCTTTCTTTTTCTCTCTAAAACCCTAATTAGTGAGAGAAAGTATTGATCTAAGACATTTCAAGGGTTTTAAGGTGAAATAGTGAAAGAGCATAAGAGGTTCTATAAAAAAAATGCACAAAAGCATGAAAATGAAAGCTAACTTGAGAGAGTTATGAAAGCTTGAAGAGTACTCCCATGGAAGGTTAAGAAATGTGGGATGGGAGGAAGAAGAAAAAGATGAATTGCTGAAAATCTGAGGAAGGTGCTGAAGAATGAAGATATTTCTAGTTATAACTTATCAAATTGTTCATAAAATTACAATAATGCCCTTAGCAAAGCCATTTGTCTTCCTCTTGTTCTTGTGAAATCTTTTACTGTTTTGACACTAGGGAAAAGTCCAAAATCCTCTAAAAGAGGTCCCTTAAGTAGCCCCTAAAAGTCCTAGCTTCAAAAAACCCCAAATCTTGTTATTTGTAGAATTTACGATGAGGGCCGCGGCTCTCAATTTTCAGCGTCACGGTGCTCAAACATTTTGTCACGACCCGAAACCTCCCTCTGGCCCACGACAACCATCACGATGTCTCGATTTACACTCATTACCCGAAATGCCAATCGAAATCCAACAAGGCTTACGTATCAGTTTCTTGCCTTTCCTATGAGCAATCGTTGTTAAACATTCCGTTTTAAACAATTACCAGTCGTTTCCGGCTTAAGAAAATCAAAAGATAAAATTATTTTAAAAGGATTTATAGACAAATATTACTATTCAAAATATTGATTAAAATATAGCATTTTAATATAAAACAATATTTATAGAAACACGTGTAAGTAAAATAAATTCATACATACAATAATTTACAAAGTTATAATGTACAATAATAATTACAATGACAAGTGGCCCATAAATACAGCAAGCGTTGGTGATAGTAATCTACTGTCTATGAGATAGAGGGGTCAACTAGAATCCTCGACAAAATCAGGTATCTACAAGCTACCACAGGCCTGAAATATTTGGAAAGGAAGTGGGTGAGATTTTGCAATCCCAATGAGTAAATAGACATTATTATAAATATCTAAAGGCGAGTAAAATGGAGGGAAGTTTAAACAACAAATCACAAACCATTTCATAAGATTTTCAATTTATTTCTTAAACCATAAAATATTTGTAATTTACCAAAACAGTTGTTAAGGCTTATGACTTTTATTAGAAACAGGGCTCAAGCCAAAAACTAGTCCTCGGGGATACCTTGGCCGAGGCATCAAACTGAGTCCGCCAAGGTTGTTAAGATATTTACATGTTAAACACATGTTAGTTTTGAAAACAAGCCGTTCCTCGACGTTGGTCGAGTTACACATTCACGTGGGGGTTCGACGTGAAGTGAGCTCTAACACTACCCCGAGAGTTACCCTCCTCGCCTCTACAACCGAAGTAATTATGCAACCGGGTTTACCGTACCCCTCTAATAGGCAGTCCACGGAAACCCGTCACTGCAATGACTAAACCCACCAATTTTAATAAAATTTTGACAGTATAACGTGGCTTTTATTTATTTATCCAGCCTGCATAGTAAAAGATAGCTTACATAATTTCCCAATGCAATTATAAAATATAGCCACATATACTCATATATCATAAGCCATTCATAGGAAAATATATTTTTCAAGACAATTGGAAGCCTCCAATTACTCAATTGCATGATCAAAAGTTTCTTATTCAGATAATCAACACAATATATTTATTTGTCACATTTATTTCTAAAACATCAAAAGTCCCATTTTAATCTCATTTTCATTTCATAAAAAACATAAAGAGCATTTAAAAATAAACTCTAGATAATTTACAATAATAATAGGTTTACTCACAGTTTGTACAAATTAAATGCTTTCTAGGTACCCCGATCACTATTCGTCGGGTGCGACTTCCTTGCCTTTACCGAAAGGCTCTCCTCCTAGACAAATTGCAAAAAAAATTACACAATTCACCACATTGATGCTAAATCACTATATAATTGACTTAAATCCTATACTAATGCATGGTATCAAATGCAATAGCCTAAAATGGCTTAAACGCGGTATTAACCTATTTTTGGCACTTTACCCGATAAATTGCTAACACGCTCCATTTTAGCTCTAAATTGTCCCATTTTCTCTCCAACATTTCTAACCATTAAATATCAACCAATAACCTTCTAAAATCATCAAAATCAGCTCACTTTCTGTCACGACCCAAATTTCAGGCCATGACCGGCGTAAGGGTCCAATGGATGTAATCCACTAAACCCAAGCAAGCCTATTATTTATCTTACTTATAATTCCATCTAATATCACTAAGTCATATTTCATAACTTTGAATCAAAATAGTGATATACATTGCCAACTCGTACTGGCATTACTCCTTAAGAATTTACGTACAATGTCTACAACATGTATTCTAATAATTTATATTAAGTTCGTCTATACAAAACAAAATAACACCGACTTCTAGCAAAGTGACTCGGATGAATATACAGCTACCGAATGCCGAGACACCTACCAAAAAATGGACACAAGTCTACAAGGACACCTCGTCCTAGTTACCGGCTGCCTCGTGATCTGAAAACATGAATTTGAAAATGGTGAGTATAAACCCAGTGAGTGAACAAGGAAGGGAATAAGCAACAATAACAAGGGAAATTTAAAATAATGATGCACTTGTTTTAAAACAATGCAATTTAGTTTCATTCATATTAAAAACCCCTCATTTTAAACTTAACTCATTTTGTCCTAAATGTTCGAAGTCCATGCTCAGATATGGTAGCAAAGAAGTGAAAAATAGGACAGCAATTGGACAAGATAGGAGACAAAACAGAAAGTTTTTTACTGCAGTGAGAATGAATTTCGCTGCAGCGAGTTTTCAGCCAGTCTACCCCTCCAAACACGAGAGTTTCTTGCTGCAACGAGATTCATTTTCGCTGTAGCGAGATGCTACAGTGACTATCTCGCTGCAGCGAGATTCATTTTCGCTGCAGCGAGAACCAGTTTCAGTGAAAGGTCCTCAAACCTGACAGTTTCTCTCTGCAGCGAGCATGAATTTCGCTACAGCAAAAATAGAGCAACAAGAGAAACATTTTCCCTCACTCAACAAAAAGCCATCTTGCTAAACTAACAAAATCAACATAAAACTCATGAAAATTCTCAAAGTACAATTTGTCAAATTTCACATATATGTCAACCATATATCACATTCATGAGCTTTCATTTCATAAATCTAGATATGCATAATTACATAGACAAACATCAATATCATCATAATCACTCCCGGCTCATGTACATCCCCCCACATC
>NC_030852.1:11827060-11838429 GCF_000208745.1 Theobroma cacao
CTTGTTTCCTTGATTTCTTCACTTTTTCTTTGAATTTCCACCTAGGTTTTCTTGTTTTTCCCTTTGTTCTTCCTTTGTTCTTGTTGCTGGTTGCCTAGGCCGAATATGGTGAGAGAATTGGGGATTTAATGGGCTGATTTCTATAGACAATAATAAAATAATCAAGCATGCCACGTGTCACATGCTTATTGGCCCAATTTTCTTAACTTTTTAACTTTTTCTTCTTAATTTTCCACCAAAAATATTCTGGTATTTATCCAATCCTGCCACAATTAAAATCCCTTGGTCTTGACAAGTGCTGGGGCAAAAAATTTACCGATTTGCCCTCGAGATGAAAAAATTACGATTTTACCCCTATACTCCGAAATGTACCGGAATCACATTATTTCTACTTTTCAACCTCAAATAACAGTAATATTGATCAATATTAACCAAATGGGGCAAAAAAATCATTTTATAAAAATTCCCGTTTAGTCCTCTAGTGGCAAAATTACCATTTTGCCCTTGTGCTCCAAAAATACCGGGAATCATAATTTTTCACTGCTAGACATCATTTTATACTCCAATAATCATAATTATATTTCATATAATTATGATTGGTCAAATGTGATCAAATCTTGGCTAAAAATCTCCATTTTATCATCAAATGGTAAAATGACCGTTTTGTCCCTAATCGGTCAATTTTCCTGATGGACTCCAAACTGGACCTTGAACTCCAAATCACTATTCTAAGCCATTCTGTGGGTTTTAGAATTTTCAAATTCCTCTTAGAATTTCTATTTGAACTAGTTCAAGGCTCAATTTAACTTAGTTGTACCACTCAATACAATATCGTCTTTTAATCGAGCTTGACAAGGTCTCACACTTTCCTCCTTGGAAAATTCGGCCAAAAATGGGACATTAACTCGGTTAATTTTTAACTTTCTTTTTCTATCACATTTAACCATTTTTCATCATTTTCTCTTGTTTCTCTTAGAATAAAAATCAGTTCATCATCATTGTACATCATTGAATATTCGCCCAAGGGTGGGTATTGTGAAAATTTCATGCTTTCTTGCCCAATTTGATTTCTATACACATTTAACTAACTAAAACTATCAATTTAACTAAGAATCAAAACCTAAAAAATTCAAAATCCTCCCCTTTGAAATTCGGCCAACCCTTGGTATCACTTTTTGATCTCTCTCCTCAAGCATGCTAAATGGAAACAAAGGCATAGGAAAGGTAGAAATCAAGCTAAAGTCAAAAAATCTTACCGTTAGACGCGTAAACGGACGAAAAACGCGAATTCCCCTTTGAATTTTCTAATTTTCCCTTGGTTTTTCTCTTTTCTTCCTTTCCTCTCTATTTTCTCTTTTATTTTCTCCTTATGGCTGACCATCACCTGATGTGGGGTTTAAATGGGCTGATTTTCCTTTAAATAATATTAAACAATTAAAAAGTGCCATGTGTCACTTTTCCATTGGCTCGTTTTTAAAATTTCATCCTTTAAACTTAAATTTTTCACCACTTAACATACCATAGTTATTCATACCAAAAATAAGTAAATCCTATGATTTTGACAAGTTTTGGGTGGTGAAAATTACGGTTTTTACCCTAGAGCGACAAAATTACCGTTTTGCCCCTATGTTCTGGAAATTGCCGAAATTGAAATTTTTCACTTCCTATCAAGAAATTATACTCCAAATAGTTAATCTTGGTCAAAAATTTCACTCCATGATCAAATTATTATCTTAGGTGGCAAAATGGCGATTTTGCCCCTAAACATTAAAATTTTCAATTTTTCCCCAAATGAACCCTCGAACTTCGAACAATCATTTTTAGTCATTCCTGGACTGTAAAATATTAAATTTCGTCCTACGATTCCTATTTGAACTAGTTCGAGGTTAAATCAACTCAAGTGTACCGTTAGGTACAATATCGGGTTTCGTCTATTCTTAGGGACTTTCCTAGCGTAATAACATGCTACTCGGTGCATGTATGTCATGACATGTGTTTATAGGGTCGGGTTTTACAATTTTACCCCCTTAAAAATAAAATTTTGACCTCAAAATTTCACTTACTAGATTCGACAAATAGATGCGGGTATTGGTTCCTCATCTAATGCTCTACTTCCCATGTCATTTCCTCCATTCGAGTACTTTTTCACAACACTTTGACCATTGAAATACTCTTGTTCCTCAATACTCGATCCTTTCGATCTAAGATACTCACAAGTTGCACCTCGAACTTCAAATCGTCATGCAACTCGATTGGAGGTGCTTTGAGAATGTGAGAGGGATTTGATACATATTTCTTAAGCATGGAGACATGGAAAACGTTATGGATCCGATCTAACTCCGGAGGTAGTTCTAACCGATAAGCCACTAGTCCAATTCTCTCAATGATTCGGAATGGTCCAATATACCTCGAGTTAAGCTTTCCCTGCTTCGCAAATCGAATCACACCTTTCCACGGAGAAACCTTAAGAAAAACTTTATCATCGATCTCAAACTCCAAATCTTTTCTCTGTTTATCTACATAGCTCTTCTGCCTATCCTGGGCTACCTTTAGCCTTTCTCGTATAACCTTGATCTTGTCATTAGTTAGATCAATCAATTCCACACTAACTAACTTTCTTTCACCTACTTCATCCCAACAAAGTGGAGTACGACATTTCCTTCCATATAAAGCTTCGTACGGTGCCATACCAATGCTAGACTGGAAGCTATTGTTGTAAGCAAATTCCACTAATGGCAAGTGTCTATCCCAACTCCCAAGAAAATCCATGACACAAGCCTTCAACATATCCTCCATAGTCTGGATAGTCCTCTCTGACTGACTATCCGTCTGTGGGTGAAAAGCAGTGCTAAATTTCAATTTGGTTCCGAGAGCTTCTTGAAATTTCGGCCAAAATCGAGAAATGAATCGAGAATCTCGGTCTGACACTATAGAAACGGGAACTCCAGGTAGCCTCACAATCTCATCTATATAGAGCTGAGTTAGCTTCTCAATAGAGGTACTATGGATAGCTAAAAAGTGAGCGGACTTAGTCAACCGATCTACGATCACCCAGATCGCATCCTTTCCCCTTTGTGTCCGCGGCAGTCCCAAAATAAAATCCATAGTTACATGCTCCCATTTCCACTCGGGAACAAGTAAAGATTGAAGTGTACCTGCTGGCCTCTAATGCTCCGCCTTAACTTGCTGACATACTAGAGATACTTTGCTACGAATTCTGCTATGTCTCGGTTCATACATGGCCACCAATAATTCTCCCTGATAGTCCTATACATCTTGGTGCTTCTGGGATGTAATGCATAGGCAGATGAATGGGCTTCTTCCATGATCGCCTGTCTCAACTGGTTTCCCTCAAGAACACAAACTCGGTCTCTAAACATCAAGACGTTATCCTCTCTGAATCTGAATTCACTGACTCCCCCATCGGTTAATTTTTGAATTTCTTTTCTTAACTCATCATCAGACCTCTAAATGTCCTTGATCTGATTAAGTAATGAAGGTCGCACAATAAAGCTTGCCAATAAGGATCCATCCTCACCATTTCTCAACTGGACCCCAAGAGATTTCATCTCTAATAATGCTGAAAAATAACAACTCTGAAGTGCGGCTAAAGACGATGAAGACTTACGACTTAAGGCATCAACTACAACGTTCGCCTTTCCCAGATAATAGTCTATCACCAAGTCATAATCTTTTATCAACTCCAACCATCGCCTTTGCCTAATTAAACTCCTTCTGAGTGAGCAAATATTTTAAACTCTTGTGATCCGTAAATACCCGACAATGCTCACCATACAAGTAATGCCTCCAGATTTTTAAAGCAAACACCACTGCTGCTAACTCTAAATCATGGGTAGGGTAATTTGCTTCATGCCTCTTTAGCTGTCTAGAAGTATAAGCCACAACTTTTTCATCCTGCATCAACACACACCCTAACCCCAACTTAGATGCATCACTGTACACCACAAATTCTTTTCCATTAACAGGAAGTGTTAAAACGGGAGCAGAGGTTAACCGATTCTTTAGCTCTTGAAATCAACTTTCACACACATCGTCCCACTTAAACTTAACTCCCTTACGAGTTAGACGAGTCAAAGGAGCTGCTATTAAGGAAAACCCCTGAACAAACCTCCGATAATAACCGACTAATCCGAGGAAACTACGAATGTCCGTCATTGTCTTAGGTTGCTCCCATTGTAAAATTGCCTCTATCTTCTTGGGTTCAACATATATTCCAGCTCCCGATCTTACGTGTCCCAAGAATACAACTTCTTGTAACCAAAACTCACACTTCGAAAACTTTGCATACAACTGTCTTTCTCGCAAAGTCTGTAATACTATACGCAAGTGGGTAGTGTGCTCATCATTATCTCTCGAGTAAACCAAGATGTCATCAATGAATACAATAACAAACTTGTCCAAGTAAGGGTGGAACACCCTGTTCATGAGATCCATAAAAACTGTCGGTGCGTTAGTTAACCCGAAAGGCATGACCAAGAACTCATAATGACTGTACCGAGTCCTAAATGCTGTCTTGGGTACATCCTGTTCTTTAATACTCAACTGATGATACCTAGACCTCAGATCAACCTTAGAAAACACTGTAGCTTCTTGTAATTGATCGAAAAGATCATCAATCCTCGGCAACGGATACTTGTTCTTAATGGTCATTTTGTTAAGCCGTCGGTAATCTATACATAACCAAAGTGTACCGTCTTTCTTTTTCACAAATAAAACCGGTGCTCCCCATGGAGATGTACTAGGGCGTATAAAACCCTTGTCCACTAACTCTTGCAATTGTACTTTCAACTCCTTCAACTCTGCTAGAGCCATTCTATATGGAGGAATAAAGATAGGGGCAGTACCCGAAAGTAAGTCAATGGTGAATTTGATCTCACGATCGAGAGGAAGTCTCGGTAATTCATGAAGAAATACATAAGGGAACTTACTTACTACGGGGACATTCTCTAACTTAGGTTTCTCCCTCAATATATCAATCACGTGAGCCAAGTATGTCGGATATCCCTTTTGCACCAATTTCAAAGCTTTGAGGGCCGAGATTACACAAAACGGTAATACTCGACATTCCCCCGTAAATACAACTTTTGCTCCCTCTGAACTCTAGAGAATCACTTCTTTCTTAAAGCAATCCACCTTTGTTCGATGAGTGGACAACCAATCCATACCCAAGATCAAATCAAAGTCCCGAATCTCTAAAGGAATTAAATCACCCATAAATTCTTCTTCCCCAACTTTAATACCACAATCTCTATAATACGTATTTCTTACTAACAGCTCGCCTAGAGGAGTATGCACTATAATCTCTTCCTCTAATGGTGACAGGTTCCTATATGAGAATGATGCAAATGATATGCTCACGTATGATCTATCGAGCCCGAATCTATCAAAACATGTGCATCTCTATCAAACACAATCATAGTACCTGTCACTGTGTTAGGTCGAACTCGGGCTTCATCCTTAGTCACTGTAAAAACTCTGGTCGAAATCTGAGGCTGCGGTCTGAAAGATGGCTGCTTTGAGGTATTACTCCCCATGTCTGATCGTATCACTAGGCCCTATCTGGACTGTGATCTTGAAGTGTCTCTCCGCGGTATATTAGGACGAGTCGGAGTAGTAGAAGTAGCTACTATATCTCGTCTCAACTGAGGACAATCTCTTTTGATATGCCCTTGTTGGCCGCATTGAAAACACTTTATAAGCTTTCTACATGACCCAACATGAAATCCTTCGCAATTACGGCATTTGTCTAATCCTCTTAAAGTCCCCCCCTGACTACTCATCACTGGCCGATCAAATATAGAAGATCTCGGCTGTGACTGCTGAGATGGAGGTCTAGTGGATGCCACAGACTCTGAGGTAGTACTTCCTGTAGTAGATGTCGAATCTTTGCCTCTCTTTGAAAACTGACCCAGGAACGTAGGCGGATTCCTTCTCTTTGCAAACTCAACTCGGATCCGTCTATTCTTAGTGGCGAGTTTCTCAACCCGTTAGGCCATCTGCACAACTTCCTTATATGACTCCTTGCCAGTCACTATCATACGCTCCCGTATCTCATTACGGAGTTCCTCCTCAAAGTAATTTACCTGGTCTTGCTCCAATCTCACCAACTCAGGTACATAAGACATCAACTCGTTAAAACGAGTTTCATACTCCTCAATGGTCATGTTCCCTTGTTTCAAGCTTAGAAATTCTCTCTTTTTCTTTTTCTGATGGAAATAGGTGTAGTGCTGACTATCGAACTCTTGGAGAAAATTCATCCAAGTTAGCAGTATAGGAGAGCGAGACTTTACTGAACTCTACCAAGTACGGACTCTCTTCTCAAATAACCTTGTAGCCACCTTCAATTTCATCTCATCATCTAATCTCATATCTGTCAGTGTCTCCGATACCTGAATAACCCAATCCCTAGCTGCGGTCGCATCTAACTCTCCAGTAAACGAGACGTAACCTAACTATCTAGCTTCCTTCAATTTCTTAGAAATGGAGACGTTCGGTGTCTAGGGTGGAATAAGAGGAGGTGGTACTGGGGCTGTTATAGGGGAAACAGCGGGTGGAACTGGACCAGCTTGAGCCTGGCCTGTAAGAGCAGCAAGAAAAGCCGCTAATGCCTGAGCTATCTCGGGTGGCATGGCAGGTACACTAGGAGCAGCAACAGGTGGTGGAGGAGGTACAGAAATGTCAGTAGACTCAACAGTAGGAGCTTCTTTAAAAGAAGACGCAGTCGACTCCTCTTCTATGGAATCCGGCAGACTCTGTCTGGGGTGACCTCTTCCCCTATCGGTAGATCTAGTGATAGGTGGTAGCTCATGTCGAGGAGGCATAATGATCTACAAAAAGAACGAAATTGGTTTAGACGACTTAAGACTCTATATGCAACTACATGCAACTAACTAATCTTAACTGGGCCACATTGATATTGTAAATTATTTTAAAATAACTTAAAATCCAAGAACTTTAAAAATCCAAAACTTCTTTTAAAACCATAAGCTTTTAAACCGAAAGCTCTGATACTAATAGAATTGTCACGACCCGGAACCTTCATCCGGCCCACGACAACCGTCGTGATGTCCAGATTTACACTCATTACCCGGAATGCCAATCGGAACCCCGCAAGGCTTACGTATCAGTTTCTTGCCTTTCCTGTGAGCAATCGTTGTTAAACATTCCGTTTTAAACAATTACCAGTCGTTTTCGGCTCAAGTAAATCAAAAGACAAAATTATTTTAAAAGGATTTATAAACAAATATTACTATTCAAAATATTGATTAAAATATAGCATTTTAATATAAAACAATATTTATAGAAACACGTGTAAGTAAAATAAATTCATACATACAATAATTTACAAAGTTATAATGTACAATAATAATTACAATGACAAGTGGCCCATAAATACACCAAGCGTTGGTGATAGTAATCTACTGTCTGTGAGATAGAGGGGTCAACTAGAATCCTCGACAAAATCGGGTATCTACAAGCCACCACAGGCCTAAAATATTTAGAAAGGAGGTGGGTGAGATTTTGTAATCCCAATGAGTAAACAGACATTATTATAAATATCTAAAGGCGAGTAAAATGGAGGCAAGTTTAAACAACAAATCACAAACCATTTCATAAGGTTTTCAATTTATTTCTTAAACCATAAAATATTTGTAATTTACCAAAACAGTTGTTAAGGCTTATGACTTTTATTAGAAACAAGGCTCAAGCCAAAAACTAGTTCTCGAGGATACCTTGGCCGAGGCATCTAACCGAGTCTACCAAGGTTGTTAAGATATTTACATGTTAAACACATGTTAGTTTTGAAAACAAGCCGTTCCTTGGCGTTGGCCGAGTTACACATTCATGTGGGGGTTCGACGTGAAGTGAGCTCTAACACTACCTCGGGAGTTACCCTCATCGCCTCTACAATCGGAGTAACTATGCAACCGGGTTTACTGTACCCCTCTAATAGGCAGTCCACGAAAACTCGTCACTGCAGTGACTAAACCCACCAATTTTAATAAAATTTCAACAGTATAACGTGGCTTTTATTTATTTATCCAACATGCATAGTAAAAGACAGCTTACATAAATTCCCAATGCAATTATAAAATATAGCCACATATACTAATATATCATAAGCCATTCATAGGAAAATATATTTTTCAAGACAATTGACAGCCTCCAATTACTCAATTTCATGATCAAAAGTTTCTTGTTTCAGATAATCAACACAATATATTTATTTGTCACATTTATTTCTAAAACATCAAAAGTCCCATTTTAATCTCATTTTCGTTTCATAAAATACATAAAGAGCATTTAAAAATAAACTCTAGATAATTTACAATAATAATAGGTTTACTCATAGTTTGTACAAATTAAATGCTTTCTAGGTGCCCCAATCACTGTTCGTCGGGTACGACTTCCTTGCCTTTACCGAAAGGCTCTCCTCCTCGACACATTGCAAAAAAAATTACACAATTCACCACATTGATGCTAAATCACTATATAATTGACTTAAATCCTATACTAATGCATGGTATGAAAATGCAATAGCCTAAAACGGCTTAAATGCGGTATTAACCTATTTTTGGCACTTTACCCGATAAATTGTTAACGCGCTCCATTTTAGCTCTAAATTGTCTCATTTTCTCTCCAACATTTCTAACCATTAAATATCAGCCAATAACCTTCTAAAATCATCAAAATCAGCTCACTTTCCTCCTTGAAAAATTTGGTCAAAAATGAGACATTAACTCGGTTAATTTTCCACTTTGTTTTTCTATCACATTTAACCATTTTTCATCATTTTCTCTTCATTTCTCTTAGAATAAAAATCAGTTCATCATCATTGTACATCATTGAATATTCGGCCAAGGGTGGGTATTGTGAGAATTTCATGCTTTCTTTCCCAATTTGATTTCTATACACATTTAACTAACTAAAACTACCAATTTAACTAAGAATCAAAACCTAAAACATTCAAAATCCTCCCCCTTGAAATTTGGCCAGCCCTTGGTATCACTTTTTCATCTCTCTCCTCAAGCATGCTAAATGGAAACAAAGGCATAGGAAAGGTAGAAATCAAGCTAAAGTCAAAAAATCTTACTGTTAGAAGCGTAAACGAACGAAAAACGCGAATTTCCCTTTGAATTTTCTAGTTTTCCTTTGGTTTTTCTCTTTTCTTCCTTTCCTCTCTATTTTCTCTCTTATTTTCTCCTTATGGCCGACCATCAACTAATGTGGGGTTTAAATGGGCTGATTTTCCTTTTAATAATATTAAACAATTAAAAAGTGTCATGTGCCACTTTTCCATTGGCCCATTTTAAAAATTTCATCCTTTAAACTTAAATTTTTCACCACTTAACATACCATAGTTATTCATACCAAAAATAAGTAAATCCTATGATTTTGACAAGTTTTGGGTGGCGAAAATTATGATTTTTACCCCAAGGTGATAAAATTACCGTTTTGCCCCTATGTTCTGAAAATTGTCGGAATTGAAATTTTTCACTTCCTATCATTAAATTATACTCCAAATAGTTAATCTTGGTCAAAAAATTTACTCCATGATCAAATTATTATCTTAGGTGGCAAAATGACGATTTTGCCCCTGAACATCAAAATTTCTAATTTTTTCCCAAATGAACCCTTGAACTCCAAACAATCATTTTTAGTCATTCCTGGACTGTAAAATATTAAATTTCATCCTACGATTCCTATTTGAACTAGTTCGAGGTTAAATCAACTCAAGTGTACTGTTAGGTACAATACCGAGTTTTGTCTATTCTTAGGGACTTTCCTAACGTAATAACATGCTACTCAGTGCATGTATGTCATGACATGTGTTTATAGGGTCGGGTTTTACACATTTTGCCAATTTCTGTTCTTCTAGCGCAGTTCTTTTACTTTGACAAAGATTTTGACCACCTTCATGCCAGAAATGGGAAAAGTGGTAAACATAAAAGCTGTAGCCCTGCCTCCTAGCTTTCTAATGGTCTAAAAATAATGCTATTTGAACCATTGTAGTGGGAGATATACTTGAAAAGCCAAAACATATGCAAATAGGGCTACTGTTCATTATGCACCTTTCTTCACCAATTAAAATTATTTTTGATCCTACTCCTATAACGACATAAAATAATTATAAGTAACGTAAAACTAGTATCATTAGCTCAAATTAAACCTTTAAACATAAGTTCCACCTCGAGTTACGCGTCTATGAAGGTCGAGGTTTCACAAGCAACATGTAAATGAGAATGGTAGTACATGTAGACTTAGAAAATGTTTGATGGAAGTAAATTTATGGTTGAACTTGATAAATATCCTTAGAAAGGACTAATATATGTATTAGAGTCATAAATAAGTTGTTGGTAATTATAATTTAAAGAATTATGCAAGCAGAGGATAATGGCAACTTTGGTAAAAATGTGTCAAGATGTATATGAATATGCAAGGTTAAGTGAGGAAAAGTGGTGATTCTAACATAGTATGTGCTATTAACATGATGGTAATGTTTGAATAAGGAGGAAAATGGGAATGATAAACCCTAAGATTATTGAATTTGGATTGTTGCTAGGAAATATATGAGTACAAAAGTTTACCGTGGTGGCATGCTGGGTGAAGTAATGAGTGACCAGCAAGTAGAAATAGCGAGATACGCACCCGAATCAATAGCGACGAAGCATCCCGCTATTTTAAGTTGAGTGTTGGGTGTTGTAATACCCTGTACCTTGATATGGTGACCAATAAAGCTTATCGGATGCCAATTGAGGTTAATTATAATGTTAAGAAAATGATGCAAGACGAAAGGAACAGTTTGGTATAAAATATTTCACACGCGAGGAAAAAATAATAAAATAATAATATTTTTATTAGAGAAGAATTTGTGAGATAAAAAGTGATTCGGAAGTTAATTGAGGCATAATAAGGTATTTTGGGTACCACGGAGACAAAAAGAGAAAATAGGAAATTTTTGAAATAAAATAATATTAAAATATTAATATTTTATTTAGTATCAAAATTTTCCATGAAGAAGGAGCATATGGTCAATCTAAGTGGGGGAGAAGAGGAATGAGAAAATTTTGGAGAAAAATGATGTTAATGGGGCCGCGTGTCTTTATTAAGCAAAGATAGCGCGGGGTAAATAAATATTTTAAATATTATGGGGACACCGCGTTAGAGTACAAACTTTATACTTTATTTGTACATGTGTAGAAGAAGATAATAGAAGGAAATTGGAGTTAAATGAGTGCTGGGATGACTAAATTAAAAAGGGAAGAAACTTGGAGGGCACAACGATAATTTTACACAAAATTGGTCAAAGCTTCCAAAGAAAGCTTTGACTCTCATCCTTATCAGCC
>NC_030852.1:11839205-11846153 GCF_000208745.1 Theobroma cacao
TATAGTTGTATATATATATATATATATATATATATACTATGTCATAAATGGCACCATTGTGTGACAAATGCAACCGTGCATGTGCGGGGTGATTGTGCACTTGCTGGTGATGATGGTGGTGAGGGAGATCGATGGGATGTCCGACTATGTGCACGATGTGGTAGGATGCACATGAGATGGGTGAGATGGGATGTCCGGCTATGTGCACGATGTGGTGGGATGCACATGAGCTGGGTGAGATGCACATAATGAATCTTGAAAATTTACAGTTTATTTGCAAATTGATTTTATTGCAATGAGAAACATTCTGTTTATACTGCCTTACTTGGATAATTGCTGAAAATTTCCTCTCTTTCTAATTTCATACTAAATATGGTTCCTTCATCATTAAATGATTTAATAACCAGGGGTTTAATGGAGGAATTTTAATAAGAACTTGAACTAAGTTGCATTGTTTTCAAAGTTAAGTGCATCATGATTTCTAAACTCTCCTTAACGTTGCTTGTTCCCTTCTTATGTTCACTCACTGAGTTTGTACTCATGTTTTTAAAATTCATGCTTTAGGTTTCCTGAATTAAAGGTGATTGGATCCTAAGACGAGGTGCTCCTCCTTATCCATTGCTCGGTAGGTTTAACATGACACTAGATGTTAGCAACCGTGCCCAGAGTTACTCCGCTGACCGTCAAGGTCTACTTATGTGTATATGAATACTTGATGTGAAATATTAAGATTCATTTGTTAATCTATATATGTATATAATGGTTGATGATGCCATTATGAATACATGATTTGGTTTTATGAATTGTTTTCAAAGGAACTATACTTGAACACTACAAATTTTGGATTTTAAAGAAACGTGGATTAATGTATAAGATTATATAAATAGGCTTAGTGGGCTGAGCCCATTGGGCCCTTGCACCGGTCATGGCCCTAAAATTGGGCTGTGACAAGTGCCTATTTCAAAATTCCCAGAGCTATATAATGTTATACGTTTTATAAATGTTGCCAGATTTCATTAAATGCAATTGTGGAAACCATGAGCTGTTAGCCCCGATAAGCGATTTCTAAATGGATTTATAATGATTTATACACTGTTATTGTGGAAAGCATGAGCTGTTAGGCCCGATAGGTGATTTCTAAATGGATTTATAATAATTTATACACTGTTATTGTGGAAAGCATGGGCTGGTAGAACTCGTAGGAAATTCTGGATGCAAGTTGTTTGAAAATTGTTTTGGATATATCTATAGATGAGCTATATACGTAAAGTGTTTTAGAAATCGAGAAACAAGCTGTCACGACCCGATACTCCCCTCGAGCCCGTGACAACCGATGCGGTGTCCCGATAGACACTCATTACCCGAAATGCTAACCAGGACTCCGCAAGGCTTTAATATCAGTTTCTCATTTTCCCTTGTGAGTAATCGTTGCCAATATCATGTTCTAAAAGATTTTAATCTATTTCCAACTTAAAACAATAAAAAGTTTATTTCTGTCTCATAGGGGTATTTTGGTCATTTTTCTTGAAATTTTTGGTATCAGCTAATAATGTGGTATATAAGTGCAGAACACATATTTCAAAATCAAAAATAAATTTAGATGTCTAAAACATTCGTTTAAAGTGAAATTATGACTATTAGAATAAAATAAAAATATTAAACAAAATATTTTATTTTCTTACAAAACAATATTTATAAAGTTACCGGTAAATAATTTTTGTAGTGTAAAAGCTAAATAAATTCATACATACTGTAATACAGATAACCAAAGTATAAAATTTAATTTACAGTGACACGTGGACCCCCAAATGACAAAAATGAACGAAGGCTGCAAACCTACAGTTTTTTAGGAAGTAAAGTCAACTGTAGCCTTCGATGATATCAACTATCTACAGCCTATACTGAGCCTAAAATGGGTGGAAAGGAGGGTGGTGAGATTATAAAATCCTAGTGAGCAAACAAACACCATTCAAAATATCTAAAGTCGAGTAAATGAAGACGATTAAAATATTCCATCTCAATATGTAATTCATAACATAAATATTTATTTCATTTAAATAATCAACATGGCTTATGAGTATCTTAAAAGCTTGGCTCCTGCCAAAATCATTCTCGAGAATAACTTGGCCGAGGCATTTAACTGAGTTCGCCAAGGCTGTTAAATAATTTTGTATACACATAAACATATTTTTAGTTTGAAAAACACAGCCGTTCCTTGGCATTAGCGGAGTTCATCATCACGAGGTGGTTCGACGTGACGTGAACTCTAACCATACCTCAGAAGATACCCTACACGCCTCTCCGACCGAGGTACATATATAATTGGATTTCATGTGTCACGACCCAGAACTCCCCATCGAGCCCGTGACAACCGCCGCTAGGCCTCGACAAACATTCTTCACCCCGAATGTAGATCGAAACCTCGCAAGGCTCTCGTATCAGCTTTCACACTTCCCCGGTGAGCAATAGTTATCAAATATCAAAATTCGAAGGATTTCAAATCATCTCCAAATCAGAACATAACATATTATTTTCTGGCTCACAGGGGCATTTTTGTTATTTTTGTCGAAAACCTTGAAACTTGCTAAAAATGTAGTAGGTAAGCAAAAAATATATATTTAATAATTTAAAAACAAATTAAGTATCTAAAACGTTCATTTAAAGTGAAAATTTGACCATTTGAATATAATAAAAATATTCAATAAAATAAACTAGTTTCTTGTAAAATAATTTTCATAAAACTATCGGTACATAATTCTTATAGCGTAAATGTTAATTATATTCATATATACTATAAAGCAAATAACCAAAGCATAAATTTTCTTTTACAATGACACCTGGGCCCACATCTATCCAAAATGCATCGGAAGCTGGAAACCTACAGCTTTTACGGATTCGAGTCCAAATGAAGATCCTTGTCAAAGTCAGCTAACTATGAAATTCCCCAGCTTGAAACGTGAGGAAATGAAGGTGGTGAGATTATAAAATCCCAATGAGTAAACAGATACCATCTAAACTATCTAAAGTCGAGTAAATGGAGACAATTAAAATAAGTCATCATACTGTAATTTCATTACCTTTCAACTCATTTCAACCAAATAAAATCAATCCATATAAATTGAGAAATCAACTTGGCTTATGAATTTCTTAAAATTTTGGCTCGTGCCAAAACTCATACTCGGTAATACCTTGCGCAGGGCATCCAACCGAGTCTGCCAAGGCTGTTAAATTTTTGTATACACTTAAAATATATTTTTAGTTTGAGAAAAATACAGTCGTTCTTTAGCGTTGGCTGAGTTCCCCTTCACGTGGTGGTTTGGCGTTAAGTGAACCCTAAGCTTTACCTTAGGAGATACCCTATGCGCCTCTCCGTTCGAGGTAAGAATATAATGGAGTTTACCGTGCCCCTCTAATAGGCTGGTCCACGGAACCCCCTCTGTA
The DNA here is from genome assembly GCF_000208745.1 of Theobroma cacao. NCBI lineage: Eukaryota > Viridiplantae > Streptophyta > Magnoliopsida > Malvales > Malvaceae > Theobroma > Theobroma cacao. Next base: position 11,842,647 of record NC_030852.1, read on the forward strand.
GTGAATAATTAATATATAATCCACCAATTAATAAAATTCATTCTAACATGACATGGCAATTTATCGCAACCTAGCCTCTCAAGGCTGAATACACAGTATAAATAATTCTAACACCAAAATTAGTTTAGCCCTTCATGCTCATTTATTGTCATAAGCCATTCAATTCAAAACCATAAATTTGCAACACAAGCAGGCAGTCTCCAATTACTCTATTTTCAAAACCAGTATTCAATTTTTCAGAAATTTATAAAATCATTTTATAAAATCACAATTTTTCCTAAAACATAGCAATTTACCATTTAAACCCATTTTTCATAAAATCACACAATTGTATAAAACTACTCTAGATAATTAAGATGATAATAAGTTCACTCACAATTCTAGGAGTCGATGTACTCCTAATCCCAGTCTTCAAGCACAATCTCTGTACTTTTACGAGTGTACTTTGCTCACCACCTATCCACAATGTATAATACATAATTCACCACATCAATGCTTGACCATTATAAAATCAATTCAGGCTCGGTATATATGCATGATATGACATACAACTTATCCAACTACCACTTAAATGCGGTGCTGACCTAATTCGGCCTATTATCTCCAATTTAACTCCAAATCAATTTTTCTCACTTTCTACACTCCAATTATACTTAAATTACCTAAGTGACTGTGAATGAGATTCAATTTATCAGTCTCGATAACAAATTACGAAAATACCCCTAGTGGGTAAAAATTCATATTTTTGCTCCGAAAATTCTCATTATTTTTCTAGACTCATAATTCATCATTATTTATCATAATTCTTCAAATAAACAACAAGATTATCAGCCAATATTCCCCTAGAAAATTTGGCCAATAATGGTAATGGAGGAAAATAAATTCTTTTCTTGTTGTTTTATTCCTAAATATGCTAAACTAACTAAAAACACTAACATAACTTAAAATCAAATTAATCTAACAACAATTCCTCTTCCATACCCATTTTTCAGAATTGAATTCATCATAATAACTCAATATTCAACCATGGAAATCAAGAACAAAAGCCTGGGTAAGCTAGGTATCAAAGAGAACTAAAGAAATTCTAACTTACCTAGCTTGTTTCCTTGATTTGTTCACTTTTTCTTTGAATTTTCACCTAGGTTTTCTTGTTTTTCCCTTTGTTCTTCCTCTCTTTCTCTCTCTTCTTTTCTTGGCTGGCCATATGAAGAAAATGGGCTGATTTTATGCCTTTTTATAAAGAAACAATAAAATAATAAAGGTATGACACATGGTATTTTCTTATTGGTCTATTTTTAAAACTTTTAAAACTTTAATCCTTTTTATCTCCACCACACAATTAGTCAATGGTCAAAATGAAGATAAGGAAGACCATGTGCTGGAAAAATGTCCTGGTGGTGGAAAATTACAATTTTGCCCTTGGGGTGGCAAAATTACCATTTTACCTTTTTACTCCAAATTATAACGAAATTAAAATTTTTCACTTCTAAACTTGAAATCTTACTTCAATAAGTCAAATTATACTCCAGTAAGTCAAATGGGGCTAAAAAAATCTTTTCTAAAAATTTCCATTTTGTCCCTAGGTGGCAAATGACCATTTTGCCCCTAAATAGCGAAAATTTCGGTTTGACTCCAAATTGATCCTCGAACTCCGAATCACTATATTAAACCATTCTGGGACTTTAAAATTCTTAAATTCATCATAAATTCTCTATTTCATCTAGTTCGAGGCTTAAATCAACTTCGTTGTACGTCTAGGTACAATACCGACTTTTGTAAATTTTTCGGGACTCTCCTAGCATGCAAACATGTTATCCATCACATGTATGTCATGACAAATATTTTTATAGAGTCGGGCTTGTCATCTTCTCCCCCACTTGGATCAACTATATGATCTTTCTTTATGACTGATTTCGACGTCAAGCTAAATATTAATATTTTAATATTATTTCATTAATAAAATATTATTTTATTCTAAAAATTTTATCTTGTCTCCTTGGTACCCAAGATACCTTATTATGCCTCACTTGATTTTCGAATCGCCTTTTATCTCATAAATTCTCCTCTGATAAAATTATTATTATTTTATTATTATTTTCTCACTTGCGAAATATTTTATCCTAAACTACTCATTTCGTCTTTTATCACTTTTAAACATTTTAATTGACCTCAATTTGCATAATATCAACTTTATTTATCACCATATCAAAGTATGGGGTATTTCAATCTCCCCCACTTAAATAGAATTCGTCCTCGAATTCCCGTCGATGTTGCGTTATCAATCTTCTTCTATGATCCTACTCCTTGTTCCTTCTATGGGGACATTCAATTTATTTACCTCGTTCACCTTCAGTTCAATTAAATGCTTTATTTATGGCAATTATCATCCTTTGGAACCGGATCAGTAATACTTTTTACAACCATGATCTCTTATATCGAGACATTAAGCATGCCTTCATCACCATTATTAAATTTGAATCATAACTTCATCTCAATTATACCGATTTCGATCACATATCATACTTACTTATGTATACCTATTCATCATTTTATTAATTTGCTTCGTACCAAATTTCTCAACCTTAATTCATTTATCTTATACTGGTCTATACCCTTCCTTTAATAGAGTTCCATTAAGAACTTAAACAATCCAAGGTTTACCTTCAAAGTCACTCATAACTTTAATCGTTCATTGCATGTCCGTTAACACTTTAGCTCACTGACCTCCTCTAGCATTATTTCAAAATCTCCCAATTGCTGAGAACAATTCTTCACCTTAGTTAGTTAAATTATCAATTTCATATATACATGTGTTCATGTATTTTCAAATGTCAACATCTCTCGTTATGTATAGAGATCCATGTGTTCACATGCCTTGGTCTACATTCCCCCTTTATTCATCCGTATCCCAATCCTAGTTTCAATATAATAATTCTTATAGTGCATGTCAACCTTTTTATTATACTTGCGTATAACTTCATATCATTCATATCTTTTCCAACCATATGTTTGAGTTTCCTTGTACTATATATCATTGCATCACAATGTCATCTCCATTGAATTATAATCTATTATGCGTGTATGCTTTATAATCCTATTGATGCCTCAAAAATTTATCTTAACTTGATCATTGCATCTCATGCAATACCACAATTCCTAAGAGTCATCCTTTTTCCTTGATTATCCTTCATACCTCTACATTACCTTGTATCTTTCTTGTATTACAATATTGATTTGTCACTTAAGACTCAAACTCATTTGAATCATGTATACCTCAAGCATTTTCGAATTCCAATTTCCGTAATATATAGTAGGAAAGTTTCATTATCTGACTTCATTTTCAGGGTCAACTTCTATCATCTTTTATTCCACTCCTTCATATGAACATAACATCATTCTTCCTTAACCAATTTATAAATCGTACTTGAAATTGTAAACTTAAAACTAGATTCTCCTCAAGTATTTTTCAATATTAATATTAATATCACTCTCAAGCTTATAGCTTCC